>NC_058084.1:289064138-289374270 GCF_014858855.1 Bufo gargarizans | reverse complement strand
TGCTTCAATCATCACTAACCCTTACTTCTGATTTATGATGTGCAACTTTTTTAAACAGTCGTGCCAGAAAGCCCCGTGATGTACTTTTTATAGACATAAGTGTACAACACATTGCACTTGTGCCAAATATATTATTACTGTGTACCATTTCATAAATTTTGCATAACTTCACAAAGCAAGAACTGACTTAAAGCTGACACCAAAACCACCAAAAACAATTTCCCCCATAATGTCCAGACTTCCTGGCACATCTTTTATATCTTTACTGGAGCCTGCACACAATTACCACTTTAAATGTGTGTACCTTTTCTCTACCTCTTCCCCTGGGATAGTGTTGCATGAATTGGCATTCCTTTCCATTGACAGGGAAATGCTAAGAATATCATGGAGGAGAATATTCTCATGATATTCCGTCAAATAGAATTTGCATAAAATAATATGCAGAATTACTCTTGGGAATCTGTTGTACATTCTTTATTCAGTGAGGAACTCTCTGCACTACATCTTGTCCATAATAAAATATTCTGACATATTAAAAGTCTCCTTTAAGCTCTACATGTAAACCAGGTGATAGAAAAGAGATGGGGAAATTCTATTTTGCTGCTATACTTCATGTCTAACAGAAAGAATTTATAATTGACACAAAAGCTGAATTTCTACTACATGACTGGATTTTATTTAAGATCTGGACATGGGTAGGATCATTTCATTGGCTCCTAAATCATTTGTAATAAATCTCTTCTGTTCGAGGTTAGGCACACGTCTCAGCAAAGTCAAAATGCTTAGGCTAAGTTCACACCACCTTTGGTGATTTCATTGGCATTACCATAATGTAACTGTTAGGGCTTATGCACATAAGTGAGTTTCACATATAGGTGCTGTCCATGTTTAAAGTAGACAACACTCACCCTGAAAACTGACAATAGGTATATGTATGCCAAATGACTCTGCATTTTTTATACAAAAGGACCCCATAGAAATGAATAGGCCTGTGTTAAAAATGCAACTAATCACAGGTCAAATACAACTCTGATCCTGCTGCAACTGTTGGGATTGGCAGTTTAACCCCTTAGATGATATGATGGTCAGCACGTATGGAATCTAGGTTAAAAGAGGGTGAGGGCTTCCTCGTCATGTCATTAAAACAAAAGCCTTTTTCTTGATTTAAATTATTTATTTTTCTGTGTCACCAATAATATATTTATATGTGTGATGGAGAGGTATATGGGGATGGCAATATTTTTGGGTAAAATACAAGTGAGAGAGCCTGATCCATAAAAATGAATGGATCATGCTGAAAATTGCAGTTTCACAAAAGCTGGGGTACCGAAGGTTGCTGATCCCTGCACTAGACCATGGATTGGTCGGTGCCAATGTTTGCACTAGACCATGGATTGGATGGTGGCAGTGTTTGCACTAGACCATGGATTGGCTGGTGGTAGTGTTTGCACTAGGCCATGAATTGGTTGGTGGAAGTGTTTGCACTAGACCATGGATTGGCTGGCGGCAGTGTTTGCACTAGGCCATGAATTGGTTGGTGGCAGTGTTTGCACTAGACCATTGATTGGCTGACGGCAGTGTTTTCTCTAGACCATGGATTGGCTGACGGCAGTGTTTGCACTAGGCCATGGATAGGCTGGTGGTAGTGTTTGCACTAGGCCATGGATTGACTGGCGGCAGTGTTTGCACTAGGCAATGGATTGGTTGGTGACAGTGTTTGCACTAGACCATGGATTGGCTGATGGCAGTGTTTGCACTAGGCAATGGATTGGTTGGTGACAGTGTTTGCACTAGACCATGGATTGGCTGATGGCAGTGTTTGCACTAGGCAATGGATTGGTTGGTGACAGTGTTTGCACTAGACCATGGATTGGCTGATGGCAGTGTTTGCACTAGACCATGGATAGGCTGGTGGTAGTGTTTGCACTAGGCTATGGATTGACTGGTGGCAGTGTTTGCACTAGGCAATGGATTGGTTGCTGGCAGTATTTGCACTAGACCATGGATTGGTTGCTGGCAGTGTTTGCACTAAACCATTGATTGGGTGATGACAGTTTTTGCGCTAGATCATGGATTGGCTGGTGGAAGTCTTTGCACTAGATAATGTATTGTTTGGTGACAGTGTTTGCACTAGACTGTGGATTATTGGGTGGCAGCGTTTACACTAGACTGTGGACTGCCAGTAAAATAATTTGCAATAGACTGTGGATTGACCAGCAGCAGTGTTTGCAGTATACATTATTAAACGTTGCAACATAAATGTCTCCCCTTTGCCAATAATTTAAAATACCTAATATGTTTTCCTCACAGCTAGCTTTTTAGCCCAATTTGTGTCCAATACTGAAACATTTTACTTAACTAATCCTGCCAGTCTGTGTCACCAATAATATATTTATATGTATGATGGAGAGGTATATGGGGACGGCAATATTTTTGGGTAAAATACAAGTGAGAGGGCCTGATCCATAACTTGCATATAGCCCCACAGGACTCTGGTTATGCTGCTGTCAGGTACATCAAACCTCTATGTTCCAATTCTACACACTCACATGTACAATATGCTATTCTGTATTGTTTTTATTTCCCTGTAATTACTTGTACTGGCCATCATGTCTATTTTTATTTCTCTGTTAGTTTGCAGAGCTAGCATTTCCCTATCTATTTTAATCACAGAGATGACCTATAGATGTAACCAAGCTAAAATTGACTCTGATAACTGTGATAACATATCACAATGTTATCTTGTGCCATCCTTTGACAAGGTGCCTGAGCGTTAAGGTTCTCTATGACCAGCAAGTGTGTTTGGAAGAGGTGGATGTATTTGTAGGTTTGGTGTGTTCTCTGTTCTTATAGTTTCTGGTGCTTCAACCATAGTCCTTGACTCCAGTGGGTGAGCTGTCAACTATGCTGTGACTATCCCAAGATGTAGCAGTTTGGTCGCTCTTTCTGTAGCAAGGTCCAGATCCCTGTACAGGGGTTAAAGGGTGAACAATGCCCTTAGGATTTAGCCCAAAGTCAAACAAGAGAGTTGACACAGCGGGTTAACACTCACTGATATGTGGCATGCAGTTTTTATGACAGTTTCTGAGCAGAACACAAGAGTGGATGCAAAACAGCAGAGAAGCAGCAGTATTTCCTTATTTTTGGATCCATTCCTGAATGTTCATAAAAACTGCAACAAAAACTAAATTTTATTTATTGCTTGCAGCCAGAGGAAGTTTTGATTAGACAGAATAAGAGAAAAAAAAAATTTTTTTATGTATTTCTCTTAAATAAATGTACAAAGTTGAAATAATACAGTGGATCCCAAAACTATACCTGCTGTATAGTCTCCTGTATTTATTTTTATTTTTTTTACATGGTGAAAATCTCTATTTTTATGAGAAAAAAGTACGGCAGGGAAAATCTACTCAATGTGTAAATATAAAAAAAAAAAAAAAGGTGATTAATAAAAGTTGACATCAGTCTCAAAATATGTTCAAAATAAGAAAATTGGTATTACTGGATATAACATATCTTAATTTTTTTCTTGCCACAAATCTATGACTGGTGTCACACACATTTTTATGCAAAAAACCCCCAAAAAACTTCAGTTCCACATGTTGCATGGACATCTATTGGAAATATTAAATGCTGATCAAACAAGCAGGGCTGCTATTCATAAAATTATTTTGTCCATGAAATAAAAAACGCTGTTTAAAAGACACTTGGTTTTACTGTGTTTTTGTGATGTATTTCACTTGGCCATGCAGTTTATACAAGTGAAATACCATGCAGTTTATACAAGTGAAATACATTTATGCTACAGTTTTAGCCTGGAATAATGTGTGGAAAATAACCACATCACAAAACCTGCAACAAACCTGGTAAACTTGAATGGGGTTTAGATGCCTTTTTATTGTAATTGTAACTGTGTGGGTAAAAGTTTTTAACTAAATATACCCTTATGCAGCTGCCACTAAAATAAAAACCTAATTCTCAAGTCTGAAGGCATCTCCATCAATAGTTGGTGCATGCTATGATAGGAAAAAATCACAGCATGAACCATCCAGTTCTAATTTTTCCTGCACAATTCAGTCACTCAAGTGAGTGGGTCTGCAAGAAAAGCAACATGCAGACATTGTCTGTGAGTGGTCCGTATAAAAATGCATCCATGTTCACAGGCTGGAGGACAAACTGTACTGAGCAAAAATATAAATGCAACACTTTCGGTTTTGCTCCAATTTTTAATTAGCTGAACTCAAAGATCTGAAACATTTTCTACATACAGAAAAGACCCATTACTCTCAAATATTGTTCACAAATCTGTCTAAATCTGTGTTAGTGAGCACTTCTTCTTTGCCAAGATAATCCATCCCACCTCACAGGTGTGGCATATCAAGGTGCTGATTAGACAGAATAAATTTGCGGCTAATTTCGTAAAAAAATAAAATAAAAAATACTTCCTTGCTGCAGAGAGCCTTTAGGCTGGGTTCAGACAAGAACCAATGATTCCCTATGGGAATGGTTCTCACATGAGCGTTTTACAGCGCGTACGATCGCGCTGTAAAACGTCCGACGCCCCAAGAAGTACATGAGCTTCTTTGAGGTGTCTTGTCGCGCGTTCCCGTACATAGACTTCTGGGAACGCGCGACAATGGGCGTTCGCTTGTCTCTGTATGCGCGATTGCAAACGCCGGTACAATCGCGCATACAGAGCGCTCCATCGCGAACGCTCAGGTCTGAACCCAGCGTTATAGTGGTGTAGAACACTGTGCCTTGCAGTAACACACAAAGGAAGTCTGCTTTGGTAGTGAAATAATATTATGAGTCCGTATGACATACAGATCACAGGCGTAGCTCTGAGAATCACTGAACACTTCAGTTATTTGGGCAGTCACAGGGCCAAAACTGACCAAATTACTCACGTATGAACTCAGCCTTACAGGTCGATGTTAGCGCCAAGAAGAAGTGCACTCCTTTTACACCGTCGTCAGCTGATTCCACATAGATGTCTACAGACCCTGTTCTATTAAACGCTTATACAAGTAGAGCCCCCGGCAGAGTGGAGAGGGTGTCAGCAGTAAGTTTCTGTCGACTTCACAGATTATTTTTCCATTCCTCTGATCCATCAGAACAGTAACCCACGAAAAATGGATCCTGTCTGTGGAGAATACGCCTTCACTCAGTCAGCATTTGGTCAGTAATCCATCAGTATTGCTAATGGAAAAAAAAAATGAACAGAAGTGGATACAAAACAGAGATGGCACAAAAATGGAATAGTCACATGTGTTTTGTGTTTTGCACCCTCTCCTGCTTTTGGCTACCAAATCACAAGCCAATTTTTTTATTTAACAAACAGGATATTAACACACATAAAATACAACTCAGAAGGGCAAACTGGGCTGTAAAATATCTCACTGCACCGCTGATCGGCAAATAGGCCCTAATTTTTTTCATATTTTTACACTAAAGACTTTTCAAAAGATAAGTACAACTATGAACGGCAAATATATTTGTATTTTGCCACTAATACACAGCAAACTGGGCTGTAAAATATCTCACTGCACCACTGAGTGGCAAAGATATTTTTCCTGTTTCCACTAATACATGCAAAAAGGGGCTTTAAAACAGATATCAGCACTGCTAGGCAGCAAATATATTTTACTTTTGCCACTAATACACGACAAAAAGGGCTGTAATCTTTGCACTTCACCACACAATGGCTAATAAGCCTTTTTTCCCACTAATACAAGCCAAAAAATGCTTTAGATCATATAAGTGCATCGCACAAGGGCAAATAAAATATATAAATATTTCCTCTTAATACTGTAACCCCTGTTAATGCCTGTATCAAACAGCATTTGCACCCTAATTCAAATGGTTTGCCGGAATTACAGAGCTGTATAATGGCAATTTGTATCGGCAGTCAGCAAGGTGTTCCTATTAACCAAGGTGTTACCTCCACGCCTGAACCCAGTTTAACAGAAATGCAGTGGAATGATTCCTTCCTATCCTTTCTCTACACCATGAATAATCTTTCCCTGCACCTATAAATCTTTTTTTTTTAGCACAATGACGATTTTTCTATCACTGTCCCTAGCGCCTGTCCCTACACTAACTACGCTGGTGAATGGCAGAATCTAAGATGGCTGCCGTATTTATAGGGCTGTGACATCACAACACTGGATGGCTGCTGATTGGCTGCATGCATGGCATTATAGGTGATCCCGCCTTCCCAGACTTCATTTCCCACACGTGCAGCAGTCATTTTAGGAAAAATGTGATTCGTTATTACAAAGCACAAGGAAATTAGCATTCGGTGCAAATCAAATTTTACCTGAAATTCGTAACAAATTCTGCTTTGTCATCTTTAATTTAGTCATCTCTAGTTGTGCTTGGTATGGCAGTTCCCCTCATTCCCTTGAATAAAACTGAGCTTTGCATAGTCCATGTGACCAATAAACTTAATGGCACTGACCTAGGAAGAGGCTACAGAACTTACTAGAGCACCACAGTCTTATGAAAGAGCTGACTGGTAGGGGTGATGGGAGTCGGACTCCACCGATCAGATACAAATGAGCTATCCTGAGGATAGGTCATTAGTATTAAACACTTGAACGATCTCTTTAACCCGTACAGTACCAGTGCCATATGTACAGTGCTACTCTGTTTAAAATACCTGCATTATAGTACTACAGCGCTCTGATCAGCTGCAGGGGTCCGGCAGTCACTGATAGCCGGACTCCTGCAGTTTGCACCAGCATCAGTGAAAACACCTATGCCGGCGCATTAACACTAGATGTGCTCCGGTCAGCGCTGACCGTGGCACATGTGATGTCGATGGCTTGCTTAGGAATGGCTTGCTTAGGCAATGCCTTCCTTAGGCATTGTGGCTGCCTTCCTGTAAACCTGTTAGATCCAGCCCCTTGGATCTTACAGACAAGCAGGATGTAAGTGTATTACAGAGAATAATACACTTATAGCCAATGCATTACAATACAGATATGTTGTAATGCATTGTACAGGGTATCAGACCACCAAAAGTTTAAGTTCCAGAGTGGGACAAAAATAAAGTAAAAAAAGTTAAAAAAAAAAAGTTTTAGGCAATAAAATATTAAAGTTTCAAGTAAAAAAAATAAAGCGTTCTTTTTTCCAAAATTAACTTCTTTAATCCTAAAATAACCTCTTTAACCCGTACAGTACCAGTAAAAAGTGAAAAAATTAAGTTATACACAATAAAAAAATAAAAGTTTTAAGTAAAAAAGCATCCTTTTCCCAAAATTAACCTCTTTAACCCAAAAACAACCTCTTTAACCCCAAATCAATAAAAAAAATATATATATACATATTAGGTATCACCACATCCGTAATGGCTGGGTCTATAAAAATATCACATGAGCCAACCCGTCAGGTGAATGCCATAAAAAAAATAACAACTGTGCACCTTGCCTCACAAAAAGTGCAATACCAAGCGATCAAAAAGGCGTATATATATCCCAAAATGGTGCAATAAACCGTTATCTCATCCTGCAAAAAATGAACCCCTACTTAAGACAATTGCCAAAAAAATAAAAAGCAAATATGGCTCTCAGAAAATGGCAACACAAAAACAAGATTTTATTTGGTTCAAAAAGGCTTTCACTATGTAGAACTTAACAAAAATAAAAATAACATATTTTGTATCACCATGTCCGTAACAACCTGCTCTATAAAAATATCACATGAGATTGCCCCCCCAGGTGAATTCTGAAAAAAAAAATAAAAGCTATGCTAAAACAACAATTTTTTGTCACCTTGCCTCACAAAAAGTGTAACACCAAGTAATCAAAATCCAATCAAACCGTCATCTCATCCCGCAACAAATGAGTCCCTACCTAAGACTCTTTGGATTCTTATATAAATAAAGGTGAAATATATTGACTCAAATTTACCACTGTCATGAAGTACAATGTGTCATGAGAAGGTACTCTTAGAATGTCTTGAATAAGTAAAAGCGTTCCAAAGTTATTAGCACATAAAGTGATTCATGTCAGATTTGCAAAAATCTGCCTGGGATTTAAGGTGAAAAGTGGCTCTATAGTGAATGGGTTAAGCAATCTTTCATTAATAATATATTTATTTAATTAATTTTGACATTGCATTGCCAGGTTGTGACCCCAGTAGGTAACATTTTTGTTATTGGGCTAATTGTATAATTGTTCAATTAGTTAATTCAGATTCATTTCTTCTCAATAATAGGCTTATTTTAAGGTTTTCTTTTTTTTTTTTTTTAACCCTTTCAACCCCCAGGCCAGTTTTTACCTTCCTGACTAGGCCATTTTTTGCAAATCGGACATATGTTTTCATATGGTATTAACTTTGGAACACTTTTATTTATCCAAGCTATTCTGAGATTGTTTTCTTGTGACACATTGTACTTTATGACAGTGGTAAATTTGAGTCAATGTATTTCACCTTTATTTTTTCTAAAAATTTTAGCAATGTTTAAAATTTCAATTTCTCTACTTTTAAGACATAGTTATACATAAGATAGTTATACCTCATAAAATAGTTATTACTTTAACTTTCACCATATGTCTACTTTATGTTGGCATCATTTTGTAAATGTAATTTAATTCTTTTTTTGTTGTTATATGAATTTCAATTTCTGATGCAATTTTAAAAGACCAATTCAGTTATGAAGTCACTTTGTGGGGCTTACATAATAGAAACCACCCAAAATTACCCCATTTCAGAAACTACACCTCTCAAGTTGTTCAAATATGATTTTACAAGCTTTGTTAACCCTGTTCAATAAGAATTAAAGAAAAATGGAGGAGAAATTTAAATATTTCAGTTCTTTTTGCAGATTTTCCATTTTAATCCATTTATCCCTGTAAGGTAGCAGCAAAACAAAACTCTATATTTTTATTGAGTGAACAACTTCTCACTCATGGGAAGATGTAGTTAACCAAAAGTGCAAAATGTGCAACATCTTGACACAAAAAAAAATGGCTTGCAACATTTTTATGGCACAAAACTGGCATAGCAGAATTGATAAATGTCTTCTATAATATATATTGAATGCTTGCTTGCTTTAAGTCCTCCTTATGTGTTAACACTATTTGAAAGTGAAATAGATCTGTTAGCAGATGTTCTATTAGTTAGACATGGTAGACATATGAAGGGTACATTTATCATTCTAGATTTGTCGCATAATTTGTCACACATTTAATTATTTTTTTGCACCAAATTCAGTGACATTTTCTCACTTATGCCATACTTCAGTTTTAGGAGATGCTTTGTGCTTAGAAATGTTTGAAGGCAAATTTACAATTTATGATGTGTAACTTTTAAAAATATTGCAAAAAAAGTTGTATCTGCACAGCAGACAACTCACTGATTTACTTTTTCAGACATGGTTATACACCACATTAAACTTACGGCAAACATTATAACGTTATAAGTTTTTATTTTTTCATAAATTTGTTCCAACCTCACAAAGCAAAGACAGACTTAAAATTGACACCAAAACCACCACATATTAAAGATTTCCCCTAAAGAGTCTTTAAATTATGACAGTGGGTCAAGTTGTATGATAAATCTGGTGGTTCTATAGAATATAGGTTTAATGGTTTAAGGCAGCTTTAGTTCTATTACTTTCTTTCCATTTTTTAAGACAGCATGTTGACACATTTTAGTGCAAAAAAATATTAAAAAATCACAATTCAGGCCACCCAAGCCACACTTATTTTCATTTAAGCCATGAATCCTTATTGAGCTTAGTTAAGCCCACTAGATATAACATTTACATCACCATTTAAGACAAAATGGAGGGGGAGAGTCAATAGTGACTGTGGATTTTTGCCCCTCATTTACCAAAACTAGACTAAATAGACAATTGGGGCACATTTTTTTAGTCTTAATAAAGCCTTAAGCTGGTGATGGTTCTGCCGGAGTTATGAAGAGACGCGGGCCTCTCCATAACTTCGAAGCATCCAGCGACAGTTCTAAATGTAAGACAGCTTCCGAACTTACATTTAGATCAATTTTTACGTCTAAAACAGGCATAGAAAATGATGAATGAGACGGGCCTACTGACCCGTCCCCTTCCCTGCCCACACCACGTTCACAATTTTAGAACTGGCAAGAGCAGGGCAAAGTCACAGATAGCAGTGCAACTGTTAGTCTAATTTTGGTGTATTTTATCTTAGTAAGTGACCACCTTGGTCTTGCTGGTCTAGTAACCAATCACAGTGTAGCTTTAATTCTTTCCACCAAAATTTATCAAGTGAAACCCAAGCTCTTCTTGGTTGCTATAGACTTAAAGGTTGTGCAATATGATGTACACCTATTGTCTATAAGAGTACACCAGCAGGTTGTCTAGCTTGGAGATGCAACTTTTTTAGAACACATCATGAATGAGACTTACAGGTATTCTAATCTAAAATCCTAACCTATTTTTAACGCTTTTCTGAAAATAGTGAAGCTCATCAAATGTCACACTTAGGCATCACTTGTGACATTTGCACACTAATGACTTGATGATTGTCCCCCTATAAAACTTACTTTTGACTTGATGATTGTCCCCCTTTAAAACTCAAAAAATAGAAGTGTTCATAGTTTATTTTTATTAATTAACAAAATGCAAAGTGAATAAACAAGAGAAAAATCTAGATGAAATTAATATTTGGTGTGACCACCCTTTTTTGGCATTAATTCTTGTGGGTACACGTCCATATATTTTTGGAAGTAACTCAAGAGGGAGGTTGTTCCAAACATCTTGGAGAATTAACCTAAAATCTTCTGTGGATGTAAGCTAGCTCAAATCATTCTGGCTCCTCATGTAATCCCAAACAAACTTGATGATGTTGAGATCAGGGTTCTGTGGAGGCCATATAATCACTTTCAGGACTCTTTGGGGCACAGTTATTAAGCTGGTGTTTTAGACACCGATCTTAATAACCCCAGCTCTGGAGGTAGATTTGCTATGTTACAGTATGTAGAGGCGCTGGCCTCCTACCTGTCTAACATTTAGACCATTTCTATGTCTTAAACAGGCATAGAAAATGGTAAATGTTACAGGCCTGCCGGCGGACCCCTATCTCCCCCTTTTTAAGACCTGGTGTGAGAGGGAAAAAGTCGCAGATTGTGGCACAAAGGAGCTTTGCGCCACAATCCCTTTTTTCTTAACACTTAAAATTCTTCTTGCTATTGGCTGTATGCTTTGGGTCATTGTCCTGCTACAGAATAAATCTGGAGCCAATCAGATGCCTCCTAGTAGTATTATTGCATGATGGTTAAGTATCTTCTTGTATTTCTAAAATTCCCAACTCCACTTGCTGAAATGCAGCTCACAAACTTAGAAGGATCGTACATCATGCTCCACTGTTACCTGCAGACACGCTATTAGTGTTGAGCAAAGTATTGAAAAATGTGATTCGGCTGCTTCACCAAATTTCACAAAGAAATTTGCTTTGTGACAAATTGCTTTGTCAAAAAGCACATTTCTTATTTCTTTGTAAGTAGCAGGCACAATGATGGGGAAAGGCGATTGCACCAACCCCGTCATTGAACCCCTCAGATGCCACATTCATCGCTGATCACGGTGTCTGAGAGTAATAGTGAGGGCTTTCAGGGGTTAATCCAGGAAAAAAAAATACTTACTTTATCTATTTAGGTTCGGCATCTGAGAATAATAGTGAGGTTTTTTGGGGTTAATCTGGTAAAAAAGAAATAAATAAAACAATACTCACCTCATCTATTTGAGTGTGAAGAGGCCACTACAGCCATCTTGATTGGAGACAAAGCGGGAAATCTTGTGGTGCATGATGATGTTATCACGCTGGCCGGCATGGCAACGTCATATGTCATCATACACAAACTTTGCGTGGGATCTTCAATTAAGATAGCCGAGGCGGCCTCTTCATGCTTAAATGAATGAGTATGTTTTTTTTGTTTTTTTACCGTCTTTTTAGGGAAAATTAATTCCCAAACTTCAGATTGAAATCCACTTTGGATACTTCGATTCGCTCAACCCTACTCATTAGTGTACCACTTTTCAGCTCTTTGGCAAAAATCTGCCTTCTGTCAAAGCCAAGTATTTCAAATTTTGATTAATCAGTTTTAGAGCACCTGCTGCCATTTTTCTGCACCCCAGTTCCTATTTTTGTGTCCATAGTTGAGTCACTTGACCTTGTTTCCATGACAACGTGACAATGTCACAATTATTCTATGAAGGCCACTTCAGGCCAGATGACACCAACCTATAGATGGGTGTACCTGGGTCCCATTGGTTTATGCCAGTTCTGAGCTGATGTCACTGCTAGACAACTTCCAATTTTAAAAAGAAGTAAGTATTTAGCTATAACAGAAAGTAGTTTGACACCAAAGGGCTAGAGATGGCAAATAGCATTGAGGATTTGGTCAGGATTAATGGTATTCTCAATACCAAAAAATCTAGGCAGTTACTTATCCACCATGCAATACTATCAGTAGGGCTGATTTAAGTGGCTTTAGATCCTAAAATGTATGGGTTCCAGCAAGGCAAGACTTTGGTGAATAACTTTGGCATTTGATTATTAAACTTGAAAACCATTTGGCTTTGGTACCCTCGGGAAAGAATCCAACGTTGGGACCAAGTTTTAAAATGGTTTTCAAGATGAAAAGTCAGATCCCGAAGTTATTCACTGAAGTCCTGCCAGACTTCGGTGATAACTTACTTAGCCTCACAAGAGCGCATACATTTTAATGTTATGTGGAGACAAACCTTAGTACAGCATTAAAACAAAGTTTTGAGCAAAGAACTTCGGATCTAGGATCCGTAGCTGACTTAATTCATCTCTATCAGCTCCAAGTTTATTCTGCCACAGGAGAATGTTCCCAAACATAGAGCCAATGTCACCTAGAACTATCTTCATTGTAAAAAAACAAAAAAAAAACAAGGAGTCCTGGAAATGGCCCCAACATTAAAATATACATATAAATATATACATTATTTATTATGTACATAAATATCTCCCCATCCGTTTTCAGGATGCAAAATTTTGGGCTACTTTGGATCCAGTTATTAGAGAATTTAATAGAAAAGCACCCACTTTAGGATCTACACTCTCCCCAAGTTTGTTTTTGGATACACCTAGAAAATTGTGTACATGGTTAATAGTGGTGAGCAAAGAGAATGTATCAGTGTAGTGGGAGGGGTGGAACACCAGAATGACAACAAAAGGAAAATGACTAGCGACTAGGCCTCAAGGCTAGGGAAAGGGAAATGGCGACCACCTATGGAAACCCTAAACCTAGCCCTGACTCCTGTCAATATGAATAGACCCTGAAGGTGGGAATATTCATACACCGAAAACCTGCCCTTATAACCCTGAAAATCCCTAGGATTAGTGACAGGGTCTGAGACTACTGATTCCTTCCCAGATAAACACACCAGCGTCTCCATGAGGCCTAGTAAACAATGAACAAATGGGAGCAACAAAATACCAAGAGAAGTACACTTATCTTCAATAGAAAATGGATGAGCAGGAACTCAGATGAGGACCACACACCAGCTCTTCCAACTCCAGGCAGAGAATATCAACCACATGGTATGAAGTGTGAGTCCAGACTAAATAGAAAAGCAGTAATGACCACAAGCTGCACATGAGACAAGAGGTGTGGTCATTACTAACCAAAACACTGCAACAAGTGAAAACATAGTGTTGATAGCAAATATTCTAATCGCAAATTTTTTCGCGAATATCGGCACTTCAATAATTTGCAAAGATGTAGAATATAGTGCTATATATTCGTAATTGTGAATATTCTAGATTTTTTTTCACCAGTAACCTCCCTTCTTGCTTCTGGGCCAATGAGAAGGCTGCAATATCTTTTTCAGTGCGACATCCCTAGCAACCAATAAGAAAGTTGCCTACCCCTTACTATACATGGCTGTTCTCTGTGCTTTCATCTGGATCCTATTCCTTATCCAATTACATTAGATAGTTAGTTAGCTCATATATATAATACAGATAGTCAGTGTAGGATAGATAGTGATAGGAATCACTGTTTCTCTGCTGTCCATACATACATGATACAGACATAGTGCTGTGATGTCACAACAATACCTATGCACCAATCAGTAATATCAACTCAGACCTGATAAAATGTGAAGTTGCATGTATCATGCAAAAAAATATGTGCATCATTAGTGCCGATTTGCTCAATCGTGAAAATAATGACTGGAGATAAGGAATACTAGAATTTGTGAATTTATTGTGAATATTACAGGTATGCGAAAAATTTGCGTAATATCACAAAAAAACACTAAAAACAGATAGGCTGTCATATGACCTAACGTGCAGCCCGTCTCTCAGATCTTCTAACCTCTGTCACTGGAGGGACCCTGACAGAGAAGCATCCAAAGTGGAATTCGGTCCGACTTTTAGGAAACATTTGATTCTAAACAAAGCCGATTTTCCTCATGATTCATGGTAACAAATATTTTTTCTTAAAATGGCAGCTGGAATTATCTTAGAAAGAATGGTAAAAAAAAAAAACCTTATCCACTTGCTTGCACAGAAGCAGTCCACACCTCTCTTGAGTGAAAAAGACCTGCCGAAGGACCTGTGCTGAGCATGATGATGCCGCCATTAGTGATGAGCGGGAGGTGCCATATTCGATTTCGCGATATTTCGCGAATATTCGAATGAATATTCGTGTTATATTCGTCGAAATCGAATATTCGTAATTATTCCAATTATCACGAATAATATACGATTTTTTTTTTTCCGCGTATTGCGATTATTTATCTTGATAGTATAAGGCAACGTTCCTATGCTAATTGACTATGGCTAGGCTAATATGTGTATTTTACGAAATTTCGTGATTTGCTCTAACTTCGTCTCTTAGAATATTACGAATATTCTAAAAGACGAAGTTAGAGCAATATTACGAAATTTCGTAAAATACACATATAGATTGTAATTTAGCTAATATACTGCTATAATCCCTTTTTTTGCCTCTAATTTTTTTTTTGCCTCTTCTGAACTTAAGTTTTGTAAAATATGTACACTATTAAAAAATATTACTATAGCAGTATATTAGCTTAAATACAATCTATGTGTATTTTACGAAATTTCGTAATATTGCTCTAACTTCGTCTTTTAGAATATTCGTAATATTCTAAAAGACGAAGTTAGAGCAATATTAAGAACATTTGCAAAAGCTGAAATTGCGATGGAGTAATATAACACGAAATAATCGCATGAAGATTTCAACTTAGCACTGCTATATTCCATATTCTAGCCTAATATGGAATATAGCTGTGCTAAGTTAGCACTGCTATATTCAATACTAGGCTAGAATATGGAATATAGCAGTGCTAAGTTGAAATCTTCATGCGATTATTTCGTATTATATTACTCGCATCGCAATTTCGGCTTTTGCAAATGTTCTTAATATTGCTCTAACTTCGTCTTTTAGAATATTACGAATATTCTAAAAGACGAAGTTAGAGCAATATTACGAAATTTCTAAAAGACGAAGTTAGAGCAATATTACGAAATTTCGTAAAATACACATAGATTGTATTTAAGCTAATATACTGCTATAGTAATATTTTTTAACAGTGTACATATTTTACAAAACTTAAGTTCAGAAGAGGCAAAAAAAATTAGAGGAAAAAAAAAGGGATTATAGCACTATATAAGCTAAATTACAATCTATATGTGTATTTTACGAAATTTCGTAATATTGCTCTAACTTCGTCTTTTAGAATATTCGTAATATTCTAAAAGACGAAGTTAGAGCAATATTAAGAACATTTGCAAATTTCGCAAGTTGCGATGCGAGTAATATAACACGAAATAATCGCATGAAGATTTCAACTTAGCACTGCTATATTCCATATTCTAGCCTAGTATGGAATACAGCAGTGCTAACTTAGCACAGCTATATTCCATATTAGTCTAGAATATGGAATATAGCAGTGCTAAATTGAAATCTTCATGCGATTATTTCGTGTTATATTACTCGCATCGCAACTTGCGAAATTTCGTAAAATACACATATAGATTAGATTGTAATTTAGCTAATATTGAATATAGCAGTAAGTTGAAAACACCACTGACTGGAGCAGCCAGGAAGCCAGGAATCCAAAGGACAGGTAAGAACAACTTTAGAGAAGTGGGAAAGAAAAAAAATATTATAATAAAAAAAAAACAACGAATATTCGAATTCGCGAATATATAGAACGATATTCTAAATATTCGCGAAATCTCGAAATTGCGATATTCGAGAAAAAAATTCGTAATTCGAATATTCGCGCTCAACACTAGCCGCCATGTGCTTCCAGCCATCGTCACTGCGTGATCATGCTGGGAGCGTGCGGTGACATCATCACACTCAGCATAGGTCCTTTGGCAGGTCTTTTTCTATCAAAAGAGGAGCAAACAGCCTCTGTGGGAGCAAGTGGATGAGATGAGTGATTTTTAATTTATTTTTTAAACCCAAAAGGCCATATTGCACTATCGTGTTACCATTGTCATTGAATGATAGGCTAAATGAGGTTTTAACATAGTGATTCGTGACAAATTAATTCATAACAAATAAAATTTCTTGTCAAAATTCAGCAAAGCTGCCAAATTTAATTTTTCTAAACTTTGCTCATCTCTAGTGGTTAACCATAGTAGCCTGCTACAAGTGTGGACACAATAAATGTAAATTGTGCTCATACAATAAACCTGGAATAAGATGTGGGGAACGTTTATTAAAACTTCTAAGCTGGCGGTGTCGGCCTATTCATAACTTTGGTGGATCCTCCACAAGTTTGAAATGTACGACAGCTTCCTAGCTATCTTACATTTAGACCGTATTCTATGCCTGAAATAGGTGTAGAAAATGGTAAATGAGATGGGCCTGCTGACCCTTCCCCTTCTCGCCCACACCCACTTTTTTAGACTTGGCGTGAGTGGGGAGAAGTCACAGATTATGACACAACTGTTGCACCACAATCTGCGCCTGAAATATGCCAAATATAGGAGTGTTTCAGCTTTATAAATGACCCCCTTTATATCAAGTGCTACAAAAGAAAGCTATAAAATTAAGACAAACTGTAACACTGTAAATGTTATAATGGCTGCATGACTAATAAAAAGGGGACTAATATTTCTATGCTGTCAAGATATTTTAGGGAGTGCCATGATGTGGATTTGACTAGCCTAGAAATATTAGGTACAGAGAGAGTGTGTAATCCCCAGTATTCTGAGTAGGAAGCTTACTGTATTTTTATGTTAGACAGCAGAGTGCCAAAAAGTTTGAACCATAGACAGGATCTTATTTAGGGCTCTTTCACATCTGCGTTCTTTTCTTCCGGCATAGAGTTCCGTCGTCGGGGCTCTATGCCGGAAGAATACTGATCAGGATTATCCCCATACATTCTGAATGGAGTGAAATCCGTTCAGGATGCATCAGGATGTCTTCAGTTCCGGAACGGAACGTTTTTTGGCCAGAGAAAATACTGCAGCATGCTGCGCTTTTTGCTCCGGCCAAAAATCCTGAAGACTTGCCGCAAGGCCGGATCTGGAATTAATGCCCATTGGAATGCATTGATCCGGATCCGGCCTTAAGCTAAACGTCGTTTCGGCGCATTGCCGGATCCGACGTTTAGTTTTTTCTGAATGGTTACCATGGCTGCGGGGACGCTAAAGTCCTGGCAGCCATGGTAAAGTGTAGCAGGGAGCGGGGGAGCAGCATACTTACCGTCCGTGCGGCTCCCGAAGCGCTCCAGAGTGACGTCAGGGCGCCCCAAGCGCATGGATCATGTGATTGCATGGCACGTCATCCATGCGCATGGGGCGCTCTGACGTCATTCTGGAGCGCCCCGGGAGCCGCACGGACTGTAAGTATACCGCTCCCCCGCTCCACGCTCCTACTATGGCAACCAGGACTTTAATAGCGTCCTGGGTGCCATATTAACACTGAAAGCAACACTTCAAATGCTTTCAGTACACTTGCGTTTTTCCGGATCCGGTGTGTAATTCCGGCAAGTGGAGTACACGCCAGATCCGGAGAACGCAAGTGTGAAAGAGGCCTTATAAGTACTAAAGAGAGTAACAAATTTCATTCTCATATACACATTTTCTTTAATATGAAATGTGCATTTTTATCATTTTTTTTTTTCAATTCTTTATATATTTTTAATTGATAAATAATGTTGTGGATGTGCATAATCAGTATAATTATGCTTGCATTTGTAATGTCCACATCATAAAGCCTAGACATGTCTACTTCATGTTTGGATCATTTTGTGAATGCCATTTTTGGGGATGTAAGAAGGCTTAGAAGTTTAGAAGCAAATCTCAGGGGGCTGGATCTCACAGACTGTCCCGGAAGGCAGCCATGATGCCTAAGTAAGGCATCGGGCTGCCTTTCCTGCCATCTGGTCCCTATCACAGCAGCGCGGGGACCAGATGGAAGCTCAGATCCCCGCAAGGACATTGCCTATGCCGCGGTCAGCGCTGACCGCGGCACATCAAGGGTAAATGCACCGGCATCGGTGATTTCACCAATGTTGGTGCATGCAGCAGGGGTCCAGCTATCAATGACTACGGGACCCCTGCCGCTGATCGGGCGGGCGCATGCAGCCAATCAGCAGCCAGCCCTGTTATGTCACAGCCCTATAAATAGCCTTAGCCATCTTGGATTCTGTCATTTTCCAGTGTACTTAGTACAGGGAAAGACTTCAGCAGGCACTAGGGAAAGTGCTAGGAAAGACTTGAAAACTTTTATTTTGCTGAATAGAAGTTCAGGTAAAGAGCATTAGAAGTGTAGGGAAAGGATAGGGAGGAATTATTCCACAGTATTGAAGCATAACAGGGTTCAATATTACACCTTGCTGCACTGACTGGGGATCAAAATTGCTATTATACTGCTGCTTTCAGGTTTGCAATAGATGATACCTCTATGTAAGTGGAAAAAAAATAAAGGCTTATTTTCCATTCAGCGGTGCAGTTATATGTTCTAAAGCCTTTTTTGTCATGTATTAGTGGCAAAAAAATGTATTATTTGTCGTTCAGCTATGCAGTTATATGTTCTAAAGCCTTTCTTTGCATGTATAATTGGGAGGGGATGGCTTATTAGTCATTGAGTGGTGAAGTGAGAAAATTAAATCCCTTTTTGGCTTGTATTAGTGGCAAAAAATGTATTTTTTGCCATTCAGGAGTGCAGTTACAGTATATGTTCTAAAGCTTTTTTTGGCATGTATAAGTGGAAAATAAAGGGCGTATTAGCCATTGTGTGGTGAAGTGAGAAAATTACAGCCCTTCTTGGCGTGTATTAGTGGGAAAAAAAATTGCTGTTCAGCGGTGGAGTCATATGTTCTAAAGCTTTTTTTGCCATGTATTAGTGGCAAAGGCAGAATCAGAGGCCTAAATGTTTCTGGCGCAGGCACAGGTCGTAGCAGAGTAAGGGGGCATGGCAGCAGGGGTCACTTCCAGAGGCCTGAGCTCCCAGTGTCAGCTAGCGGTCGTGTCTTGACAAGCAAATCAGCAGTTCTTGAATGGTTGACTCGGTCATCCAATTCATCCCAAGTGACATCAGACACCCCCAGCCAAGAGTTGTTGGGTTCATCAGACACATCCCTTAGTTGGCAAAGTACAGAAGCAGGTCCTGTGCCCTCACCTGTCCTCAACCTGCCTTTGTCCTTTTCTGTTCCCTCAGCCAGAGAAGTTTTATATGCTGTGGGCTCAGCTCCACTATACAGCTAGGACGAGCTACAAGAGGACAGTAATCAGCTACTGGTCAGCCAAGATATGAAGGAGACATCCGCCGCTTCCTCCGGTAGGCAGGCAAGTAGTGATGAGAAGAGTGGAGTAAAAGCTGGTGTTGCGAGCGGTCAGACTCCTGGCACAGAGACTATTGAGGGGGACATTACTGATTGCAGACAGTACTTGATGATGATGTAGCCAATCGCAATTGGGAGCCAGATGACGAAGGGGCTTCATCATCATCGGGAGAAGAGGGTGGCAGCTTGCGTGTGAGGCAGAGGTGGAGCCAGCAAGTTGGTATTGTGGCTGGGAGTCAGCAGGGTCGCAGCAGTGGGAAGTCGGTAGCCAAACGTGCCCAGTGTAGACCACCCACTTTGTAGGAGCCTACCTACCCAAAAAGTAGTAATGGAGGGGTTCACGGAGGCAACGGCCATAGCAGTCAGTCAGTGTAGAGTGTTGGGGGTAAAATAAACATACACGACAGTGTGGCAGTTGTTTGTTAAGCCACAAGAGAAGGTGAACATGGCCATTTGCCGAATCTGTGGCAGAAGGTAAAGCGGGTCCAGGGTACCACAGGCTTGCGTCAACATAATAAGCGTCACCATAAAGTGGCCTGGGAGAATAATGGCTCCAATGTGGCGGTCCAGCCTGCCATAGCAACCTGCAACATCACCCAGTAATACGCACCCAATTCCAGGCAGTCAAGGCTCCACCACCTTAGCCGAAGAGAGCTGTCTGTCCTTATAATCATCTATCGGTCCTGATGCAGCTGCTCCTCGCTCTCCTACTCCTTGTCAGTCATTCCATCAGCAATTGATCACCAAAGCGATTGCCAAGAGACAACAGTATGCGTGCACTCATCCAACTGCGCAGAAGCTGAATATATTCCTGGCCAAATAGCTGGTGCTGCAGTCCTTCCCTTTCCAAGTAGTGGACTCTGCACCTTTCAGAGAACTGATGGCTTGTGCCAAGCCGATGCGGAGAGTTACAAGCCATCATTTCTGTGCCAAAAAGGCAGTACCAGCCCTGCACAAATATGTAGAACAGAAGGTGGGCCAGTCCTTGAGCCTGTCAGTGTCTGCCAAAATGAATGGCAGCGCCAACGTGTGGAGCTAAAACTACTACCTTTCTTGTGCCCATTCACAAGAAAGGTAGTAGGGAGGAATCAGGCAACTATATGCCAGTAAGCCTGACATCAATAGTGGGGAAATTAATGGAAACCATACTTAAGGAGAGGATTGTGGAACATCTAAAATCCCCTGTATTGAAAGATGAAAAACAGCATGGGTTTACTTCAGGGAGATCATGTCAAACTAATCTTATAGATTTTTTTTGATTGGGTGACTAAAATAATAGATGGAGGAGGTGCAGTAGACAACGCTTATCTAGACTTTAGTAAGCCTTTTGATACTGTCCCACATAGAAGGCTTATCAATAAAGTGCAGTCTTTGGGTTTGGACTCCCATATTGTTGAATGGATTAGGCAGTGGCTGAGGGACAGGCAACAGAGGGTTGTAGTCAATGGAGTATATTCAGACCAAGGTCTTGTTACCAGTGTGGTACCTTAGGGATCTGTTCTGGGACCCATATTGTTTAATATCTTTATCAGCGAAATTGCAGAAGGCCTCAATGGTAAGGTGTGTCTTTTTGCTGATGACACACAGATTTGTAACAGGGTTGATGTTCCTGGAGGGATACACCAAATGGAAAAGGACTTTGAATCCAGAGGGGAAACAAACCAGGCTGGTGTAGTGAGCTGCATCTATATTTATTTATATAAGGAGATATATAACACGAGTTTGACCACGATGCGTGGTTGCGTAAGTGTGTGACTTAAGATTAAGTGACTTTAGATTCAGGGACTTCAGTGGGGGACTGTAATTAGCCAGTTTCTTAGTACTACATTATATTGTATTTTTTTGCTTTTGTGGTGTATTCCCCATTTAGTATGTGTTGCACAATTGACAACGTAGTCCAGTGCACATCTTGCATGATGTATGCAGTCCTGAAACAGGAGTTTAGGGGTGCATATCTTTGTTCAAGATGTGAGCAAATTACCCGTTTGGAATCGCTAATCGAGTCTCTAAATGGGCAAGTCGCAACACTGAGAGGCATTGACAATTTGCAAAAGAGTTTGCTTCTCACCGAGCAAGCACTCTTTGGGGTAGATGAGGGGGAGGGTGACAGAGAGGAGGCTGAGGAAAGTGAGGTAGCTAGCTGGGTAACAGTTAGAAAGCGGGGTAGAGGGAAGAGTGCCAGGGAGGCTAGCCCTGATCTGACACACCCCAAAAAGTTTTCACGTTTGGCAGATGAGGGGGATGTCAGTCCAGGGATGGCACTGCCGCAGCCAGACACTTCCTCTGCCAGTCAGGGGAATGCCAGCTCCGGTAAGCAGGGGACCAGGAGAGCAGGGCAATACAGACAGGTGCTGGTAGTGGGAGACTCAATTATTAGGGGAACAGATAGAGAAATCTGTCACAAAGACCGTGATCGCCGAACAGTGTGCTGTCTTCCTGGCGCTAGAGTTCGACACATCGCGGATCAGGTTGACAGATTACTGGGAGGGGCTGGAGAAGATCCAGCGGTCATGGTCCATATCGGAACCAATGACAAAGTTAGGGGTAGGTGGAGAGTCCTTAAAAATGATTTCAGGGATTTAGGTCAAAAGCTGAGGGCAAGGACCTCAAAGGTAGTATTTTCCGAAATACTACCTGTACCATGGGCCACACAAGAGAGGCAGCGGGAGATTAGGGAAATTAACAAGTGGCTCAAGAACTGGTGTAGGAAGGAGGGGTTTGGGTTCCTGGAGAACTGGGCCGACTTCTCTATCGGCTACAGGCTCTATCGTAGGGACGGGCTGCACCTCAATGGGGAAGGGGCAGCTGTGTTGGGGAAGAAGATGGCTAGAAGGTTGGAGGAGTGTTTAAACTAGGGACTGGGGGGGAGGGTAATTATGTTATAGAATGGGAAGATAGTGCAGATAGAGACCGGGGGCAAGGTAGTGAGACTGGGGGAGGAATGGAAGGAGGGACTAGAACAGTTCAGAAGGAAAGGTGTAGAGTAAAAAATTTACATAAACCTCTCAAATGTATGTATGTATACTAATGCCAGAAGCCTGACTAATAAAACTGGTGAACTGGAATTAGTGATGTGTGAGGAGGACTATGACATATTGGGAATAACTGAGACATGGCTGGATGATAGCTATGACTGGGCAGTTAATGTACAAGGTTACAGTCTGTTTAGAAAGGATCGTCAAAACCGGAGAGGGGGAGGGGTCTGCGTTTATGTGCAGTCCGGTCTAAAGACCACACTCCGTGAAGATATAAGTGAGGGACATGAACATGTGGAGTCACTGTGGGTAGAGATACATGGCGCTAAAAACAATAATAAATTAGTAATAGGCGTTTACTATAAACCACCTAATATACCAGAGTCCACAGAAAATGTACTACTAAAGGAGATAGACGAGGCGGCAAATCATAATGAGGTGGTTATTATGGGGGACTTCAACTACCCAGATATAGACTGGGAAACTGAAACTTGTATATCTCATAAAGGAAACAGGTTCTTGGCAATAACCAAAGACAATTACCTCTTCCAACTGGTTCAGGACCCGACTAGAGGGACGGCCATACTGGACTTAGTATTAACCAATAGGCCTGACCAGACAACAGATGTGCAGGTTGGGGGACACCTGGGAAATAGTTACCATAATGTAATAACCTTCCATTTATCATTCAAAAGAGCGTTTCTACAGGGAGGAACAAAAATACCAAACTTCAAAAAAGCTAAATTTAGCCAACTAAGAGAGGCCATAGGCCTAACTAAATGGGATAAAGTCCTCACAAATAAAAATACAGCCACAAAATGGGATATCTTTAAAAGCATCCTAAAATCTCATTGTGAGAGGTACATACCGTATGGGAATAAAAGGTTAAGATACAAAAAGAAACCAATGTGGATAAACAGAACTGTAAAGAAAGCAATAAATGACAAAAAGAAAGCATATAAAACACTAAAACAGGAAGGTAGCATGGAAGCACTGAAAAACTATAAGGAAAAAAATAGAACATGTAAAAAACAAATAAAAGCGGCCAAACTAGAGACCGAGAGATTAATTGCCAAAGAGAGTAAAACTAACCCTAAAATGTTCTTCAATTATATAAATATTAAAAAGTATAAATCTGAAGGTGTCGGCCCTTTAAAGAGTAATGAGGGGGGAGTCGCAGAGAGCGACGAGTAGAAAGCAAAGCTGTTAAATATTTTTTTTCTCCAATGTATTCACTGAGGAAAATAAATTGTCAGATGACATGCCGAATGTTGAAATAAATTCCCCATTAAAAGTGTCCTGTCTGACCCAGGATGAAGTGCAACAGCGACTTAAAAAGATTAAAATAGACAAATCGCCAGGACCGGATGGCATACACCCCCGTATCCTAAGGGAATTAAGTAATGTCATAGCCAGACCCTTATTTCTGATATTTGCAGATTCTATATTGACAGGGAATGTCCCACAGGATTGGCACATGGCAAATGTGGTGCCAATATTCAAAAAGGGTCCAAAAACAGAGCCTGGAAACTATAGGCCGGTAAGTTTAACATCTGTTGTGGGTAAACTGTTTGAAGGTTTTCTGAGAGATGATATGTTAGAGCATCTTAACGGAAATAAGCAAATAACGCCATATCAGCATGGCTTCGTGAGGGATCGGTTATGTCAAACTAATTTAATCAGTTTCTATGAGGAGGTAAGTTCTAGACTTGACAGCGGCGAATCAATGGATGTCGTGTATCTGGACTTCTCCAAAGCATTTGACACTGTACCACTTAAAAGGTTAGTATATAAAATGAGAATGCTCGGACTGGGAGAAAACGTCTGTAAGTGGGTAAGTAACTGGCTGAATGATAGAAAACAGAGGGTGGTTATTAATGGTACATACTCAGATTGGGTCACTGTCACTAGTGGAGTACCTCAGTCAGTATTGGGCCCTATTCTCTTCAATATATTTATTAATGATCTTGTAGAAGGCTTGCATAGTAAAATATAAATTTTCGCAGATGACACTAAACTGTGTAAAGTAATTAACACTGAAGAGGACAGTATACTACTATAGAGCGATCTGGATAGATTGGAGGCTTGGGCAGATAAGTGGCAGATGAGGTTTAACACTCACAAATGTAAAGTTATGCACATGGGAAGGAATAATGCAAGTCACCCGTACTTATTAAATGGTAAAACACTCGGTAACACTGACATGGAAAAAGATCTAGGAATTTTAATTAACAGCAAACTAATCTGTAAAAATCAGTGTCAGGCAGCTGCTGCCAAGGCCAATAAGATAATGGCCTACAAGCTATAGAAAAAAGTATATTGGGTATGCGTCCTAATGCACAATTGAACAAATATAAATGGAGGTAGGACGCTAAAACAAAATAATAAATGTTTATTAGTTTATTTTGTTAGAATAAGGGGTCAATGCTGAATCACTGTAGCCGCAGCATCAAATCTACATACAATAGTGGGTCTCACCTAAGCCGACCGCACAGGCGGCACATAGCCACTGTGGATCCCACAATAAAACCCACCAACACTAAAGGGGCTAAGATACCATAGGTATAGGATGTTGAACCTGGGTACCTATTACTAACAAGGTAAATGCCTGGTACAGAACCAGGTATCTTACCTAACAGTGAATGTCAGCGCGCAGACATTCACTGCACTAATATAGTACAGGTGCAGGATAAGGTACAGGCAAACACAAATCGCTCCACTAGATATGTCTGGAGCTGTGATAGCCCTCCCCTGTCTTAGATAGTATAAGCTCTACGCGTTTCTATGCATTAAATATGCATTTCATCAGGAGCAAGTGCACTAAGATAATATATGCCACCACCTCTCAGTTGTATATTTGAACGAGGCTGTAAGCATATACTGTCAATGATATAGCCCAAAAACCTCTGACGCTAGTGTCTGGCAGAGGCCGTGAACATAAACACCACAGACAGTGCAGACCCAGACCTCTAGGTTGTGTATTTAACCAACGCTACGGGCATCCACCATCAGTGATGTCGGACAGAAGGCAGTAACAGAGTGATTTCACTAGCACCAAGCGTTCTCTAGTTTGAGATATGATGTATCACTTGTGATCTGTCTGCCCTGCCTAAGCTGACAACCTCTAGATTGAGGCACAGCGTGCTGGTGTGCAGACTAGCCAGCGTTGTAATGGCCGCCAAGCGGCCCTCAGAACGCCGGAATTTACAGGGTAAACCCCGCCCTGCTAGACACTCCCCCCGCCTGCCAGCCAATCCGGCCAGGAGGCTCGGTACAGGAAACACCAATGGCAAAGCAGAGGGAGGGATTATGTTGGTCTCAGAGAAAGCACGATGCGCCGCATAGTAACCAGGGAGATTTATAGCGGTTTGATATGTATTGTCACTGCAGATTACAAAACCTAATAGTGAATATACAGTGGAGTGAACCCACACTCAAAGATCCTCCTAAGGCGCGCCGACACACAGTAAACATATGTAGAAAGAGGCTTTCTATGTAGAAAGAGGCATATATAATTAGAAAAAATCCCAAACTTCTGATGTATATTCATATAAAAGGGACATATGAAATGGCATCATTGAGGCCGGATGGTTTAATGGTTTTCAAAAGAAAAATCCATCTTGCCTCTTTTTGTAGCAAAATCCGGTCACAATCACCACCTCTGGATGACATCTTCACAGAGTCAATTACCTGAAATTTAACCGATGATGCATTGCCATTATGAAATTCTAATACATGGCGTGCAATCGGGGTATCTTTTAAGTTTGTGATGTCCAAGATGTGTTCCCCAATGCGACGCCTGAGCTCTCTGATGGTTTTGCCAACGTATTTGATACCGCAACCACATGTCATGAGGTAAACAACCCCAACCGACTTACAATTGTAAAATGACCTGATAAAAAGGTCCTTTCTAGGGTGCTGCTGGCAAAACTCTTGGTCTTGTCTATAAATCTACAGAATTTGCACGATCCACAGGGAAAAGTCCCTGTGAGCGAATTCCGCAACCAAGACTGTGATTTGGGACCCACATATAAACTGTGCGTCAGCATATCCCGTAGATTGTTGCTACGCCGGTAGGTGACTAAGGGTCTAGATGGAATCATGCTCCCAATGTCGGGATCCGATTTGAGTATGATTCCATCTAGACCCTTAGTCACCTACCGGCGTAGCAACAATCTATGTGGCTGACGCACAGTTTATGTGGGTCCCAAATCACAGTCTTGGTTGCGGAATGTTCACGGCCTCTGCCAGACACTAGCGTCAGAGGTTTTTGGGCTATATCATTGACAGTATATGCTTACAGCCTTGTTCAAATATACAACTGAGAGGTGGTGGCATATATTATCCTTGGTGCACTTGCTCCTGATGAAATGCATATTTAATGCATAGAAACGCGTAGAGCTTATACTATCTAAGTCAGGGGAGGGCTATCACAGCTCCAGACATATCTAGTGGAGCGACTTGTGTTTGCCTGTACCTTATCCTGCACCTGTACTATATTAGTGCAGTGAATGTCTGCGCGCTGACATTCACTGTTAGGTAAGATACCTGGTTCTGTACCAGGCATTTACCTTGTTAGTAATAGGTACCCAGGTTCAACATCCTATACCTGTGGTATCTTAGCCCCTTTAGTGTTGGTGGGTTTTATTGTGGGATCCACAGTGGCTATGTGCCGCCTGTGCGGTCGGCTTAGGTGAGACCCACTATTGTATGTAGATTTGATGCTGCAATAAGATAATGGGTTGCATCAAAAGGGGCATAGATGCCCGTGATGAGAACATAGTCCTACCACTTTACAAATCACTAGTCAGACCACACATGGAGTACTGTGTACAGTTCTGGGCTCCAGTGAACAAAGCAGACATAGCAGAGCTGGAGAGGGTCCAGAGGAGGCAACTAAAGTAATAACTGGAATGGGGCAACTACAGTACCCTGAAAGATTATCAAAATTAGGGTTTTTCACTTTAGAAAAAAGACGACTGAGAGGAGATCTAATTAATATGTATAAATATATCAGGGGTCAGTACAGAGATCTATCCCATCATCTATTCATTCCCAGGACGGTGACTGTGACGAGGGGACATCCTCTGCGTCTGGAGGAAAGAAGGTTTGTACACAAACATAGAAGAGGATTCTTTACGGTAAGAGCAGTGAGACTATGGAACTCTCTGCCTGAGGAGGTGGTGATGGTGAGTACAATAAAGGAATTCAAGAGGGGCCTGGAGGTATTTCTGGAGTGTAATAATATTCCAGGATATAGCTACTAGAGAGGGATCATTGATCCAGGGAGTTATTCTGATTGCCTGATTGGAGTCGGGAAGGAATTTTTATTCCCCTAAAGTGAGGAAAATTGGCTTCCACCTCACAGGGGTTTTTTGCCTTCCCCTGGATCAACTTGCAGGATGACAGGCCGAACTGGATGGACAAATGTAATTTTTCGGCCTTATGTACTATGTTACTATGTTACTTAGGAAAACTAGAGGAATGGTCAAAAATCTGGCAACTAAAATTTAATGTTGATAAGTGCAAGATAATGCACCTGGGACGGTAAAAACCTAAGAGCAGAATATAAAATCAGTGATACAGTCCCAACCTCAGTATCTGAGGAAAGAGATTTAGGGATCATTATTTCAGAAGACTTAAAGGTAGGCAGACAATGTCATAGAGCAGCAGGAAATGCTAGCAGAATGCTTGGGTGTATAGGGAGAGGAATTACCAGTAGAAAGAGGGAGGTGCTCATGCTGCTGTACTGAGCACTAGTGAGACCTCATTTGGAGTATTGTGCTCAGTACTGGAGACCATATCTCCAGAAGGATATTGATACTTTGGAGAGAGTTCAGAGAAGAGCTACTAAACTGGTACATGGATTGCAGGATAAAACTTATTAGGAAAGATTAAAGGACCTTAACATGTATAGCTTGGAAGAAAGACGAGACAGAGGGAATATGATAGAAACTTTTAAATACATAAAGGGAATCAACAAGGTAAAAGAGGAGAGAATATTTAAAAGAAGAAAAACTGCTACAAGAGGATATAGTTTTAAATTAGAGGGGCAAAGGTTTAAAAGTAATATCAGGAAGTATTACTTTACTGAGAGAGTAGTGGATGCATGGAATAGCCTTCCTGCAGAAGTGGTAGCTGCAAATACAGTGGAGGAGTTTAAGCATGCATGGGATAGGCATAAG
This sequence comes from Bufo gargarizans, assembly GCF_014858855.1. NCBI lineage: Eukaryota > Metazoa > Chordata > Amphibia > Anura > Bufonidae > Bufo > Bufo gargarizans. The sequence continues at coordinate 289,345,318 of NC_058084.1, read as the reverse complement.
GCCATCCTTCATATAAGATAGGGCCAGGGGCTATCGATAGTATTTAGTATATTGGGCAGACTAGATGGGCCAAATGGTTCTTATCTGCCGACACATTCTATGTTTCTATGTTTCTATGGTCAAGGACAATATATGTCCTTTGCAGCCCACTGGGTAAACGTTGTTCCTGTCCAGCCAAACCAGCAACTTAGCCAGGTGACGCCGCTTCCGCCTCCACGTTCTCACGCCATTGGTCCTGCAACAATGTCCACCTCTGCCTCCTCATTCTCAACTGTGTCCTCAGTCTACACTGCAGGGACAATTCAGAGAGCTCCTCTAGCATACCATATGTGCAGGGCACGGCAGTGTCACACTGTTCTACACCTCGTTTGCCTGGGTGAACACAGTCACACAGGGGAGGAACTGCTCTGTGTCCTTCATCAAGAAATCCAATCCTGGCTTTGTCCGTGACAACTCAAAATCAGAACCATGGTGACCGACAACGGGAAGAACATGGTGTCGGCGCTGCATCAAGGAGGGCTGAGCCATGCGCCCTGCATGGCGAGCATGTTCAATCTGGTTGTCAATTCGTTCATGAAATCTTCCACCCATCTACAAGACATCCTAAATAGTTTTTAGCACAAATATTTGAAATATTCATCTCGAATATAACCTCTTCGAGAATTTGCGAATATTTAGAATGTAGTGCTAATATATTCGTTATATTGAATATTTGTCTTTTTTTTTTTTTAATCTGAAGTGAACACTGAACACTATAGTGCTATATAGTATATATAGCGCTATATATAGTGTTATATATTCATTTTTTAGAATATTCATATTTTTTTTTCCATCTGAAGTAATGATTCCTCCCTGCTTAAGTTGCATGTGGGCCAATGACTCATTGACCCACAAACAAGAAGCAGGGAGGAATCATGTGTTTAGATGGACAAAATGATGAATATTCTAAAAATGAATATATAGCACTATATTCTATAGTGCTATATATTCGTTTTTGACCCACGCCTCTATTGATTGTGTAATATTCGCATATTACGCGATCATTAACTTGCTGATTTTCGAGTAAAAAAAAAGAATGCAGAATATAACAAGTATTTGAATTCGCAAATATTCAATGTATATTCTACAAAATATTTCCGAAGTATCACAAATTTGAATATGACTACTGCCGCGCATCACTAATCCTAAATATGGCCAGGAAACTTTGCATAAACTTCAACCACTCGTACACCGCCAAGCACACCCTCTTTGAGCTGCAGGGGCAGAACGGGGCCCACCAAGATAGAATGTGACAGTTCCACCCATTGGAATTCCATCCTCCATATGTTGGACCGACTATACGAACAGAGAAAGGCCATAAACGATTTCTTGATGATCCAAGTGGACAGGAGTACTCCCCTGTGTAACTTCGATGTCAGCCAGTGGCAGCTCATGCGTGACACCTGCCATTTGCTCAGGCCCTTTGAGGAGTCCACGTTATTTGTCAGGTGGCAGCACTAAATATAGTGATTTCTGTATAGAGTATTGGTGCAAATACCATTATTTTATGCAAATTGCAATCATTTATTCTGAGATACCGATCCTATATATCAGTGTTTCCCAACCAGTGTGCCTCCAGCTGTTGCAAAACTACAACTCCCAGCATGCCCGCACAGCCAAAGGCTGTCAAGGCATGCTGGGAGTTGTAGTTTTGCAACAGCTGGAGGTACACTGGTTGGGAAACACTGCTATATATGACTACGTGTGGCCACCAGTCTGTCAATGCTTTTCCTAACCTACTGCAATATCGTGTTAAATTTATTTCATGAAAAATTGTAGTCCTTAATTTGAGCAATGGGCAGGTTGGATTTATTAGAAAATCATATACAAAGCATGCAACTTGTTTTCATGTGCACAAAATATCTTTTAGCTCTGTATTTTTGTGTTTTGTTAGCAAATTCTTAATCACCATTTTTAAATAAATTGCAGCCAAAGATTACATAGCAAACAAGAAAAAGAAATACTTAGTTGTGTCTGCCCATTGTGTTATCAACAAAGGACCAAGAAAACAGCTTTAATTTGTTTGACATATTTTGCATGCATCTGTTTCACACTGCTTTCTATAATCAAGCAAATGTCCGTAGAATGTTCCATCTTCACAAGGCAAAATACATTAGTTTTCAATTCATCTTATGAAAACAGTTTACAAAAAAACAAATAGTAACAATATTTTACTGAAGTCTGAAAAACATCACTGCATAGCTTATACTGTATAGTGTCTTATGTCTTAAGGTTAGAACTGTGATAGGATGAAAGATAATTTTAGCAGGTTGCTTATAGGGGCATTTGATTTCAGCAGATTTCATTTTTTGAGACTGGAAGTTATTGGTTAAAAGCATTGTCCCGTTACAACTTATCCCTTATCCACAGGATAGAGGATAAGTGTCTGATTGATGGGAGTCTAATCACTAGTGCGGCCACCCATCACCAGAACAGGGGCCCATGCTCCGCTGTTTAAATGGAGCAGCAGACCTGCCAGTTATAGTTGAGCATGTGTGTCTGATGCTCCATTTAACCTTTAAATGTACCTGGGTAGTCCAATTTTTAAAAATGGTATCAGCTCACAAGTGCCGAGGGCACCATAGCTGCTGGGTTTTATGCTTTTTTAAACAGCAGACACCAGAGGCTAATGTCTGTGTTTGGCGATAGTGTTGATTGCAGACTTTTAACCCTTAATTGTGACCATGGCATTTGAGTCGGCTTTCCCAGGGAGCATTGTGATCCCGGGGCCTGAACAGCTTCCCCAAATGGACATCAGGGAAGCTGTTCATTTTTTCTATTGGGCTGGATCTCGCTAAAGTGTTCCAGGCTAATAGAGCTGTAATTCCTATTGAACCCTGTAGATGACAATGCTCCATAGGAAAACAGTACAAGTGGCTTAGATTATTAATCTATTGCAGTGTAAATGAAAACTGATCTAAGGATCTCATGACTAGTGTTGATCACAAATATTCAAATTGCCAATTTTTATCGCAAATATTTAGAATATAGTGATATATATTTGTAATTTCGAATATTCAAGATATTGCAAATTTTCGTTATGCAAATTTTCGTTATGCAATTTTTTATCGCAAATTTTTCAACTGCCGAGTAAAAACATGATTTTTCCCTGCTTCTTGCTTGTGGGCCAATGACTCAAAATAAATAAAATGTGTCACCCCCTTTTCCCATTGTAAAAATACATTTTTAAAAATTAAAAACCATTTGCAAAGAAATGAGCCCTCAACAGCTCCATATACATAAAAGTTAATAGATAAAAAGTTCTGAAGGTCAGAATGTGGTGATGCAAAGAAAAAAATAAAAGTTTTTTTTTCAATATTAACTCAAGAAAAACTATATAAATGTGGTATTGATGTTATTTTACTGACTCGTGCAATGAAGGGAACAGGTCATTTTTACTGCATTAGGGAATTCCATAGACACGAAACCCATAAAATGTTGTGGATAGGGGATAAATTGTCTTAATTGGGACGATTTAATAGGGACCTCATTAATCTAGCTTTACATAATAGATGAATGTTAACTGAATCTGCTGATTTTAGAGGGATAGGCTGATCATATAATAATTATGGGGCCTTGAGACTCCTTGGGGCCTTGGTGGAGATATGGATTTTGATTTCAAACTATCTCAGTTTAGGTCACCTGCATGCATGCTTAGCCAGGCATAAATGTGTGTGGAATAAGTGGTCAGGACACATAGCTATCTAAAGTGTGTGGCCAGTCTTAGGCTAATCCACATGATCATGGGATCTATAAAATATTTTTAGGCAATAATCTATATCTAGCAAAAATAAATAAATTAAAATCCTTTATTTGATGTTGTATAGTATATTGGATAACATGATCAAGAACATGATAGGACAATGTGGTTTCAAATTTTATGCAGAGCCTTGATGACAGAGAGACAAATATACTAAATGATTGGAGAAGTAAGGAGGTTATTTATTAAGCCTAAAATTCCGGTCTTAATAACCACTGCGCTGACCTCTTAATAACTTTGACACATGCACCAATGGTCTAAATGTAACATAGCTTCCTTGCTGGCTTAGATTTAGACCATTTTCTACTCCTAAAACAGGTGTAGAAAATGATAAATGAGAAGGTCCTCCTGACCCATCTCCTTCCCTGCCAACACCATGCCCCCTTTTTTTCGACCTGGCGTGAGTGGGGAAAAGTCAAAGAATGCAACAGATATACATGTATATCTGATAGTAAATGACCTCCTTAATCTCATAGTAAATGACCTCCTTAATATTTAACTTTATGTTTAACACTAGAGATGAAAGCGAAGTTATGGAAAATTTGAATTTGGTGTAAATGATATTGAAAGTGTTGGGGCTGATGGAACCACCCTATGCATGTCCTTACCCCATTCACATGTTAAAAGGCTATATGCACCTAAATTTAGGTGTAGTAGCATTCAAAAAGTGACAAGCAACTGCCCTGTGATTTTTTTTATGCCAGTTTCTGATATAGAGACGCCACAAAAACTGCAGGTGACCTAAAAAAAAAATCTGTCTTCTAACTGATTTCTAGCTAATCCAATTTTTCTCATATGAGGTTTCAGATTGAGTTTGCCTATTGTCTACTATATATTAACTTTTATATATACGGAGCTGTGTGAGGGCTGTTTTTTGCTGGCCAATCTGTTGTTTTTATTCATACCATTTTGAGTGTGTATGCCCTTTATGATCAATTTTTATTGACTTTTATTTGGGAGGTGAAGCGACAAATAAAAAGATGAATTGGCCATTTTGATTTTCTGTCATTGCACTATTCAGTCCTAATGATATTTTGTTCATAATTATGCCCGTAATGCAAACCTATGTTCAGCATCTTGCATCCATAATCTGTAATGGAAGAATACTATATCTCTGTGTGTCTCTAATTGTAGACTCTAATGAAAGGCACAATATGGCGGTCAACTGTGTTACAGTCTACAGTATTTGTATTACAAGACAGACCCGATAATGTTGAAAGAATAAAAAGTATATGTGGTATCTCAGTACTACATACTATAGAAAATGGAGACCTAGTGGATATATAGAATGAAAACAGTAACTCCACTGGGACTGAATGAACAGATCAATTTTGCATGTTTTATCTAAAGGTGAGAAGGAGGGAGGATGCACTAGAACACATGCTGTGGCTTCAATTCGCGCCCCCCCCCCCCCCACTACCTCTCAGTTGGCTATATAACCCCATACTCACCACTACATTACTTCATATAGAGAACATCCTATGTCTGTATCTGCCTGGGCTTTTATCTATTTTTATAAAATGACAATGTTGTTGTTTTCCTGGACGGTTATCCTATATACTGTATGCACATCCTCTATTGAGACATACACCCCATATTAAAATATGTGACCATAGTATACTTTACACAGTACGCTCTCCAGTGTGGGTATTTTCTCTTATATTGCCCCCCGTGTAACTGCTCGCCACCCACTTACATTTTTTGCCTATTAAGGCCAGTGGGTACACAACTGTATGCTCTGCTTCATATGGTTGAACTGTGCAACATTCTTGGTGCTAGATACCCCTCTCTGCCTTATAGATGGCCCCCATTGAGAAGAACTATGCATTATTTCTGCCTAAAACTGGCAGATCACACCATCTTAGTTGTGGGTGCCACTGCACTTTCTTTCAGGAAGAGCGGTTGTGTGTGCTCGCTTCCAGTAGCGCAACATCTATATACATGATGCCATCATTAATTTGGGCAGCAGGAGAGGCACACTGCTCATTTGGCTATGTCCACATGCCCCTTTAAAGATCATGTGTGGTGGATGCTGGCATGCTTCAATGCTTTGATGGATGGAGCGCCTCCTACGAGGAGTCTCCTCTTATGGCACAGAAAGACCGGCACCACCAGCACCAGACTATCTTCTACACTCTGCTTTTCATTATTTTTGTATACTGTTGCTTGCATATACTTACTTTGACTTACCTAAGACCTGCATTACACCAACAGTTTATCTCACCAATATTTGTCCAATCAGATGAATAGCTGGTGTGTATAACACCAAAACTAGCCAAAACTGTGGATGATTTCACATTATCCTCACGGGAATTGATCTAATTAATTATCTTGTGACAATACAATAAAATCTACCCCTTTAATCAGAACCCTTGTGGATTAAACTGTATATATCATTGTGTGGTAATACAGTAGAATCTACCTCTCTTATTAGTACCTATTATGTATTGAATTGTACATGTTAAAAAGGGGTGATTGATCCCTATACACAGTGGTCCTTTGCCAAGTGATTATACCATCATTCTATCTATATAGTTACTTGTTTTATCAATAAACAATTCAGAGAAGCTCACCAGCAACCTACTGGAGCCCAGTCTTTCAGGTACCAACTGAAAACCAAATGAATTTAAAAAACAATCAGACTGGCTCACAGTATTTTTTCATTTATTACAATTAATACAATTACAGTTGTTAAAATAACAATTATAAAAATAAATTGCCCACTAAATATTATTAGACATATCCTGATTACATGTCAACTCATTAGCATAATAATATAGGTACTTTGAATGTGGAGCTCACACATATACCTAAATGACAGGAGTACTCCAAAATATGACCACTTAATTTTGCTACACGGTGTCTGTCTGTAGCGTATTATGTTTAAACTTTTCAAATGCTCAGATACTTATGTATTAACTTGCCGGTAATCTGCATACAAGTCGTTCGGAAAATGTTCACTTTGCGGTCACCGGTACATGGTCTTGGCGTCCAAAGAATACTTTGTGCTTTTTGAATCGGCGTTGGTTTCCTACCTCCTGCCACGAGGTAGTCTCTCGGCTTCTCCTTCTCGGCATCTCACGTGACCTGACCTGGAGATGGTTTCCTGGTCGGTGATGTCATCCACCTGGGCCGATCGGAGTAGCGGAGATCGATGTAGCAGAGCCACGCCAGTGTAAGATTCAATTGTCCTTCAATAGAGATGCTGAACGGTGGTTAAATCAGTCCACTTTGATGGTATTAGACCACTGCCGGTACCGTGTTCACTCTTTTAGAGTGGTTCCAAATGAAAATGAGCAAAAGTCTTTTTTGAGCAGAGACAGAAATAGCGCACCACTAGCTGGGTCCAGTTCACACTAGTTCGCACTAGACGCGTTTCGGAACCGTAGTTCCTTCCTCAGTAGGCAAATGTGAAATGCTAAATGAGGCTGAACATGTCTTTATATCCCCTTATTGGGTTTACTAGAATATCTGGTCTGGATTCCGGATTTTGCAATTGCAAAACGTTTGCAGATTGCACTCTCCCGATCCTTTCCATAAATCCAGAAGGGTATTTACATACATATACTATAATTAGTAGGCAATAGATATACAATATACAATAATAAAATATTAAAATACATAAGATAAAAATGTCATACCAGTAAAATTAAATTAAGTATAATATAAAAATAAAAAATTAAATGATATCAATATTACAGATGGATCTCAGGACTGGAGAGGAGGTGACTTTCTGGCAAAAATGTCCAGACAAGAATCAAATAAGATCTTTGAGTTTGGATCCCTGATGCGGCTGGGGTTGAATTCAGAGATCGAAATTTTTGGTTTTCTATAGGGGAGGTGGGTAGGACCACATGGATAGTCAGTGTCGGGCTATTTAGCAACACGCTGGCTTTCCCTGCGGTCCTCCCCCCCTCTCTCTACTCCTGCAAATTCGTATAAGACCCATGAACCTGAGATCCATCTGTAATATTGATATCATTTTATTTTTTTATTTTTATATTATACTTAATTTAATTTTACTGGTATGAAATTTTTATCTTATGTATTTTAATATTTTATTATTGTATATTGTATATCTATTGCCTACTAATTATAGTATATGTATGTAAATACCCTTCTGGATTTATGGAAAGGATCGGGAGAGTGCAATCTGCAAATGTTTTGCAATTGCAAAATCCGGAATCCAGACCAGATATTCTAGTAAACCCAATAAGGGGATATAAAGACATGTTCAGCCTCATTTAGCATTTCACATTTGCCTACTGAGGAAGGAACTACGGTTCTGAAACGCGTCTAGTGCGAACTAGTGTGAACTGGACCCAGCTAGTGGTGCGCTATTTCTGTCTCTGCTCAAAAAAGACTTTTGCTCATTTTCATTTGGAACCACTCTAAAAGAGTGAACACGGTATCGGCAGTGGTCTAATACCATCAAAGTGGACTGATTTAACCACCGTTCAGCATCTCTATTGAAGGACAATTGACTCTTACACCGGCGTGGCTCTGCTACATCGATCTCCGCTACTCCGATCGGCCCAGGTGGATGACATCACTGACCAGGAAACCATCTCCAGGTCAGGTCACAAGAGACGCCGAGAAGGAGAAGCCGAGAGACTACCTCGTGGCAGGAGGTAGGAAACCAACGCTGATTCAAAAAGCACAAAGTATTCTTTGGACGCCAAGACAATGTACCGGTGACCGCAAAGTGAACATTTTCCGAACGACTTGTATGCAGATTACCGGCAAGTTAATACATAAGTATCTGAGCATTTGAAAAGTTTAAACATAATACGCTACAGACAGACACCGCGTAGCAAAATTAAGTGGTCATATTTTGGAGTACTCCTGTCATTTAGGTATATGCGTGAGCTCCGCGTTCAAAGTACCTATATTATTATGCTAATGAGTTGACATGTAATCAGAATATGGCTAATAATATTTAGTGGGCAATTTATTTTTATAATTGTTATTTTAACAACTGTAATTGTATTAATTGTAATAAATGCAAAAATACTGTGAGACAGTCTGATTGTTTTTTTAAATTTACTTGTTTTATCATTCTTGTATAACGAATGGATGGTTACTGTCCTGGTGGGCCATATATTTAGAGTGTATCAATGTAATGTTTATTTTTTATATATCCAGATCCTCATTTGTAAACCTTCCTATACTTTCAAGAGCATCCTAATTTCATTACCTCTATTATATGCCAAATTAGAGCATTTGAGGGTTAGAACCGAACACAGTAGGAGCACTCTTTTCAGGGCAGTCATTTTGCTATAGGTAGGGCTACTAAGGGTCAGATTTTTCCTGGACAGTCATTACCTATGCTATCCATGGGATGGCCTCCCTATTTGTATCTGTTGCCTATGTATAGATGGACCTATATCTATATTTAGCTACTAGCTATCCGTATGTGGTTCTACTCATTGTTTTAATACATTAATAAAGGTTATATGTTAGGGAGTATTTTGGTTTTTATTCTGTGATTTTTTTTTGCTAGGACACAGTTCTGTGATTTTAAACAATATGGAGGCAATTGTGGGTTCTGCAGACAGATTCATAGGCTTTCTGTAAGCTTCTTTGTAAAATGTATGAAAATGCAAATGGACTAGTAACATAATAACATAGTTTGTAAGGCTGAACAAGACATGCGTCCATCCATCTTCCATGAGGAAGATGCCAATTTTCTTCATTTTGGGGGGAAAATTCCTTTATCCCGTGTCCCGTATAGATCAATGACCCTGCTCCAATAATCTAGTAACTATAATTTGTAATATTGGTATACTCAAGAACATAATTTTTTTAGCAAGTTCACCATCACAAACTGGAGACTATGGAGAGAGTTTCATATTCTCACAGCTTTTACAGTAAAGAATCATATTCTATGTTGATGTAGAAACCTTCTTCCCTTTAAATGTAATGGATGTCCCCTCGTTATTGTCACAGTCCTATGTAGAGATCTCTGTATTGACCTTTATAGTATTTTTATTTTATTTTTTTGCACAATATATGACTATATAACTTTGGGACATCCACCAATGGTCTAAATGTAGGCCAGCTTCCTGTTTAAGGCATAGAAAATGATAAATTTTAGACCTGGAATGAGCCGTGAAAAGTCACAGATTGTGACCCAAATAACCTTTGTGCCGTAATCTGTGTATATCATTTAGTAAGTGACCCTCATAATTTTTAGTATATATATTTACAATACAAGCAAGACTTGCCATATTATGGGTGAATAAACCACTGCTGATTTTATCACTATTTTGGAGTGCAGTCCTATTTCTTCAATTTCTATACCATTGGGGATTGCCGCTACCCTGCACAGGACCTTGCACCCATATTCTGGTTGGTGCTCCCACTGGACTTTTCCTTCTCTATATTTATATTTATATATATATATATATATATATATATATATATATATATATATATCAGATAGATAGGAGTTTGTTTCCATGCGTTACTAATTAGGAAATAATTCCAGCATTTATATGGAGTGATTAGGGTAGTTAGTTGATTACTAGAGAAGGACGCAAAGCAGTTATAAACTTAGAGATTAACATGGCTATTAAATTACAAGCATATGTCAGTCAGATGATACATTTGTGGAGCTTACACTTGAGTGCATTAAAGTCTGTAAATGTTAGCTAAATCCATCATTATTAATCATATTAATCATAATTATATTTTTATACCATACAGTATTTTAGGGAACCACATTTTGACCCACTTATAATTTTGTATTGGAATTCTAATTGTTGAATATACCCTGCAATCCTGCAACATAATACAATATAATGCTACTGAATGGCATTTAACAAATCCCATTGACATACACAGATTCAACACAGATTCAAGGCATGCTGCAGATTTGAAAACCCAAGTCTCATCTGTTATGGAACATGTGTGAATTTTGACTTTGGATTTCATTTACTGACATGCAATGAGTGATATCCAAAGCTCAATATGTACCAAAATGTAACACAAGCAGATGAGATTGTTTAGATCTTCATTTAGATGTACTTCAGGAAAAATGACTAAATGCATAAGTTTACTCTAAGGCTAGCTTCCGAAAAGCATGTTCATTCCAGGAAACATTCTCCATGAGTGAGTGGTATTTCCCAACCTAAACCCTGTTCCTATGAAGTGAGCTTGCAACATTATAATGATTTATGATGTTGTGAATTATAGTCTCAGTAACAATCTACTGACCTGTCATCACATAATGCAGTGACTACAGTTCAGTAGATCAGCAATGAGATGGGCATTCTCAACTTCATAAATTATTTTATTGTGCTGAGTTCACTTCATATTAGGATCACTCAGGCCGGGAAATACTGCTCACACATGGAGCAACTTTCCCAGGATGAACATACTCGTCTAAAACTAGCCTAATGACAACCCTTTTTAGCAAATAAAATACAGAATTCCTCACTAATACTAAAATTTAAGGGTAGGTTCACAAACTTTGACCACATTAAAATCATCTGCATATCCCATGGCAGAAAGTGCAGTGTTTTGTATTTATCTTGAGTTTTCATTTTAAAAGATGTGGTCCCACTCTTTTACTCCATTCAATGGCGCTAAACCGTGAGCATGCTCCTGCTCCGGCTTTTCAAGGTGTCCGTTTAATAACCGTAACAAGAATGGAGGTGTACATTTTTGTTGCAGTCTAAAAAACCTCACAGGAAAAATCCTCACTTGCATGAACTGTGGTGTATCCTCCCGTTGACAATGAAGGGAGGAAGTTTCAAAGTTGCAGTGCAGATTCAGCACAGTTTTCACATTAAAAACATACTGTAATCTTTGCCAAAAAGGTTTGCATGGCATTCATGCCTCTAAAATAATTCACCCTGCCGTGCCCATCAACCTCCTGATGGTCAATGACCATAATTGTACTTGATGAGTGTGGCAGCTGCCCCATGGCATGTCAATCTTTGTGGCCCAGTACCAAGTTCAAGATTAACACCTGAGGGCTATACAGAAATCCTGTACTGGAGACAGAGGGACTAGCAGGCTCATCAAATATCCCACTATTACATAAATAATCAGGTCTGCTTAGAAAACCTCTCTTTCCTGGACCATTATGCAGAAGTTTATTCTTGAATAACAAAAATAAATTAGAAAACTAAACACAATGAAATTTGGAGCAAAATGTATTTCCCAATCTGAGACATGAATCAGTTAACACATTTTATATGGATAATGCAAACGTTATCATTATGAATATAACTGGCCTGAAGATGCTGAGATTAGCATATTTCTGATGTTGTCAATTTAAACAAAAGTTTGCATGTGTTAATTTCAGCAATATTGTATGATGTAAAATAGCCAACTAGCCAGGAAATGTAATCGTAGATATGAGTCATCTTGCAAATGTTATCCCAGCTGTTTGTGCAGCCTAGAACAATTAGAAATAAACCATCAGTTACTTACAAGCAGCAATTACAATCATTTTTATAGTCAGAATGTCCAACATTCACAAAACGTAGCTCGGCTAAGCAGCAGCTATTTGCTGGTAAATGTGTTGTTCTAATTTAGTTGATTACACAATTTTCAAAAAATAAAAAAAAATATCTTGACCCTAGCTTAGCTGTGCTAATAATGTAAAGCAGATTTACAAAATACAGAACCTTACAAAATTCTAAAGGACAGTATGCAAAATTTTTGATGGCTTAATTTCATGATCATACATATATACATACATATATATATTTTTTTTTTTTGCGTGTTTGTTTTTTGTTAATATGACCTAATTGTGCAGAGGAAATTAAAGTTCATGAATTTTGGTTGAGTTTTCTTACATGATCATCACTGTTCTCTGGGACTGTTCACACTAGTGATGAGCGGTAGTAGTCATATTTGAATTTGCAATATTTTGCGAATATTTTGTAGAATATTCGGTGAATATTCGCAAATTCGAATATTCATTATATTCTATGATTTTTTTACTCGAAAAATCGACAAGGTAATGATTGCGTAATATGCAAATTTTTGTAATTCAAAATTTTACCGCAATTTTTTTTATTGCCGAGCAAAAACATGATTCCTCCCTGCTTCTTGCTTGTGGGTCAAAGAGTCATAACAGTATATCAAATATATTTGTTTTTTCGAATATTCGTAATATTCTAAAACAAGAATATATAGCAATCCAGCCAATATTCGAAAAAAAAAAAGAATGTAGAGCAATTTAGCTAATATAGTGCTATAATCTTTTATTTTTTATAGTTGTAATTTTTTTCCAACCTGAACTTCAGATGAGAAAAAAATTACAACTATTAGACAAAGAAGATTATAGCACTATATTAGCTAAATTGCATTTTCAAATATTCGCTATATTGCTATATATTCTTGTTTTAGAATATTACGAATATTCAAAAAAAGGAATATTTTCGATATAGTGCTATATATTAGTTTTTTAGAATAGTCATAATTTTTACCCTTTTAAAGTCATGATTCCTCCCTGCTTCTTGCTTGTGGGCCAATGAGTCATTGGCCCACAAGCAAAAAGCAGGTAGGAATCATGTTTTTACTCGGCAATTGAAAAATTTGCGATAAAAATTTGCATTACAAAAATTTGCAATAAATAAAAATCTTGAATATTCAAAATTATGAATATATAACTATATTCTAAATATTCGCAAATTTTCGAATTACCTATATTTGCGATAAAAATTGAATTTGAATATTCATGATCAACACTAGTTCACACTTGTCACCTTTTCTGATCCATTCCTATTTTTTTTGTAAGAAAAAGATTTTGCAAAAGATGGTCAAAATTTATTCTATTTATTTCAATCTGGTTTGTCGGTGGAGTAGAAAAATCACACAAAATAATAGATGCAAACATTATATATTGACTAAATCATCTGATATGATAAAATCTGAAACTCTCAGCCAATATATTTTGATCAAAACACATCTGTGCCAACCTACCAGTGCCATGGTGGTCTCAGTCAGGTAGGACCTATTCTAAACCTACCTGTGCCATTGGGCATCTACATTCAGGAAAGCAGACCTTGCACATATAGTGTGCCGCTCCTAGTCACCTCTGTGTGCATCAAGCAACCAATGAGAGGAAGAGCATGCACAGACATATGTACCACCTAATCAAGGTCACTTGTGGGATAGTTGTGGATAAACCAACAGAAATGCTATTCCCAAGATAAAATAGAAGCACATTCACACTTGAATGTGCCACTCCTTCAAGTGTATACTATAAACTAATAAAAAAAAATCACAGAAAATGATTTAAAAAAAAAATCTGATGTAATAAATGAATGTGTGGATGTGTATGGCTACATTTATAAATGAAAAATCACTGGATGTTTTGTATCTTTTTTGTGAGTTTTGATTAGCTTGTAAGTGGAGTAGGCAATGCCCCCCCCCCCCTGAAAAAATGAAGTGTTTGCTCAACTTTATGGCGATTTGCATAAATCCTAGCAGTTTACATTAAATAACGGATGGCCAGATGTTTTGTGGGTGGGATTATATTTTTAGCTAGATTTATCACTGCAATTTTTTGTAAAAAGTTACTCCAGCCCCCTGACAACGTACTAACTGACATAACATTTGCATTAAATATGATTAGACTTTAGACTAGAATTTTTTGCATATTTTGGGTGCCAAATAGAGTTCAGCAGACACCTGGATGTTCGGGTTTGACAGGTTCGGCCGAACTTAACAAAAACGTTTGAGTTTGGGACCCGAACTTGACCCAAACTTGACCCTGAACCTGAACCTCATTGAAGTCAATGGGGACCCTAACTTTTGAGCACTAAAATGTCTGTAAAAATGTCATGGAAAGGGCTAGAGGGGTGCAAATGGCATCAACGTGTGGTTAAGAGCATGGCAAGTGCTCTGCAAACAAATGTGGATAGGAAAATGACTTTAATTAACATAAAATAATAATCTTGATCTAGGAGGATGAGGTCCATATGGATTAGGAGGTTGAAGAGATGGTGGATGTGGCAGTGTAAGTGGAAGAGGCGGTGGAGGAGGAGGAGGTAGCCTACACTGCTTTTCGGTTTTGAATTTATTTTTATTTCTTTAAATTAGGGTACACCCCAAAACATTGGGAAATATAACCCGCTCCAGTCGTGCTAAACACACATTCAGACAATACACTAGCTGCAGGGAAGGCCAGCACCTCCAAGGAGTAAATGGCAAGATCAGGCCAAGTGCCCAATTTGGAGACCCAGAAGTTGAAGGGGGCAGACCCATCTTTCAGTACGTGTAGGTGTCCCTGTGATGTCCACGATACAATTGTATATCTTCTCTATCAACTTTCAATGTTCTTTTATGTGCATACCATGGTGATCACTGGTGGCGGGGAATCAGGGTTCCAGGCCGGAGAGGGAGCCTGAGAAAGGGGTACCACATCCAATGGATTAAATTAAATGTAATCGAGCGGAGATGTGGGACAAAGTATTGAAGCATAAGCTTCCAAGTTAAGGAGGGGGTACACGGCAATTATCCACTCAAGTGAGGATAAATAACAATACATGACTCTTAACATGCCCTGTTATTGGAATGATTAATAAAAAATTATGGGGTATTTAGGATTTGGAAACGTTAGCCAGGAGAGGCCCTGCTGCCGCTTTGTTGACTCTAGATAACTTCTGCCTGATCGCACGTCCCTGTGACGTCCACCATCCATTTGGATATCTTCTCTATCAACTTTTGATGTTCTTTTCTGAGACTATCATGTTGATAGCGGTTATCAGAGAATCAGGGTTCCACGCCAGAGAGGGAGCATGAGAAAGGGAGACCTCATCCAAGGGAGGTCAATGGCTGCAATGGGATGAAGCAGAAATGTGGGACAAGTTATTAAAGCAGAAGGATCTAATGAAAGGACAAATTAAAGACACATTTTAGAAATTTAGGTCCCTGTCACATATGCAGAGCAGGGGTATTTCATCGCCAGAAATGGGTTAATGTCAACCACCAATGGAACAGATTATTTTTAGAAATGTTGGTCCCTGTCACTTATGCCGAGCAAGGGTTTATTCACGGCAAAAATTGTAAAATGTCAAACCAAGAATTTTACAGAAAAATTTGTGACATTTTTAAGCTGTCAACTAGGTAGAGCAGGGGTATATCAGAGCCAAAAATTGGTGAATTTTACCCGAAAATGTAAGACAAATTATAGATTTTTTTTAACCTTTTGGGGGGGTCGCTCTGGTAGGCAGATGGTAGCGGTGGCAGTATAGAGGCTCAGGAGACAGGCTTTGTGTCCAAACCGTGCTCTTTTATTCACTCCAGTGCATCACATCAAAACTGTGCAATTCACACAACAGCAATGCCCATAAACCCCACCTCCAACAATGGAGCCCCAAACGCTCCAGGTGTCTTGGTGCCAGGTCACACAGTTTCTTACATCCGTGATCAGTACTACATCTTGTCGTGGGGCGGGTTTGTCCAAGTTTGTGGAAGTTAGACAGGCCACGTGTCGGCCTGGACAAGGGATTGGCCTCAGCCACAGGATCCCTTCTTTTGGTCCTTTGCTACAGCAATTGGGCAGTCTTTGTTAGACGAGCGGACTACAGAGCTCAACCCGACCATGCAATCAGCCTCCAGTACAGTTTCCTGCAGTGAGACAGGAGACCACACTTCATCAGCCCCACAGTCAGTGAGCATGAAACCTATATCCACAGCCCTGTGTGTAGCAGGCAGACCACACCCACCAAGCATAGTGAAGGATTAATTCCTTCCCTACCCAACTAAGGCCAGAGATAACCAACCTGCCAGGATCAGTGTAGACTGACACCAACAACCGAAACCCGTCCACCTGTGGTGGTCCGTGGGGAACAGACACCCACCCTGCTCTTTGCCTGTTCCCAGTAAGAGCCAGCCCAGACCGCTGTGTGACAGCACTCACTGCTGTCAAAACACAAAAGACCCGGCTCTTACTCCACCGGGGCCACGACCCCCGGTGGCATGTATCTTCCATCCACTACCATTCCAGACACTCTCTTACACTGTCTACTAGGCATAGCAGTGGCATATCACACCCAGAAATTTGTGAATTTCACCCAAAAATGTAAAAGACAAATCAGTGAATATTTTTTACATGCTACTAGGTATAGCAGTGGTATATCACACCCAAAAGTTGGTGAATTTAGTATCTAAATGGTGTATCTCACAATGACATATGCAGCAAAGGCTAAAAAAATAAGATTTTGCCCTAAATGGATTTTTTTTCTTAAATACCAGAATAGCACAGTAGTATCTAAAGGGTGTATCTCATATGTACAGATGCAGACAAGGCTGCAAATTAAGTATTTTGCCCTAAATGGGTGTTTTTTTTTAAAACCAAGAAAATTATAGCTGTATTTCTAGCTTAAATTGCACACTGAATAATGTGGCAGAGGCCCCAGATGGAAGATATTGCCAAAAATTGGTGTTTTTTCAAAGCCAGAAAATTATTGAATTATTTCAAGCTTGTTTTTACCAATTACAGATGCAGCAAAGGCTGCAATATTAAGTATTTTGCCCAAAAAGGGTGTTTTTTTTTAAAACCCAGAAAATTATAGCTGTATTTCTAGCTTAAATTGCACAATGACTAATGCGGCAGAAGCCCAGATTATTATTGCAGTATTTCAAGCTTGGATGTCAATGTGACAAAAGCACATATACAGTGCTGGTGCACTGAGCTAGCATAAAATGGCCGAAACCGCCCACCTAACTAACAGACAGATAAAAGTTATTTTTCTCTCTCACTGGGCTAAGGGCAGGGTAAAAAGATTGTGCACTGCACCCACTCAACTAAATCTATATAGATCATTGGGTTCAATTGCAGTTCTGATTAAAGTTTCTTTCCTATTCTCTCCCTCACAGCAGCAGCATCCTATCCCTACACTAAGCACAGCAGAGTGACGTGCAGCGCTACTTGACTCCTGCTTATATAGAGGCTGGGTCACATGCTACACTGGCCAATCACAGCCATGCCATTAGTAGGCATGGCTGTGATGGCTTCTAAGGGCACCAAGTTAAACAATTGTTGATTGGCTGCTTTGCAGCCTTTCAAAAAGCGCCAATAAATCGCCGAACACCGAACCCAAACTTTTACTGAAATGTTCGGGTTTGGGTCCGGGGTCCAAAAATCCTAAAGTTTGGTACGAACCCAAACTTTATAGTTTGCGTTCGCTCAACCCTAGTGACAAATCCAACAACTATCTTTCTGTGTTTTGTAAATATGTTGCAAAAAACTACTGTAAGTGCACAATCTAAAGATAAATGTTGTAACGCATCACCTGGCACCCCGACTGAGTACCTCCGTTGACGGATGCTCCTAGCGTTTTCCTGAGGTCTCCAAGCACTCTGGCAGACACCACCATCACCGAACCGAAGAAGCAGATGAATCCTCTTCAAACATATGAATGCTGTAGACAGTGGAATAGGAAACCATACGAATAGGTTTATGCTCCTAGCAGTCAAACTGGAACAGCATACCATAAATCCTCCCCCAATGATGAGACGACACTTCGCCTTGAGGGTAAAACAGGAACTCACTTTATTTAGACATAGCACACCTACTTTAACCCCCCCCCCAACAGCCTCATTTGCATACAATAGGGCACATGGAGGTCTATGGTACAAGGAAGGGTGGGGCCCGACCATAGCAAGGGCTGATGGGAGATGGAGGAGGGACAGGAAAAGGGGGAGGAGAAGAGGCACAGAACAGCAATGCCTTTAACATCACAGCAAGAGCAAGATACACACAGCCCACAATACATCGCAATACAATCCAACCGAACCCATAACAACATACACAATATTCAAGACAGCCTGAATGCAATCTGCTACACAGTCTCAAAGGCCATTGTTCCCAAAAGTCACATGTCCACGGATGGTCCTTAAAGGGCCAGTAGCAGCAATATAAAATACCATATGCCCAAATTGCATTCAAACGTACAAATTTACCAGGGGCCATAGTCAGCAGGTAGGAGACGGGTAGCCAGTCCTCTCCAATGCCCAGTGGCGAGGCGGGTTCCGCCACATTTCTCCCCTTTCCCATTGAGACTATCCAGACTCCAGACCTCCCGTCGGTCTGGGGCTCTGATAGTCAGCCGGCTTTTCTCAAAGTGTGTAGTTGTCCCTATGGCCCCCTGCCACTTGTGCCCAGTTGTAGATCCATGGCTTGGGGGGAAGGTAACCAGGGTGCCCTCTCCCCTGGTGGAACAAAGCTGTTGCTAGGGGGAAGGGGTAACAGGCTCCTCTCTCTGCGACACCCTCCCTTGTTGCAGGGGAAGACAGACTGCCTCTCCTTCCAATACATTGTCTTGCTGTTGGGGACCAGGACAGACTGTCCCTATCCCCAGTGGTGTAGGTGCAGAGACTACGGTCCCATCTGCACTGTTGTGGGGCTTACTGTCTCCCCTTGGTGGGCTAGGCTGCCGCTGGGGAGGGGGAACGAGATTCTCCCCTCCCGGTGGAATATTCTGCCGCTGGGGATCTGGGCCAACTGCCCAGCATCCCTGTAGGGCCGGTAGAGAGACCGCAGTACCATCTCCATCTGCCATCTGTGGGTCTTTCCAGGACCAGTCGATAAGGTCCCTCATTTCCGGAGCTGGTTGGGGAGTAGGAGGTACCGAATGCAAGTCTCCTGATGACGGGCTTAGTTGTTGGGGAGGGGGAACGAAACTCACCGCTCCCAATGGTGTACAGTCCATAAGCCCCATCAGGTTAGAGACAGGCGGTGTCACTTCATTATATAAGAACGCATAATACTGTTCCATCTCCCACTGCTCTGGTGGTACTTGCAGGGTATAGGGTGACTGACTGGAGCTGAACAGGTGCTGGTAATCCTGCTCCAGTTCCCATTCCTGGACAGCTAGTTCAATCAGGTCTGGCCTTAGGTCCTCGGCCATAGGGAGATCCAGTACGGCCTCTCTGTAGTCAAATATGTCCCAAAGCCGTGACTCTGCTGCACTCCCAAATTCCGGTTCTGCAAAGGTCCCCCATAATAAGCCAGGGCCATTATAATCCTTGCCCTCGGGTTTGTCAAATTTGGCCATTCCGGGAACCCGCTGAACCGCGTACCAACGTAGCGCTTGGTATGCATCATCGAGACCCAGTTCCCTCCATGCCAGTGAATTAAGTTGCATCACCAATTCCTCCTGGGCCTGTTCTCCCAGCATAGGTATCCGTAGGGCCACTCTGGCCTGAAACCGCTGCTCCTTGCTGGGAAGACATTCACCTCGCCAACGCTGGACACCTTTTAGGGTTTCTTCCCACATCTCTTGTCGGGCGCTCTCTCTGCAGTCCAACCTGGTTGCCTCTCCTATTGGCTTGACCAGTGGTGCCAAGAGGTTCTGTAACCTCCGGTTAAATTCATTTCCTACCTCGAGCGTTGTCCAGGGACTCGCTGGCTCTATGCCACTCCATAATAATTCCTGTGTCTCCAGGGTGTTGTTCCTCTCACACCAGGACGCCATCCCACTGCTTGCCACCAATGTAACGGATCACCTGGCACCCTGACTGAGTACCTCCGTTGACGGATGCTCCTAGCGTTTTCCTGAGGTCTCCAAGCACTCTGGCAGACACCACCATCACCGAACCGAAGAAGCAGATGAATCCTCTTCAAACATATGAATGCTGTAGACAGTGGAATAGGAAACCATACAAATAGGTTTATGCTCCTAGCAGTCAAACTGGAACAGCATACCATAAATCCTCCCCAATGATGAGACGACACTTCGCCTTGAGGGTAAAACAGGAACTCACTTTATTTAGACATAGCACACCTACTTTAACCCCCCCCCCAACAGCCTCATTTGCATACAATAGGGCACATGGAGGTCTATGGTACAAGGAAGGGTGGGGCCCGACAATAGCAAGGGCTGATGGGAGATGGAGGAGGGACAGGAAAAGGGGGAGGAGAAGAGGCACAGAACAGCAATGCCTTTAACATCACAGCAAGAGCAAGATACACACAGCCCACAATACATCGCAATACAATCCAACCGAACCCATAACAACATACACAATATTCAAGACAGCCTGAATGCAATCTGCTACACAGTCTCAAAGGCCATTGTTCCCAAAAGTCACATGTCCACGGATGGTCCTTAAAGGGCCAGTAGCAGCAATATAAAATACCATATGCCCAAATTGCATTCAAACGTACAAATTTACCAGGGGCCATAGTCAGCAGGTAGGAGGCGGGTAGCCAGTCCTCTCCAATGCCCAGTGGCGAGGCGGGTTCCGCCACAAATGTAATTGCTTACACTTGGTACAGCTCTAGAAATTTGTCACTGGCATCCCGCATCCATGGGAACAAGGGACGGGGAGGACCCGGCCATGCACGCCTCCTTAGCGCGGCCGGCATCCTCCTACCTGAAAGAGGTGCTCAGCGCAGATCACAATTTATCAGCGTTTAGATGGTTTGGGCTGGAGTTGGGTCGCGTGACACTGGCCACGTAATGTCATGCTATTTAAACAGGCAGCCTGCTGGCCACAGGTTGCCTGTGAATGGTCTGGCTACCCTCACCAGCATTTTGATATTGTGCCTTCTGTGTGTTCTGGACTTCGGCTCTGTTTTTGACCTCAACCTTGTGACCTCCCTGGTATTGTCGCTACCTCTTGGCATCTGACTCCGGATTGTATTTTAACTTAGTTATCGGATTGCTCCCTGTGTACCTGCATGACCTGTTGGCTTTGACTTTGGCTTGTCTGACTCTGTTTTGGTAAAGTACTTCTGTTATCTTCTTAGGCCCCTACACATATCTAAGTAAGGCACTGCCGCCAAGTTGTACGCAGTCTGTTAGGATGGGCTGTGCAAGTAGGCAGGGACAGAGGTGGGGTGGAGTTTAGGGCTGCACTTTTCCCTACTGTCTGTCGTGGCAAGATCAATGAATAGCATGTGGATGTGCAAACCATGTTTTTCTCTTTTTGTTGGTACATTGGTTGACTTACTTTGATAAATAATTTTTATCAAAATGGTGGTAAATGTGTCTGCAACCATGTCCCTTTTCTGCTAAGCCACGATATTTCTCCTTAAAGGGAATGTCCCGGTTCAGAGCTTAACCTAGACATATCCCTTTCTTCACCCAGGCAGCCCCTCTGAGATGAGCATCGGAGCATTTCATGCATCACACAAGAAAAGGGCTTTTTTTTAGCAGATTTTAGCTTGGTTACATCTGTAGATCATCAGTGATTGGCTGAGACGTTCCTGTGTGTTGAGAGGCAGTGATGGCCAGTTTGCACTGTTCGCCCACGAACACATGCGGGCTGCCATCTTTTCTCACAAGTCCGGCGAGGCACAGGTAAGCCTTTACCTGTGCCTGTGCTAGCCGGTCTGAAATCAAATGCGGTCACTGGGAGCAGACAGTTCTGAGAACAGCCGCCGGGGGCCTTCATCGGCTGTTCTCGGAACTGACTTCTCCCGCTGACCGCATTTGTTTCAGACTGGCTCACGGCACAGGTAAGGGCTTACCTGTGCTTTTCGGGACTTGTGAGAAAATACGGCAGCCCGCATGTGTTCGCGGGCGAATAATGCGAACTGGCCATCACTGTTGAGAGGTACCAGGAAGTTGAAAAAAGTGGATACTTGGGAAGTCCTGAAACAGGTGAAAGGGTATCACTTCAGTTTTTATTTTATTTTATTTTTTTATGTTATTTTGTCTCTTTCTTTATAAAATAGTGACCCTTTAACCATTATAAACAAAAATTAGTTTGTCAAATGTTTTGTGATAATTAGTGTTGGGCAAGCATGATCAGCCGAACACAAATTTTACTTTGGCCGAATACCGCGCGTGCTCGAGCACGATGCTCAGTCTCCTCCCTGCACGTTTGTTGGCTGTTACGCATCCAATAAACGTGCAGGTGAGTACTGCCATTCACTGTAATGCAGTAGCCATGTTGGCTGCTGGCATTACAGTGATTGGCTGGCCTGAACGAGTCATCAGGTGCTATATAGCACCCGATGACACGTGTTCGGCTCAGTCTTAGGCCTCAGGCACACGACTGTAGTTTGGGTCCGCATCCGAGCTGCAGTTTTTGCGGCTCAGGTGCGGACCCATTCACTTCAATGGGGCCGCAAAAGATGCAGACTGCATTCTGTGCATGTCCTATTCTTGTGCGTTTTGCGGACAAGAATAGGCATTTCTACAATGGGCCGCCCATTTTGTTCTGCAAATTGCGGAAGGCACACGGACAGCTTCAGTTTTTTGCGGATCTGCGGTTTGCGGACCGCAAAAAAACCTGAATGGTCGTGTGCATGTAGCTTTAGTGAGGGAGAGCTGGAAAGCAGAAGGGAGATATAGTGTATGGAGTGAAATAGCAATATTTTCGTTTTTATACTTTTTATAGACCCAAAAGTAATTTTAAGGACTATTGTTGTGTGTGGCAGCAATATATATTTTTAGTGCATCCTATCTTAAATTGCTAAAACTTGTTTGAGACCCAAAAGTCCTTTTAAGGACTATTGTGTGTGGCAGCAATATATATTTTTAGCGCAAACTGAGCTAAATTGCTAAAACTTGTTAGAGACCCAAAAGTCCTTATAAGGACTATAGTTGTATCTGGCAGCAATATATATTTTTAGCACAACCTGCGCTAAATAGTTCGCAAATGTTTGGCCGCTGCAGACAGCAACATTATCTGCGCTATTTCTCCTGTCTAAGGTGTGTGCAGCCTAAAAATATCTGTGACATCCAGTGTACTTTTTCTGTAGACGGCATCCTCTGCGGCCAGTTACATTACTTGCGCCACATCTTCTGTATAACGTTTGCATATCTGAAATATCAGTGACATTCAGTCTAATTGTTTTGCTGCTGGTGGCAGCGACATTACCTGTGCTACATCTCCTGTGTAACGTTAGCGTATCCAAAATATCTGTGACATTCAGTGTAATTTTTTTCACCGCTGGTGACAGCATCATTATCAGCGCTACATCTCCTGTGTAATGTTTGATCAGCCTAACAATATCTGTTATATCCAGTGTACTGTTATATCCAGTGTTTTCTGTAGACAATGTTCTCTGCACATTACCTGCACTACATCTCCTGTATAACGTTTGCGTATCCCAAATATCAGTGACATTCAGTAAAAAAATTTTGCTGCTGGTGGCAGCGAGATTACCTGCGCTACATCTCCTGTATAACGTTTGTGCATCCTAAATATCAGTGACATTAATTCAGTGTAATTTTTTATTAGGCGGTGGTGACAGCGACATTACTTGCACTATACCTCCTGTATAATGTTTGTGCATCCTAAATATCAGTGTCATTTATTGGGTGTAATTTTTTATTAGGCGGTGGTGACAGCGACATTTCTTGCACTATATCTCCTGTATAATGTTTGTGCATCCTAAATATCAGTGTCATTTATTCAGTGTAATTTTTCATTAGGCGGTGGTGAAAGCGACATTACTTGCACTATACCTCCTGTATAACATTTGTGCATCCTAAATATCAGTGAAATTCATTCAGTGTAATTTTTTATTAGGCAGTGGTGACAGCGACATTAATTGTGCTATGCCTCCTGTATAATGTTTGTGCATCCTAAATATCAGTGTCATTTATTCAGTGTAATTTTTAATTAGGCGGTGGTGACAGGGACATTACTTGTGCTACAACTCCTGTTTAACGTGTGTGCATCCTAAATTTCAGTGACATTCATTCAGTGTAATTTTGTATTAGGCGGTGGTGACAGCGGCATCACTTGTGCTATACCTCTTGGCTAATGTGTGTGCATCCTAAATATAAGTGACATTCAATGTTATTTTTTGATAGGCGGTGGTGACAACGACATTACTTGTGCTATACCTCCTATTGACATACTTGCAAGTATGTCATACCTCCTGTTGACATACTTGCAAGCATATATACCATTTAATATGCGCAAGGCGAGCAGTAAGGGATGGGGAAGTGGCCGTGCTGCTGATGGTGCACGCAGAGGCCGTGGCCCTGGGCGCTGTGAAATTGTGCCTGCTGCCAGAGCACAAGAAACACACACCTCAACAATACCTAGCTTCATGTTTTAGTTTGCAGGGTGGCGCAGGACACAACTCTAGAAGTCAGACCACTGCGACCAGGTGGTTAGTTGGATTGCAGCAGATAATGCTTCCAGTCGGATAAGCACAACCCTGTCTTCCACAAAGTCCAGTCTCAGTAGCCAAGAGTCTGGTTAACAGAATCCTCACCCTGATACTCTTTCCACCCACCATGGAGAGTCTTGGGAAACAAGTGATCCCACACTCAGATATTCTGAGGAGCTATTTTCATCGCCATTCCTTAATTTGGGCCTCTCGCCAAGCCTGCTTGAAGAGGGACATGAGGAGATCTTGTGCCCTGATTTCCAAACTCTAGAGCATCCACAGTCAGAAGAAGATGATGGTGCGGAATGCCA
Source organism: Bufo gargarizans (assembly GCF_014858855.1). Lineage (NCBI taxonomy): Eukaryota > Metazoa > Chordata > Amphibia > Anura > Bufonidae > Bufo > Bufo gargarizans. The sequence continues at coordinate 289,320,159 of NC_058084.1, read as the reverse complement.
ATTAGTGTTTCACGAGGTGGATGATGATGAGACACAGTTGCCATTAAATCAACGCCAATTACTGTCTCAAGAGGATCATGATGAGGATGAGACACAGTTGTCAATAACTGAGGTTGTTGTTAGGTCAACAAGTAAGGAGGATGATCAGAGTGAGGAAGTGGAAGAGGAGGTGCTGGACAATGAAGTCACTGACCCAACATGGGAAGGTCACAAGCAAAGCGAGAACAGAAGTACAGAGGGGGAGGGATCAGCCGCACCACAACAGGCTGGAAGAGGCAGTGGGGTGGCAAAAGAGAGAAGGCGGGCCACACCAAATAGGTCCGCAACTGTTTCACGGAGCACTTCCTTGCGGCAATATCCCTTGACTAAGGGTAGGTGTTCCACAGTCTGGCGCTTTTTTGAGGAAAGTGCGGACGATGAAAGAATTGTCATGTGCTGTACCAAAATGAGCAGGGGCATGAACACTAGCTACCTCACCACCACCAGCATGATGGCCCACGTGGTATCAAAGCACCCTAATAGGTAGGCCAAACGCCTGGGTCCGCGACCAGTATCTGTAGGTCACACCACTGCCTCCTCTACAAACTGTGTTACGTGTGTTTTTCACAGTGTGCAGTCCCAGCCTTACACCAGGATGTGTCCCTTGAGATCACCAATGCCCTGAGCAATGCAGTTATTGGGAAGGTCTGCTTAACGACAGACTCATTTATAAGGTTTTTTAGCCAGAGACGCTACATTTCCCTGACGGCACACTGGGTGAACGTTGGATCGGGAGCGAGTCATACCCTGGGATGGCACAGGTTCTACCATCGCCAAGGATTGCAAGCCCTACTTCCATCAGCATTTCCGCCGCCACCTACGTTAGTGGCTGCAACCCACCCTTCTCCTCCTCCGCCTCCTCCTCCACTTCCACCTTTGAATTATCATCTTGCAGTACCAGTCAGCCATCACTCATTAGCTGCAAGCAGTGTAGGATTGCTGTGGGGAAGCGGTAACAGGCTGTGCTTAAACTGATCTGCTTAGGTGACAAACAGCACACCGCACCAGAGCTGTGGCAGGGGATAAGAAACCAGACTGAGCTGTGGCTCTCACCACTCAACCTACAACCAGTCATGGTTGTGTTTGATAATGGCCATAACTTGGTGGTGGCTTTGGAGCTCGGCAAGCTCACACATAGTGCCGAGTCCACGTGTTCAATCTAGTGGTTCAGTGGTTTCTCAAAACCTACCCAATTTGCCTGAGCTAATAATGCACCGCCTGTGTGTGCCCATTTCTGAAAGTCATCGACAGCTTCCGCCGGTCTGGCAACGCTGCAGCAGCGTTTTCAAGTGCCAGATCACCGACTGTTGTGCGACGTGAGCATGCGCTGGATCTCTCCGTTCCACATGCTGGCCAGGCTTTGTGAGCAGCAGAGGGCAGTAGTGGAATAACAGCTACAACATGGTTGTCACCTTTCCAGTCAGCTTCCGCTCTTCACAAGCATCGAGTGGGCATTGATATCTGACCTCTGTGAGCTTTTACGCAACTTTGAGGAATCAACATGGATGGATTATCAGTGTAACCATCCCACTTCTGTGCCTACTGAAACACTCTCTGCATTACAATTAAGGCAGACACTTTGCATTTGGAAGAGTTGGAAATGGGGGAAGAAAGTACACAGGGTGATAGCCAGATCACCCTCAGTTCATCTTCTCAGCGCAAATTGGATGATGAGGAGGAGGAAGAAGAGTAACAGGAGACGGTTGCCTCCGCTACATAGGGTAGTACCCATGGAAGTTTTATTCCATCTATTCAGCATGGATGGGTAGTAGAGGATGAAGAGGATGAGGAGATTGAGAGTCATCCTCCTGAATTGATTAGGACAGCAAAGTCTTGTCTGTTGGGACTCTAGCACACATGGCTGACTTTATGTTAGGCTGCCTTTCCCATGACCCTCGCGTTGTATACATTTTAGACAACACCGATTACTGGTTGTTCACCCTTCTCAACCCCCACTACAAATATAACTTCTCATCTCTTATTCCTGTGGTGGAGAGGGCGAGCAAAATAGTGCAATACCAGAAGGCCCTTTTGGAAAAAATTGCTCCAAAAATGTCCAGCTGAAAATGCTGGCTGCAGAGTATGTAGTTCCTTGGCCAACTAAGAAGAGGAGACGAGGGGAACACACAGCAGTTCCATCAGAGGCAGGGCAAAACTCTACAAGGCCTGGGAGAGTTTTATGACACCCCGCCTACACCCTCAACCTGATGCGTGGCCTAGTGTCACAAGGAGGGAAAAATCTTGGAAGATGGTGGAGTACGTAGCAGTATCAGCATTCTCAGTGATAACTGTGTGCCTTACAACTATTGAGTGTCCAAGGTTGAAACATGTCACAAACTAGCGCTCTACGCCTTGGAGGTGCTGGCCTGCCCCGCTGCCAGCTTTTTGCCAGAGTGTGTATTTAGTGCTGCTGGGGGCATAATAGCTGATAAACGCATCCGCCTGTCAACTGAAAATGCTGACTGGTTGACTTTTATAAAAATGAACAAGGCCTGAATTGCCCCTGACTTCTCTACTCCACCAGAGGAAAGTGGCTGAACATTAAGGCACTTTAAATGTGGCTTTTATAGTGTATTACATACACTGTATTCCCATGCACCCCTTCCACCACTAAAAAGGGTATATGGTTCAATCTCCCTTTTCTTGTCCTCCTCCTCCTCCTCCTCCATCAAATCAACATGCTTATTAGGCTGCCCTCGCTCCTAATGTTTTAGAGGGTCAGCTCAGCAGCAGATCCTCACACATAATGTTTTAGAGGGTCACCAGCAGGCCCTCACCCATAATGTTTTTGAGGGTCACGAGCAGGCCCTCAACTACATTGTTTTAGAGAGTCAGCTCAGCAGCAGACCCTCACCACAATATTTTTAGATGGTCAGCTCGGCAGCAGGCCCTCACCCTAAAAATTTTTTAGATGGTCAGCTCGGCTGCAGGCCCTCTCCCACAATTTTTTTTTAGATGGTCAGCTCGGATGCAGGCCTTGGCCCACAATTTTTATTTTATTTTTTATATTAACAATTTTTATTGTTTTTATCAAATGGTCACACATATCCATAAGCATGAAGTTATATCTCAGGCAAATGTAATACAGACATATGAGTTACATACATGAATGGACAGGGCGGGGTAACGCCCTTATCCGTCTCACAATGGGGATATGAGTTATTGCTAAAATAAGTTTTATAACATAACAGTAATAACTTAAACAAGACATGAGGTGGTGTCAGCATATCAGTGTACTTTAGTTACTAAGCCGCAATAGATTTACTCACAGGGATAAATACTCAGTGTAGGGGGGTTGGGTTAGGAGAAATTCCTATATTCTCTCCAGGGAGACCAAATTAGGAGGAAAGTGTGTCTTGATCTCAACTCCCAATGTGAAATCTCTTCTAATCTATAAATCTGATCAACCTTGTTGATCCAATGTTGAGTCGTTGGGACTTCTGTTGAGAGCCAACAGGATGGTAGGAGGGTTCTGGCTGCCGCTAAGAGCAGAGAAAAGAGAGAGGATTTGAATTTGTTGCTACGTTCCAAACCCAGAGTTAGCAATACCAGTTCTGGGGTACATGGGAAGGTTGTTTTACATATTTGGTTACTGAGCTCCTCTATTTCTGTCCACCAAGGACATATTAATTTGCAGGACCACTACACGTGGAAGAAAGTGCCCTTCTCTTCTTGGCATCTCCAGCATATATCGGGAGAGTTAGGGTTATACAAGCTAGTTTTGTCCAGGGTCTTATACCAGCGTGACAATACCTTGTAGCTATTCTCCTGTAAGCGGGTGCATCTGGAGATCTTATGAGGAGTGATCATAGCCCTTGCAATTTCTGAATTTGTCAAAGCTCTCTTTAAGTCTCTCTCCCATAAGCCAATGATCGCCAGTTTGGTACTGGAAATGGGGGACTTAAGGGACTTATAAATTGTTGATATTACTTTAGTTGGGGGGAGTGAGCTCACTATCAACTTCTCGAACCATTCTGCGTCTGATGGGTAGGGGGAACCCCCTATGAGGCTACAGATTTCCTTCTTTATAAAGTGTATCAGCATAAAATTTTGGGCAGATATACCCAATTTAACGCAAAACTCTGAATCAGAGGGAACACAGCCCTCAGAGTCCAGAATGTCAGAGATAGGGAGCCTAGACAACCTCAGATTGACAGGACAGCTGCCTCTGAGTTCCACGGGAGCTAGATCTAGAATATCCTTTAGAAGTAGAAGGGGAGATGGTACCGATAAGGCTCGACCAATAGTCAAGAACCACCCCCACACTTTCAGAGTGTTACGGATCATGGAGTTAGCTATAGAGCTGAAGGGCGGAAGCGGCTTATTGGCTAATAGTAGGGCCCGGGCAGGAGAGGGTAAGAATGAATTCTCCAGAGTAGTCCACATTTTATGAGGTGGGCTTCTTATCCAATCCACTGCCCTGGAGAGCTGGATGGCCTTCATGTAGATTTCGGGATCTAGTAGACCTATTCCCCCTTGTGGTCTGGGCTTGGTAAGCATTTGAAAGGAGATACGTGAGCTCTTCCCCTGCCATATAAACTTATGGATTGCCTTGTTTAGGGCAGTAAAGAATGACTTGGGGATCTCAATGGGTAAAACCTGCATCAGGTAAGTTAACCTCGGGATGACTAAGGACATGAGTATGTTCTTCCGCCCGAACCACGATAGATATGGGAGGTCCAATGAGTCCAGCTGAGCAATTATGGAAGTTAGGAGTGGTTTATAATTTAGATTGAATAAATCCGATAGGAAGGGAGAGAGCTTTACACCTAGGTATGCTAGCTGTTGAGAGAGCCAATTGAAAGGGGAGTCTTTTTGAAGCATAGAGAGATTCAGGGAAGAGAGGCCAACATGAAGAACCTGAGTTTTGGAGGGATTAATTTTAAAATTGGACAAGGAGCCAAAGCGGGTTAGAATTGATAAAATAATGCCTATAGATTTACCTGGGTTAGTCGTGAGAATGAGCAAGTCGTCCGCAAAGGCAGCTAGTTTAATTTCTAAGTCCCCAACCTGAAGACCCCTAATGTCACCCTCCTCCCTGAGAGATTGCAGTAGGGTTTCCATGGTTATGACGAGAGGGGACAGCCCTGCCTCGTACCATTTCTGATTCGGAAGGGGGAAGATAAGGTACCATTGACGGACACGGATGCCGAGGAGCAGCAGTACATGGAAAATACTGCGTTGATGTAGGGCTCAGGGAACCCGAATTTAGACATGGCTAACCTGATGTAAGTCCAGTCGACCCTATCAAACGCCTTCTCGGCATCCGTGCCCATCAGGACTAGGGGGATAGATTTATGGGAAGCATAAAAAAGAGCGTCCAGAACTTTCATAGTGTTATCCTTTCCCTCACGTCCCTTGACGAATCCTACTTGGTCTGGGTTAATTAAAAGGGGCAAAAATGTCTGAATTCTGGAGGCTAGCATTTTGGCTATTAATTTGAGATCCACGTTAAGTAGGGAGATTGGTCGATAGCTAGTGCATGCTGAGGGATCTTTCCCTTCTTGGATGCCTTGTTTCCGTGAGCGTAGAATTTTTGCTGCGCAGACAAAAAATATTTAGCAGAATGCTCATTTAGGAGATTTTTCTGTTCATTTCTGAGAGAAGTAAGCTTGTCCAGCTGTTGAGCCAGAAGAGATTGCTTGTGGGCTTTTTCAAGAGTATGTATCCTATCTAGTAGGGAAGAGTATTTTATCTCAGATTCCTTTTTCAAGAAGGGCTTTAAGGGCGCTAGCAGGGATAGAGGACTTTTTCTTAGAGGTATCCATAAGAGGATTCAGGGGTAGGTTGAAGTCTCCTGCTATTACCAGTATACCTTCCTTTAGTGTCTCTATGCGTTTAAATAGAGAGGATAGCCAGGAAATTTGGTTGGAGTTTGGGGCATAAATGTTAACTAAAGTGTAGAGTGTTTGGCCAATGAGTCCTTTAAGTATCAAGAATCCACCCTCTGGGTCTTGAGTATGGGTCTTGTATTGGAAGGCCAGGCCCTTGTTAAAGCCAATACTTACTCCCCTCGAAGCAGCGCCCCCAGCTCCGCAATGATACCAGTCAGGGAATTTGGAAAAGGTAAGATTAGGAAAATTGCCCTGTTTGAAGTGGGTTTCCTGTAAAGATATGACAAAGCATTTCTCTTTGTGTAATTGGGAGAAAATTTGACTCCTCTTGGAGGGGGATCTCATCCCTTTAACATTATATGAGGCAATTCTGAGAGTGGTCATAGTGTATCATAATGAAAGGGGGAGAAGGGGAGAAGGAGTAATCTCACCTTACAGGTGCACTTATCTGGCATTTCCGGAGGGGGGACGCTGCTTCGACATACAGGGGTGTCCAACATTTTCCCTGGAGCATAGTATGGGTGTCCACTGCTGGACCAGTCATGTCTAGAAACCAGAACATAATCAAAACAAACATTATAACTCGGCACCAAATACACTGCTTTTAGGGAAGGCATCCCTAGTAGTAAGAATGAATGTAAATAAGACTTGAGTGTAGAAAGAGTGAAAGAAAGTACTGCGTAAGCAGAGAGAAGTGAAGAAAAGGAAGGAAAATAAGAGAGGGGAGAGATCACCCAGTGAAATGTCATATCGCCCAAAGTAAGAGGTGAGATCCAGTATAGGACTCAATAGGAGGCACCAGTGCGATGCGAGGTAAGAAGAGAGGTTGTGACGGAGGGAGAGGCAGGCCCACAATTTTTTTTAGATGTCAGCTCAGCAGTAGGCCCTCACCCCTAATGTTTTAGATGGTCACCAGCAGGCCATCAATCGTGATTTCAAGGGTGTGTATGATGCCCTCCTTTAGGGTGCATTCGAGTGCCGGTTCCTTGTTTTTTTTTGGCAGCATTTCACTTATTGCATAGGCTTTATGGGTGTAGGAGTCCCATTACCTGAACAATTGTACCACAATGTGAATGAGGCCCTCCTTTTTGTGATATACTGGTTGAATCAGAGTGCCTCTTCCTTGTAATTTTTGGCAGCACTTGCACTTTATATACAAGTAAATATATAGGAAAGAATATTCTGAATAAGTCTGTAAAAGTGGTGTACTACTCTGACAACATCGTTCCCAGCATCCAGACATCCTCCCCATGCTGTTCCCGAACCATTTCAGTGGTGTTTCCATCAATTTCTGATCTTTTCCTATGAACCAGACACCCTCCCCTCTTCAGAGCAGGGGGTGTCTGGTTTAATGCTTAGGTTCTCCCATTAACTTCCATTGTTCTACTCGAGCACCCGAGCACTCACATGTAGGCAGGATATTACATGCTGCTTCAAAACTGATACACAATAGAAAACCAAGTATATTCTTTTCTACCTTCTGTGATCCAGAATATCTTAACAAAAGTTGGTTTCTATGCAATTTTTAGTGTGCATGTGTTCTATAAATACTTTCACATCGGCATCATATATTATAGATGACTACAGAATAAATAACACATGCCATACTTCTCATTCTTTTCACTTTCAGATTAAATATTGTTTCTTTCTTTTCCATTTGGGGAATGCAATATTGAAAGGTATAGGAAGAAAATATTGAAGCAACTTACAGGTTTTGCCATGTCAGGAGACATGGAATCGAAAGATAAAATGAAGAACGGTTTAATTGGCAGACTATGATTTTAAGGCAAAATAATGTTCAACTCTAATTTTCAGTGTATACTATATATATATATATATATATATATATATATATATATATATATATCATAGATTCATGAAGATGTCTTCTGAATTTTTTTAATTATTATTTTTGGTTGTGATAAACTTTTAAAACTTCTTTCCCACTTATTTATTGCAAACTGCCAACAAGGCAATTTACCCTGAATACGGCAGTCCAATATCGTATATAGTCCATGTACTTTATCATTTAGCTGTAATATCCTGCCTACATTCAATGTGCTGTTCATAGCGGGCCCTTTGCTGATGAATGGCAGGAATATTTTTCCAGGGTGCAGGTGCCCACAAAGAGGGCTGTGAGTGCTGCCACCACTGTGCTAGAGCTATCTGGTTCTAACATAGCTGGATATTACTGCACTGCTCCACTATAATGGGAGATATGGCTGCTACCCAGCAAATATTCCAGGATTCGGACGGATGCTGCACACAACGGCTCTCTGCCAGTACAGCCTGCCAGAGCTAATACCGCCAGTATGAAATCTACTCTAAATTGATCAAGCCTTCAACCCACACTAAGAAAAACATAAAAATAAACATAGAACTCTTGATTTCAGAATATATAAAGTTGTGTTCTAAATAATAGCAGTGTGTTTAAAAAAGTGAATAAAGCTCAAAATCCTTCTAATAGCTTTTATTTACATACACACAAATGCATTGGCAACACTACACATCCTATTCCAGATCTAAACATGAAGAAAAATATATCAAATTTGTGTTGTTCCTCTAAAAAAAAAATGAAGAAAAATGAATATTAGACTGTTCAAAAAAAAAATAGCAGTGTTTGTATTCTTCTTTAAACTGAAAAATGTTTGAAGATTTTGCTTTCCTTTGAATCACTAATATTTAGTTTTATAACACGCATGTGAAAAACTGCTTTTTTGTAAGTAGATTAAAGTTTTCTTACTTCTAAATCCCGAGGGTATTGCGCATCTTTTTCTGTCCTTTATCAAGGTAATCTGGACTGTTTCGGATCAGGTGTTCCGTGCGACTGCTGCCACAAAGGGAGATTTCATCACATATTGCAGGCGGACATCAGTTTTTTCGTATGTGGATTATTAGACGTGAGGCAGCCGTCTTCACATATGCGCAGCTGAGCAAAAGGTTGCTGACAATCTTCGCATGTTATATATAGACTTGTGAGATCCGCCTGTGTACCATTGTTTATGGATTTGTGATTTTTCACCTGTGCAGAATACGAACTTGGCACATTGTATTTTTGGTTCCTGATCCCTTATACTGCTTCACAAATTAGCACGGCACCCGCCAACTTTTCTTCTACAATAGAGTTGTGCCTAATTTTAGCACAACCCTAAAAGGTGAGCACCTTTATTCTTCAATCAATTTATTTTGTGTTGAACGTACTATCCTATTGCGCACCCCCCATCCCTCTTGTTTTCTTTATTCCCCTCGTGACCGAGTGGAATTTAGATTCACCCGTGGTTTTTAAGACTCTCTCAGAAAATGGCTGCTGGGGAGTTTCTTATATCGTAAAGGGATAGGCAACTTCCCTATTGGTTGCTAGGGATGTTGTTAAGCTCTGACAAAGATATTGCAGCCTTCTCATTGACCCACAAGCAAGAAGGAAGGTTACTAATGGAAAAAAAAAATATATATATATAGAATATTACTAATTATGAAGTAAGGAGGCCATTTTTGATTAAGTATTCACAAATGGGAATTTGGTATCTGATATTACTGTAGGGGAAAGCTAGGGATCACCAGTCAGTGTAGTTTACTATAAGTACAGTGAATGAGTCACACCACACAAAAACAAAGGTTTTAGATTTTAGAAAAACTGACTTTTCTAAAATTAGATTAGTGGTATATGAGTCCCTATCAGATTGGAACAGTTTCAATGGAGTCCAGGAGAAATGGGACTACTTAAAAGTGGCACTATTGAAGGCAACAAATAATTGCATTAGGCTTGTCGGTAAAAGCAAAAAAAGGAAGAGACCACTGTGGTACTCAGCAGAAGTGGCAAAAATGAAAAACAAAAAGATAGCATTTAGTAATTATAAAAAAAAATAAAAAATACGAGGATGACAGGCACATTTAAAAGGTTATGCAGAGAGAGGCCAAGCTAGTTATAAGTGCTTCTAAAGCACAGGCAGAAGAGAAATTAGCTCAGTCAGTGAAAAAAGGCTATAAGGCATTCTTCAGATACATAAATAAAAAAAGGAAACTAAAACAAGTAATTACCAAATTAAAAACAAAAGAAGGGAATGTATATGGAAGAAGATTAAGAACTAGCTGACTGCCTCAATGAATACTTCTTTTCAGTTTTTACAAAGGAAAATTAAGGAAAAGGACATCAGTTAGGGAGAAAGACTAAAGAATATTTTGATGCATGTGTCTTTACAGATGAAGAGGTTCTAAGTCAGCTGTCTAAAATTAATACAAATAAGTCACAGGGGCCGGATGGGATACACCCAAAGCTAATAAAAGAGTTCAGCGGTGAACTAGCAAAACCATTAACAGATGTATTTAACCAATCACTGGTAACAGGAGTCATCCCAAAAGATTGAAAATTAGCAAATGTTGTGCCCATTCACAAGAAAGGTAATAGGGAGGAATCGGGCAACTAGGGACCCATATTGTTTAATATCTTTATCAGTGAAATTGCAGAAGGCCTCAATGGTAAGGTGTGTCTTTTTGCTAATGACACAACGATTTGTAACAGGGTTGATGTTCCTGGAGGGATACACCAAATATAAAAGGATTTAGGAATACTAGAGGAATGGTCAAAAATCTGGCAAATAAAATTTAATGTTGATAAGTGCAAGTTAATGAACTTGGGGCGTAAAAACCCAAGAGCAGAATATAAAATCAGTGATACAGTCCCAACCTCAGTATCTGAGGAAAGGGATTTAGGGGTCATTATTTCAGAAGACTTAAAGGTAGGCAGACAATGTCATAGAGCAGCAGGAAATGCTAGCAGTATGCTTGGGTGTATAGGGAGAGGAATTACCAGTAGAAATAGGGAGGTGATCATGCCACTCTACAGAGCACTAGTGAGACATCATTTGGAGTATTATGTGCAGTACTGGAGACCATATCTCCAGAAGGATATTGCTACTTTGTAGAGAGAGTTTTAGGTAGGGGCTCATTTTTGTGGGATGAGGTGACAGATTGGTGCTATTCAGGGGGCATACGCCTTTTTGATCGCTTGGTGTTGCACTTTTAGTGATATAAGGTGACCCAATTTTTTTTATGGTGTTCACCTGAGGGGTTAGGTCATGTGATGTTTTTATAGAGCCGGTCAATATGGACACGGCAATACCTAATATGTCTACCTTTGTTATTTTTCCTATTTTTTTTTTTACTTTTTGTTTTTTTACTTTATTTTGGGAAAAGGACACATTTTTATTTAAACTTTAATTTTTTATTATAAAAAAAAAAACTTTTTTCATTTTTCTTTTTACGTTTTATATTTGTCCCGCTGTGGGACTTCACCTTTTTAGGGTTTTATCCCTTTTTCAATTTAGTACGATACATTACACAGTAAGATGCTGACAGTTGCCTAGAAGACCCTGCCCTCAAGCTGGATCTCCTGGAATTCCGTCGCTGGGGCAACCATTGGCCCCCTGTCAGCGCAGCAGGGGTTGGGTTGGTTGATGGAATCAGTGCTGACTGTGGCATGTGAAAGCGTTAATCTGCATACAGCAATGCCGGTGCATGCATCTCGGGCCTGGCTATCAGTAACAGCTGGGCCCATGCTGAGGATGGGGGGGTGCAGGATCACATCACGTACATGCATGTGAGGATGCGGTAAGAAGTGACATTCCCTCACGTACATGTGCCTGAAATTGTGTAAAGGGGTTAGAGATCTACTGCTAAGGCCATAGTGTCAGATTGGACACCTTCAGAGGTCTTGTGGAGCCCCTGCCTCAACGGTGTCAGTAAGGGGAATGACCTACCCAGTATTTGGTGGATTTAATTTTATAGTTGTTCAGTGTACATTGGAGAAAAAATATGCATGCTATTTGCCTTACTTTTTTTACTTGATATAGTTTAGCAAAGAAAAAAAAAATGATTATATTATGTATAGTCAAAACACTCAAACTTCAGTACGTTTTAAATGGCAGATTTGTTTGAAAGTTGTTTTTTAAATATAATTTTATGAACTGCACTCAATGTGACATGTACCAAAATGACATTTGTGAAAATCCAATATGTTCTATCTGTTAAACAGATGGCTATTGGTCTTATTTGTGCTTAATTAACTTTTTAAGTATTTTTATTATTTTAACTGCTAGTTTCACTGAAGGGACAAATCCATGTTTGCAATACTCATAGTCATTACTCTGAAACAGTATGCATCTTTACAACTTAGCAGAAAAGCTAAATGAAGCACCTTTGCAAATATTGCTTAAATAGATCCTACAATTTTATATCTACAATTTTTGTGCAAATCTGTGTCTCCATAGCAACAGATTACAGACACACTTTGTACCCTGATTCTGTAATCATATTCACTTTTAATTTTCCTCTATTTTCTGCTAACCTATTCTTAAGTAAATTTCATACGCCATTAACAAGTGAACCTACAAGTGAACACTTTCACACAGTCAGTATTTGGTCAGAATTTTTAATCAGTAAGTCAAAACCAGAACTGTTTTCAAAACACAGAGGAGGCAACAATCTTCCCATTGTAGTTTTTCTCTATAGGTTCCTCTCCTTGTTTTGGCTTACAAATACTGATGTAAAACACTGGCCAAATACTGACCATGTGAAAGTGACCTAAGACCTTCATGGGGAATCTTTCTTCCATGAAGATCCTGTAACTGTGAGGAATTTGTGTCCATTTTTTGTACTTCATATGTCATCTATATTCTACAGACATTGATCAGCTGATAATTCCTTCCAATAGCATCTCCTACCAATAGTCTGTGAATTATTGACAGAACAAAGATGCCATCTGTGTTGTGTCAGTGGCTTTCATGGACCCATAGGCTTCAATGGGCATGTTTGGTCTCTATTATTGGTTCAAAATACTAATCAAAATATAGTTTGATCACTGTGTTTCTAATCTATATGTCATATCATTGATTGTGTTAAATAACACACATGAAAAGGTTGGTATAAAGAAGGGAGAAACATTAATTTGCTGAGAAAAGGAATAAAGACCAATTAGATTCTCAATGCACTGTTGATATGATCTGGTAAATTCCCTGATTAAGAAACCATAGATATATCTTTAATTATGTATGCTTATTTTCCAGTATTTATATAGTTCCAAATTAATCAGAAACTCTGTTCAGGGGTTGTCATTACTCACATTAATCCTTGTCTCCCTCGGTACTCACAATCTGATTTCCTAGTCTCAGACATACATAGTAGGATCATTTTCATAGAAAAGCAGTACCAGAAGTAACCAGGTAAACATGGAGGGAACATAAAAATGGCATACATATGTTACCTTTGGTAGAATTTGAAACCAGAATGAAATTTCCTCCAGGCAAAAGTGCTAACCACTGAGCCATTATGGCTCCATTGTTCCAAAATGGAAAGCTCACAAGACAATTTCTTTGTAAGTGCATTTCATGTTTACTAATATTCCAGCATAAAATATGGATTATTTCTGTCAGTGGCTTAAAAATTATCATGAGAACTGGGTAAATCTGTGGAGCATACATAAATGCCTCTTTCTCAGTAAGTATAGTATATACATTTATTTACCAACACTGGTATACAGCCAGGTCCATAAATATTGGGACATCGACACAATTCTAAAATTTTTGGATCTATACACTACCACAATGGATTTGAAATTAAACAAGCAAGATGTGCTTTAACTGCAGACTGTCAGCTTTAATTTGAGGGTATTTACATCCAAATCAGGTTAACGGTGTAGGAATTAAAACAGTTTGCATATGTGCATATGTTTGCACTTGTTAAGGGACCAAAAGTAATGGGACAATTGGCTTCTCAGCTGTTCCATGGCCAGGTGTGTGTTAGTCCCTCATTATCCCAATTACAATGAGTAGATAAAAGGACCAGCGTTCATTTCAAGTGTGCTATTTGCATTTGGAATCTGTTGCTGTCAACTCTCAAGATGAGATCCAAAGAGCTGTCACTATCAGTGAAGCAAGCCATCATTAGGCTGAAAAAACAAAACAAACCCTTCAGAGAGATAGCAAAAACATTAGGCGTCACCAAAACAACTGTTTGGAACATTCTTAAAAAGATGGATCGCACTGGTGAGCTTAGCAACACCAAAATACCCGGAAGACCACGGAAAACAACTGTGGTGGATGACCGAAGAATTATTTCCCTGGTGAAGAAAACACCCTTCACAACAGTTGGCCAGATAAAGAACACTCTCCAGTGTATGTGTGTCAAAGTCAACAATCAAGAGAAGACTTTACCGAAGTGAATACAGAGGGTTCACCACAAGATGTAAACCATTGGTGAGCCTCAAAAACAGGAAGGCCGGATTAGAGTTTGCCAAATGACATGTAAAAAAGCCTTCACAGTTCTGTAACAACATCCTATGGACAGATGAGACCAAGATTAACTTGTACCAGAGTGATGGGAAGAGAAGAGTATGGAGAAGGAAAGGAACTGCTCATGATCCTAAGCATACCACCTCATCAGTGAAGCATGGTGGTGGTAGTGTCATGGCGTGGGCATGTATGGCTGCCAATGAAACTGGTTCTCTTGTATTTATTGATGATGTGACTGTTGACAAAAGCAGCAGGATGAATTCTGAAGTGTTTTGGGCAATATTATCTGCTCATATTCAGCCCAATGCTTCAGAACTCATTGGACTGCACTTCACAGTGGAGATGGACAATGATTCAAAGCATACTGTAAAAGCAACCAAAGAATTTTTTAAGGGAAAAAAGTGGAATATTATGCAATGGCCAAGTCAATCACCTGACCTGAATCTGATTGAGTATGCATTTCACTTGCTGAAGACAAAACTGAAGGGAAAATGCCCCAAGAACAAGCAGGAACTGAAGACAGTTGCAGTAGAGGCCTGGCCGAGCATTAACAGGGATGAAACCCAGCATATGGTGATGTCTATGCGTTCCAGACTTCAGGCTGTAATTGACTGCAAAGGATATGCAACCATGTATTAAAAAGTGAAAGTTTGATTTATGATTATTATTCTGTCCCATTACTTTTGGTTCCTTAACAAGTGGGAGACACATATGCAAACTGTTGTTATTCCTACATCGTTCACCTGGTTTGGATGTAAATACCCTCAAATTACAGCTGACAGTCTGCAGTTAAAGCACATCTTGTTTGTTTCATTTCAAATCCATTGTGGTGGTGTATAGAGACCAAAATGTTAGAATTGTGTAGATGTCCCAATATTTATGGACCTGACTGTAGTTAATAAGATTTCAACAATATAACATTTATAAAAATTCAGCTTTTTCAGTGTGAAAGATTTGAAATTAGTAAGACTTACGTGGCTCTTTTGATCCAAACTTACAATTTATAAGCATCTTTGGTGCTGTAAGTGAGGGCCCTATTAGAACTCATGATTTTAGGGCTAATAATCAGAAACAAGTGCTCATTGGAATGCTTATTCCCTATAATTGGCCCATATTAATGAGCAGTTAATCAGCTGTTAAGCAACCAATCAGTTGATAGCCATCTTTTATCAGGACAATGATGGACGATTATTGGCAATACATCTCCCTGTGAAGTCAGTAGCAATCATTTCTCCCACATTCAGTTTGTGTTGGCTTGTGTAGTCAGGCTAATACAAGCACGTGCCGATGGATGTGCTATCATTCTTCAGCACTTGGACTGCCCAAATATTAGGCAGTATAATACTTTATACTGTATGTTACATGCAGAATACAAACTTTTACACATGAGGACAATATGCTTCTGAATGAGGCCCGAAGCTGTTGCTATAGGGAGTCGTAGATATATATATACAACAAAGTGTGGGGAAACTTGGCAAGCAAGTCGACAAACAGATGCATTAATGCAAAAACCATCTGCTCTTAATGCTCTGTAGAACAATGTAATATACTTATCATGTTTAACTTATAGAGTAAGTTACTATTAAGTATTTATAGATGTTGGCTACAAATGTAGTCTTCTTATTTAGTTTGATTTTCTTTTAAGTTCCAGATTGTACAAGATCAACAGTATAATGAAAAAAGCTCAAATTGCTTAACGCACTGTTGATAACAAGAAATTCCTATCATGAGCCGACACAAATTTCTATTTTATTTAAAAGCAGATTTTACTCTTTTGTGTTTCAAAGTCATTATCAAATGGACAATTTTCTCTCATGTCACTTATACATCTGGAGTACAAAGAAAAGCTCTGTAGATGCTTGTTATTTTGGTAATGGATTACGGCCAATAGTTGTAACTCTATTGTATTCTGGGTATTGATTTCATCACCGTGCTTCTGTGTTGCATTTTTCATTCAATAATTTACTGTGCTTTATACATTCATTCATAGTGAATTAATTCTTCAGAGCTTAAGAAAAACAGAACAGTGTACATGTATATGTTTAGTTTCTGCACTTTAACATAGATTCAAATATTTAACTGTTTTGACAAATTCCATAAAATAGTTTAACATTAACTGGCTAGCTGGCTAGATCTACAGGCAGGAGACAAAAATGATGTGCACTGATGCTGTAGATTTACTTAATCAATTTTCCGAAAATACAAATACTGTACATCACTTTATTGTCATAATCGTCCTAGTCACTGCTGTGTAGGTATCAACGTGTTACATCAGTTAAGTTCTAAAATGCTGGTATTAATAAATGTGGCCAATGTGCCTCAGTATTAAAGGGCAGTTTAATATATTGCCACATGCATCTTGTTGCAACATTCATAGATAATTTGTTAAATTACTGATACAGTTACTGTACATTATGGCCAACAGCCAATTGCACATGGGACCTGGGTAAAAAGGGGGCATCGTCATCATAAGGGGAAAAGGGTAATGTGCCCATGAGACAACAGGGTAGAAGCAGTGGGAGATCTGCCGCCAAACATGGGAGGAGTACATTGTCTGCTATTTGGAAACTACCTGTGAGGAACACACTAGCAGTGCACAGGGACATAAAAGCAACAACAGGCAGGCATCACACAGAGGTGAAAGTAAAATACCACACTCACCAGTGTCAGAATTTTTCACCATGTCACTGGGGGGCGTTAGTTCGGCGATATGTAGGATAAGGGGGCAGATGGTAATGTGTGGCCAGGTTACTAATATTGGAACGATGGCCCTGCGTCAACACATGGAGTGTCACCGTAAAGTGGCATTTGAGAAAAACGTGACACTCATTTAGTTTTACAGCCTGAGGCAGCAAATGTTGCATCTCCCACCAGTCTGCACCCCTTCTACAGCTGTCATGGCTCAGCAACATCAACATAAGGAAGCTGTCATTCCTTCCCATCCACTTCAATGACATCTATTGCTCCTGATGCTCATCCTCCTTATCCTCATCAGTTGTTTCGACAGCAATCGAACACCAAGGCGATTGCAAAAAGACAACAGTAGCCATGCTCGAATCCAAAGCAGAAGCTAAATGTGCACCTGGTCAAGTTGCTGGTACTACAGTACCTCTCTTTCCATATAGTTGACTCTGCACACTTCAGATAACTGATGGCTTATGCCACCCAATGTGAAGAGTCCCAAGCCATTACTTTTCCCAAAAAGCTGTACCAGCACTGCACACGTACATTAAGCAGAAGGTGGGCCAGTTTGTGGGCCTCTCAGTGTCCGATAGAGTTCATGCCAGTCCTGACATATGGAGTTGTAACTACGGTCAAGGACTATATCATTCACAGCCGACTGGCTAAATGTTGTTTCGGGCCAGGCACACCAGCAACTTAGCCAGGTGATTGCAATGCCACCTTCGTGTTATAATCCTAGGATTTCTGTGTCAATATCCTCCTCTGCCTCCTCATCATCCACCTTGTCCTTACCCACCACTGCAGGCACAGTTCACAGTGGTTCTCCAGCATATCACCTATACAAAGCTATACTTTGTCACTCTATATTGCACCTCATCAGCCTTGGCGAATGAAGTCACACAGGGGGTTGAGGGGGACTGCTCGGTGTTATCAATAAAATAATCAAATACTAGCTGTTTCCTCGTCAACTGGAGATAGGAACCATGGTTACTGATAACTGGAAGAGTATTTTGTCTGTGCTGCATCAAGGGCATGGTGTACATCTTCGCTCTTTTTATCACATGGTTCCTAAAGTCTTGCACTGAACTGCAAGAGCTGTTGAAATGTCTCTTACCATGCAAGACACACCCTCCTTGAGGTGTAAAGGCAAAATTCTCTTCCCCAATATTGCCTGATATACGGCATTTCCACTCATTGGAACTCCATGCTCCGCCAGTACAAGCAAAGGAAGGTGGTCAACAATTTCTTAATGTTGCAGACAGATAGGACTACTCCCTGGTGTAACTTCCACATTAACCAGTGACAGCTCATGCGTGACACATGCTCATTGTTTAGGCACTTTGAGAATGCCAGTTTATTGGTCGGCAGAGCTATGGGATGAAAGATGTCATTCCACTCCTTCACTTCCTAGAAGGGCTGCTGAGAAATCTGATTGGCAAGGAGGAAGAAGATGTGGCACATGCATACATCTCACGACATCCTGAGCCCTGAGGAGGATGAACTAGTAGAGGATGAGTAAGATGACATAAATGCCCAGGAATTTTACACACAACTAGGTGGTTTATCTGCCCAAGCCACAGAAGAGGAGAAGGAGGAGCATGAGGAGCCAGAGGGAAACAATTTAGACCAGATGACCCGACTGGCAGTATGTAGTGGAGATGGAAGCAGGGAGGTCCTCCTTGTTCCTTGTGCAAATGGCCATATCCATGCTGTCCTGTTTGGGTAGTAACAGCCGCATTGCCAGGATTCGGCCATGGGATGATACTTGCTATCCACATTGTTAGACCATCGCTACCAGTCAAAAAATGGCTGCATTTTTTAGACCTTCTGAAGAGACATACTGTGTAGTCGGTTGTGTCACTGCTTACGAATGCCATTGCCTATCATCAAGAAGATCTTACTGGGGGATCATCTGCACTGACTCTCCATTGCCATGACTGGGGGAGGGGGGGCAGGACAGCACCAGCTACATATGCAGCAAGTTCAGTCTGGAGTCTATAATGAGCAGTTTTCTTCAGCCACCCACTGAAGAAACCAGCTAGCAGCAGTAGGACATCTAGCAGAACCTCAACCAGCAGGTAGTGACATACTTGGACTTCACCCTGTCACCCACGATTAGTGATAAGTGAATTGAACTGGAATTCAATCTAAATTTAAGAGAAAATTCAAGTTGCAGCAAAGACAAATTCCCTCGTGCTTCGTGGTAGCGAATCAATTTCCCTTGAATAGCGGTGAAAAATGTACCTCATGCATTTGAGTGTGAAGAGCCATCCGCCACCATCTTGATTGAAGAGCTCACATGGAATCCTGTGCTCGGTGACGTATGATGTCGCCAGGTCGGCCGACATGATAACATTATCACAGGCCGTGCCAGATTTTGCGCTAGATCTTCAATCAAGATGGAGGCGTTCAGCTCTTTGCGTTCAAGTGGATTAGGTATGATTTATTTTTTTTATTTTTTATGTTACACTGTAATATTGCTGTCAGATGCCGTGATCAGCTATGAACGCAACATTTGAGAGTTACATTGACTGGCGCAGTCGCCACTTCCTGTCATTGCACCCACTATTTACAAAGAAATGTGCTTTGTGACAAAGTAATTCATCACACAGCAAATGTTTTGTAAAATTCGGCAAAGCAGCGGAATTTAATTTTTGAAATACTTCTCTCATCTCTACCCATGATCCAAGATCCCCTAGACTACTGGGCATTCAAACTTAAAGTGTGGCTGTAATTGGCAGAGTTTGCCATGGGCATGCTTTCCTACATAGTAGTGTGGCATCAGAGAGGATGTTTAGTGAGGCAGGGGGCATATTTACCCCTAAGAGAACTCGCCTTTCCTCCCAAAATGTTGGGACCAACCTTCATAAAGATGAATCAGGTGTGGATCAGCCAGGATTTCCAGACACCTGTGCCTAATGCAACATAATAGATCATACTGCCAATATTGATTATACTACAATGTGCTGCCACACTGGAATTTTCTGAAAAATGGGCCTTTACTTCTAGCCATGTGCTGCTGCCACCATTTTGATTCTGCCATCCTCCTACTGCCTCTACTGACATTCCTACGATGGGATTTCTTGGCCTACTGATGTGTACATGTTAAATTGTTAGGTTCTGCTACTACTGTGATCTTCCACCATCTTGTGCTGCATGTCACTGCTGCTGCCCTCTCTCCCAACTCTGTCATGGGGCCACTATTGTCCCTGTTACTGCCACTGCTGTTAACTCCATTGCCACTCTGTTATGGGGCCACTATTGCCCCAGTTACTGCCACTGCTGTTGGCCCCAATCCCCACTTTGTTATGGGGCCACTATTATCAATGTTACTGCCACTGCTGTTGGCCCCCACCCCCACTCTGTCATTGGGCAACTATTGTCACTGTCGATGCTGCTGTCTCCCTCCACCAGTCTCTCATAGGGACACTATTGGGAACCATTAAAGCCAGAGTGAAACATCCCTTACTGTAGTTGCCTTCTAAAGTTCCTAAATATTAAGTTTACTTAATTTTCAGTCACACACTTAATACAAACACACACTTGCATTCAAACATGTGAACACTCACAAACTTGCTTTGTTTATCTGCTTATATAGGCCCTCAGACAACTTCAAACCAGAGTGCTGTTTTTTTGTTTGTTTTTTCCCCTCTGGATTCAAAGGATTAAAGCAATTCATTATTCAATTAAATACTTATAGAATTTATGAACTACTACCATTTTCATCTAAGAATTTATTACATGTATAATATTTACAGGTGAAACTCAAAAAAATTGAATATTGTGCAAAGTTCATTTATTTCAGTAATGCAACTCAAAAGGTGAAACTAACATATGAGATAGACTCATTACATGCAAAGCGAGATATTTCAAGCCTTTATTTGTTATAATTTGGATGATTATGGCTTACAGCTTATGAAACCTCAAAGTCACAATTTTGAGGTACCCTTTGCTCAGGGGGTATGAGTTAATTAGCTGACTAGAGTGTGACACTTAGAGCCTAGAATATTGAACCTTTTCACAAAATTCTAATTTTAAGCTGCATTAATGCAATTCCTTTTAATTTGTGTTAATGAAATAAATGGACTTTTGCACGATATTCAATTTTTTTTTGTTTCACCTGTATATTCATTCCATATTGTGTGCATATCTGATTATTGTAAAAAACTGGCCAAAATGTACATTTCACACAATATTAGTAAGATGCATGCTTGCAATCCAAAGCATAATAAATGTAGCTATTTTCTAGACTACATATAAGACAGTCACTCCCATATTTTAAAGACTGAGTCTGCACCCGTCTTACGTATTCTCTCTTTTGTAACATTTGGTAGTTGACTGCAGTCTCATAAATTTGTGGCACTATTAACATTTGGATTTCAAATATTTTGCAAACTACACACGAGTCCAAAATTTCCACTGTCACCAACCTTAAAAATGTGGCCAGTGAGCTAGATATTTATTTGAATTATTTTCTCTACAGCATCAGTTTTTTTAAATAATGATCTTTTAATAAGCTAGCAACACATAAATTAGAACATTTCAGCTTTTTATGTGAGATATTTAATTCTAAAATTGCATTATCACTCGAGGTAGAGTTGCAAATTAATTCCAAGCTTGGCTCGTAATGCATGAGGGAATTTCTTGCAGTTACAAATCTCAAAAATATTCCCATGCAGCCAAAACTCCATATGGCTTAACAAATATAGCAAATAAATAGCCACAAAGGGACTTTAACTTTAACCTATTGTTCAGGTTAAGAATTATCAGATATTTCAAGAGAAAATAAATAATGAAAAAATACTTATAGGAATCTGACATATTGACATGTTTATAAAGAAGATACAATCCTATGAAAAGGCTTAAATCTAAAATAATCCACATGTAAAGGAGTTGTCTACATTTATTAGTTATACAGTATTTTAGCTTGACAAAGAAGCATAAACTCCTGAGATATCTATATTATGCATAGGTTCAGAGACTTTTCCATTATGTAATGGAACCTTTCATGACCAGGGAATTTTCAGTTTTTTTTTTATTTTAGTTTTTTTATTCCCAGCCTTCCCAAAGGCATAACTTTTCTTATTTTTCTGTTCACATAGTTTTATAATGGCTTGTTTTTTTATGGGACAAGCTGCCCTTTCTAATGGCATTATTTATGGTTGCATACAATGTGGTGGTAAGCAGGTAAAAATTATAAATGAGTAGGGTTGAGCAAACACGAGCTGCAGGGCAGCCAATCAACAAGCGTTTAACTCGTGTGTCCTTTGAAGCAATCATGGCCATGCCTACTAATGGCATGGCTGTGATTGGCCAGTGCAGCTTATGACCCAGCCTCTATATAAGCTGGAGTCACCTAGCGCCACATGTCACTCAGCTCTTACTAGTGTAGGGATAGGATGCTGCTGCTGTTAGGGAGAGAATAGGAAAGAATCTGATATCAGAACTTGTTAACTCTGTGATCTACAGCAATTTTTAGTAATTTTTTTGTGGGTGCAATGCAACATTTTTGTACTCGGCCCTGAGCCCAGTGACACAGAAAAATATGTTGTATTCATCTGTTAGGCGGGTATCGGTGGCCATTTTGTGCAAGTTCAGTGCACCAGCACTGCATATGTGCCAGGGACAATCATTTAATCCTGTTCTTTTAGTTCAGTGGGCAACATATACAATTTTTTTAAGTGCACCTGCACTGCATATGTGCCAGGGAAAGGGAAAATAATATAGGTAATCTGTCTGTGAGTTCAGGGACCCAGGGGGTGACATAGTCAAATGTTTTTCTGTAAAGTACCTGTGTGCTGCATATGTGAGTGTAATCAATTCAGTAAATCCATCTGTTAGATTCTGGGGGGACATCAGTTTCAATGTGGGTGAAAAAATCTTAAAGTACCTTTGCGGCTTGCACTTCAAATCTGATAGTAAAATATAATCAGTAAATGCAATTGGGACATTGTGGGTCAAAAAAATAATAAAAAAATTGTCCATAAAGTACCTTTGCGGCCTGCACTGCAAATCTGATAGTGAAATATAATCAGTAAATCCATCTGTTTCATTGTGGGTGAAAAAGTCATATTTTTTTTTTCCCCATAAAGTACCTTTGTGGCCATTGCTGCAAATCTGATAGTGAAATAAAATCTGTAAATTCATATGTTTCACTGTGGGTGAAAAAAACATTTTTTTGGCCATAAAGTACCTTTTTGGCCTGCACTGCATTTGTGATAGTGAAAGAAAGTCAGTTAAATCCATCTGTTTAACTGTGGTTGAAAAAATCATTTTTTTTTCCCATAAAGTACCTTTGCGGCCTGCACTGCAAATCTGATAGTGAAATAAAATCAGTAAATCCAGCTGTTTCACTCTGTGTGAAAAACATCATATATTTTTTCCATAAAGTACCTTTGCGGCCTGCGCTGCATTTCTGAGAGTCCAGTAAAAGCGTTAAATACTGCTGTTACATTGTTGTTTTAAAAAAACACCCTTTTTGTGTGAGATAGTACATTTGTGGCCTGCGCTGCATTTCTGACTGACAATCCAATAAAACTGTTAAATACTGCTGTTACATTGTTGGTTGAAAAATAAAAACACTTTTTGTGCTAGATAGTACATTTGTGTCCTGCGCTGCATTTCTGACAGTCCACTAAATCCGCTAAATACTGCTGTTACATTGTTGGTTGAAAAAAACTCACTTTTTGTGCTAGATAGCACATTTGCGGCCTGCACTGCACCTCTGACAGTCCAATAAAACCGTTAAATACTGCTGTTACATTGTCGGTTGAAAAAAAACTCCCTTTTTGTGCTAGATAAAACATTTGCAGCCTGCGCTGCATTTCTGACAGTCCAATAAAACCGTTAAATACTGCTGTTACATTGTTGGTTAAAAAAAGCACACTTTTTGTGCTAGATAGTACATTCGTAGCCTGAGCTGCATTTCTAACAGTCCACTAAAACCATTAAATACTGCTGATACATTGTTGTTTGAAAAAAAAACACCCTTTTTGTACTAGATCATACATTTGCAGCCTGCACTGCATTTCTAACAGTCCAATAAAAGCAGTCAATACTGCTGTTACATTGTTGGTTGACAAATTCACATTTTTTGTGACCGTGAAGTAATTGTATTAAATTTGCCTGTCAAACTGTTGTGTGACCTCAAGAAATTTTTTCTCTTTATGACACCAACACAGCCTTACTGTCAGTGAACTTAATTGTTGACTATTGGCGGTTACATTGTTGCCTGACATAAACCATCTGTTAGTTTAGTGGGTGAACGCAAAAAAATGAGGAGAGTGTCAAATAAGGGATAAAGCCCTGGTCGTGGTGCTGCTGGTGTTGGTGGAGCTCCTGTTGCAGGGAGAAGACGTGGTCGATCTATACCAGCTATATGCACAAGTGAAACACCTTCCTCAGGTGTGTCTAGGTGACAGAACCTTCAGAGTTATTTGGTAGGCCCGAATGCCGCTCTATGAATGGTGAGGCCAGAACAAGTACAGGCAATAGTAGATTGGTTGGTTGACAGTGCCTCCAGTTCCTTCACATTGTCTCCACCCAGTCCCCTGCTGAAAGATCAAAGTTGGCACCTGCAGCCCATGGCCATCAGTCTTTCACCTCACCCCTTGCAAATCAGCCAAGCAGTCTGAGCCCCAAGTCATGCAGCAGTCTCTTATGCTTTTTGATGACTCTGGCAGGGTTTCCTAGGGCCATCCACATAGCCCTGCACAGAAGTGGAAGAGATTGAGTTCACAGGTGCCAACTGCTGTGGTTTTCTGAAGTGTGTAGACCGACAAGGAGGGCAGGGGTGAAGACTGAGTGGAAGATGATGTGGAGGACGATGAGGTCCTCGACTCCACATGGAATCAAGGTCATGCGAGTGACCTGTGTAGTTCGGAGGAAGAGGCGGTGGTCACACAGAGCCACCAGCACAGAAAAAAAGGGAGCAGGGTGCAAAAGCGGAGCGGCCACCCCCTAGACAGAACGCCTGCTACTGTCCACCGCATCAAGGGACCGAGCACACCAAAGTCAGCTCCATGGAGTTCCCTGGCATGGCAGTTCTTCAGACAATGTGCTGATGAAAAGACACGAGTGGTTTTCACATTGTGCAATCAGAGCCTGAAGCGAGGCATAAACATTCTAAACCTGAGCACAACCTGCTTGACCAGGCATTAAAGTGCAAAGCACGAGCTGCAGTGGAGTAGACACCTCAAAAACCAAGAAAGGTCTCTGGCTCCTCCTGCTTCCTCTTCTGCTGCAGTCTCGGCCTCTTCATCCCCCTCTGAAGTGACAGTGGCACCTGCCACCCCGCAAACAGAGGATGTGGCAGCAACCCCGAAAACACTAGAGCGAAAGAGAATGTACCCCCCTACCCGCTCTGAATGCAAGCATTTCCAAATTCCTGGCCTTTTCAATGCTGTCATTCCATCTGGTATACACGGACAGTTTTAAGAATCTGATGGCGGTGGCTGTCCCACAGTACGTTGTGCCCAGCCATCAATACTTTTCCAGACGAGCCATTCATTCCCTGCACATACAAGTGGGAGACAAAATCAGGTGTGCACTGCACAACACCATCTGTGGCAAGGTCCACTGAACTACAGATACGTGGACCAGTAAGCACGGTCAGGGACGTTATATCTCCATAACAGCACACTGGGTAAATGCAGTGGCGGCTGGGCCTGAGGCGGATAGCAGTTTGACACTTGTCCTTCCACCACTAAAGATTGCAGGGCGCTTCTCTTTGCTTCCTCCTCCTACTCCACTTACTCATCCTCTACCATCTCCTCATCTGGTCAGCGTAACACCTTCACCACCAACTTCAGCACAGCAAGGGGTAAACGACAGCAGGCAGTTTTGAAACATATCTGTTTGTGGGACAAACCCCACACCTTGTAGGAGCTATGGACAGGCATGGAACAACAGACCGATGAGTGGTTGGTGCTAGTAAGCCTCAAGCCCGGCCTGGTGGTGAGCAATAATCGGCAAAATCTCGTAGCAGCTCTGGGACTAGCCTGTTTGACGCACATCCCTTGCCTGGTGCTTGTGCTGAATTTGGTGGTGCAGAAATTCACGAACAATTACCCCAATATGTCAGAGCTGCTGCAGAAGGTGCAGGCCGTCTGTGCATGCTTTCGGCGTTTTCACTCTGCTGCTGCTTGTCTGTCAGCACTACAGTGTAACTTCGACCTTCCCGCTGACCGCCTCATATGCGAAGTGCCCACAAGGTGAAACTCCACCTTGCACATGCTGGACAGACTGTGCGAGCAGCAGCAGGCGATAGTGGAGTTTCAGCTGCAGCACACATGGGTGAGTCGCTTGGTGGAACAGCACCACTTCAGCACCAATGAGTGGGCCTCCATGCAAGACCTGTGTGCCTTGTTGCGTTGTTTCGAGTACTCCACCAACATGGCCAGTGCCGATGGTCAGTGTTATTATCCCACTTCTATGCCTTCTTGGAAAAACACTTCAGGCGATGATGGAAGAGGATGTGGCACAGGAGGAGGATGAGGAAGAGGGATCATTTACAAGGGTTTCAGGACAGTCATTCACAAGTGGCTCAGAGGGTGGGTTACTGCACCAACATACATCACATACACAATTATTAAGCCAAAGCACAGTTCTGGAGGATGACAAGGTGGAGGATGAGGAGAAGGAGATGGAGGAGGAGGAACTGTGTTCACAGCAGGGTGGCACCCAAAACAGATCAGAGCATCACTGGTGCATGTCTGGGGGAATACAGAGAACACAGACTATACACCTCCCACAGAGGACAGCTTGTTGTTGCCTCTGGGCAGCCTGGCACACATGAGCAATTACAACGACCGCCAAGTTGGCCATATTCAAACTTGTAAAATCAAAGGTAGTTGACGCACAGGTTTGAGTGACCACCAGACAGGGTGCCCACAGTCGAGTAGTATCACCCCACTACTCAAAAATGGTATAAAAGAAGTATATAAAGGACTGGGCACACTTCAAGATATTAGGCCACTAACTTTAATTGCTTTCAAATAATAAAAAAAGATCTATAAAATATATTATAATAAAATACTGTGACGGTACAATCATAAAATGCGCCAAAAGTTGTGATTAGCAGCAGATATATTGGTAAAGAGCTGAGTGTATATGCGCAACGGCTTAGATGGTTTCTTCTGATGGCAGAAACAATTAGTCACTTATAATGGAACAGTATCTTTGGAACAGAAGACAACAGGATAGCAGCTAGATGTGCGTTCCTATCTCTGTTGTGCAGGATAGTAGAAAGTCCGTATCGGTAACAGGCAGCTTTGTACTGCCTGAATAGCGCACACAGTGAAGCTTGTTAAATGCAGAGGAAAGCTGAACATGCGGCGGCGTCCCGCTGCATGTATGCCTCAGCGGCGTCCCGCTGAAAGTTACTATATAGCAAACTTGATTACACCGACCTCAGAGTCAGAACGATCTTACCCGCTAGACGCGGCCCCAGCCGTCCTGCGGAATTCAAATGGAGTTTAGCTTTCTATCCACCAGGATTTCGATCACGACGTAGGTCTACACACGTGGGTCCGCCGGTTTGGCTTCAGACCCGATGTGATATTACCCTCTACGTGACCCTTTAGCAGATGGTAGGCAGCGATCTTTATCCTTTGCGTAGTGCACTACTTCTTTGAAAGATGGGGGGTGTGACCAGACGCGTTTTGGGGTTAACTCACCTTATCCTCTTGTTCGCGTAGTTCGTTCCCGGTCGGTTTCTTCTTTAGCTGTGGGCTTGGGCTGAATGACCTGTGGTGACGTCAGATCACATGCTTCAATCACATGGTCCATCACCATGGTGATGGAGCATGTGATCTGACATCACCACAGGTCCTTTAGCCCAAGCCCACAGCTAGCAAAGAACAGACCGGGAACGAACTACGCGAACAAGTGGATAAGGTGAGTTAACTTTTTTATTTTTTTAACCGTTCCAGCACTATTATACTATGCATTCTGTAGTCAGAATGCTATTATTTTCCCTTATAACCATCTTATAAGGGAAAATATACAGTGAATAGTCACCTAGAACCCATGCGTGAAAATCGCACCGCATCCGCACTTGCTTGCGGATGCTTGCGATTTTCACGCAACCCCATTCACTTCTATGGGGCCTGCGTTGCGTGGATTATCGCACCGCAACGCACAAAGAGGAGCATGCTGTGATTTTCACGCAACGCATAAGTGATGCGTGAAAATCACCGCTCATGTGAACAGCCCCATAGAAATGAATGGGTCAGGATTCAGTGCGGGTGCAATGCGTTCAACTCACGCATCGCACCCACGCGGAATACTCGCTCGTGTGAAAGGGGCCTTACATTGTTGGTGACATTCACCAATTTTTGTCTATGACATACCCCTGCTCTACATAGTGGACAGGGAAATAAATTTCACAAATGCGTATGTTACATTGTAGGGTGACAAATTTTCATCTTTTGCGCTAGAAAGTACATTTGCGGCCTACACTACATTTATGACAGTCCGAATGGTGAGGCCAGAACAAATACAGGCGATAGTAGATTGGGTGGCTGACAGTGCCTCCAGTTCCCTCACATTGTCTCCCACTGCTGAAAGATTAGAGTTGGAACTTACAGCACATGACCATCTATCTTTCAACTCACCCCTTTGCAAATTAGGCAAGCAGTCTGAGCCCCAAGTCATGCAGAAGTCTCTTATGATTTTTGATGACTCGGCTGGCAGGGTTTCTGTGGGCCATCCACATAGCCCTGCCCCAGAAGTGGTAGAGATTTAGTGCACTGATGCCTAACCACTTATGTTTCAGGACATGGGAAGACCACCACAGTACGTCTTTGATGATGACGAAACACAGGTGCCAACTGATGCGGCTTTCTGCAGTCTGCAGACCGACAAGGAGGGCAGGGGTAAAGAGTGACTGGAAGATGATGTGGAGGATGATGAGGTCCTCGAGACCACATGTAATCAAGGTCATGCGAGTGGCGTGTGCAGTTTGGAGGAAGGTGGTCGCACAGAGGCACCAGCACAGCAAAAGAGAGAGCAGAGTGCAAAAGCATCTGTTACATTCTTGGGCGACATTTTACCATTTTTGCCGTATACAAACCCCTGCTGTGCATCGGTGACAGGGACCTAATTTTTGCTAAATCGTCTGTTCCATTGGGGGGGGGTGACATGAACCAAGTTTTGCTGCCATATACAAACCCCTGCTCTGCATAGGTGACAGGGACCTAAATTTCTAAAAATCTTCTGTTACCTTCATGGGCGCCATTTTACCATCTTTGCCGTATACAAACCCCTGCTCTGCATAGGTGACAGGGGCCTAAATTTCTAAAATTTGTCTGTTACATTGATGGTTGACATTAACCCATTTTTGCCTGTGAGAAACCCCTGCTCTGCATTGCTGACAGGGAACTAAATTTAGTAAAAGCATCTGTTACTGATCGGAAGATGCGTGACTACTAGTGCACGCTGGTCGACGCGCTGCTGATGGCATTCCCACCTAACAGTGGGGGCTCAGTGGAAGCACAAGGCAGAGGAGGAGGAAGAGGTCGCCAGCGCAGCTGGGGCACCGCCAGCATCTCAGAAGGCAGGGTTAGCATGGCTGAAATGTGGAAACATTTTGTCAGCACGCCACAACAACAGCACCACCAGCTGATATGGAACGTCTTGGCAGGAGGCAGCATTTCAGAAACATGGTGGAGCAGTATGTGTGCACACGCCTACACATACTGACTGATGGGTCTGCCCCCTTCAACTTCTGGGTCTCAGAATTGGGCACATGGCCCGAGCTTGCCCTTTAAGCCTTGAAGGTCCTTGCCTCCCCTGCAGCCAGTGTATTGTCCTAACGTTTGTTAGGCACGGCAGTAGGAGGTTATCACAGACAAGTGCAGCCATCTGTCCACAGCCAATAGGGACAAGCTTACATTCATTAAAATGAACCAGGCAGTGATCCAACATGACTTGTCCGTATCTTGTGCAGAATAGACATGTATGCCAGCCTCACCCATCCATTGTTGTACTCCAGCGCACTTTCTCTTTGCTTTATTTTTTTTATATTTCCCAATGTGTTGGGGTCTACCCAAATTTAAACAAAAATAAAAAAATAGAATAAAATAAAAACAAGAAAAAAAAGCCATTGTTGGCTACCTCCTCCTCCTACACCTCCACTTCCAATTACACTGCCACATCCACCGCCTCCTCAATCTCCTACTCCATATGGAACGCCTCCTCCTAGATCAAGATTATTATTTTTATTTTTGCGTATTTTATGTTATTTGAAGTCATTTCCCTATCCACATTTGTTTGCAAAGCCCTTTCCATGCTCTTAACCACATTCTGCTTCCTTTTGCAGTTCTTTAGCCCTTTCCATGACTTTTTTAGAGCTATTTTAGTGCTCCAAAGTTCAGGTCCCCCTTGACTTCAATGGGGTTCGGGTTCGGGATCAAGTTCGGGTCCCAAACTCAAACTTTTTTGCGTTGAACCCGAACTTCCAGGTGTCCACTCAACTCTATAAATGAGGTGAAATATATTTTTTTTTTTGTTTTTGTTTTTACAATGTTCCCTAAACCATAAAACTGACCAGTTAATTTCATTCTCCAGGTCAGTACGAGTCTGGTAATACCACACATATATATATATTTTTTTATTGCATTTTTTTACTGTCCTATAGGTTCCTGTCCTTTAGAGATTGCCTTGATGCTGATGGACAGGCATCATTTTATACAAAATGTATTTGCCAAGGATCTCATATCTATAAAATGAGTGTAGCAAGTGTAGCATTTGCACCTGTTTATTTTCTTTAACCTCCTGCCGTCACACTAACGCCGAAAGGCGTCAGTGCGGCGACACTCTCAGGTCTCAGCAACGCCTATTGGCGTCATCTCGTGAGACCCGAGATTTCACTTGAACGCAAGCACGCTGACAGCAACTCGCAGCTGAGAAGTTAAACTACAGCCTGCCAGCGATGATCATTCGCTGGCAGGCTGTAGATGTTAAATAAATATCATCGGAAAGGTATATTAGATGCTGTTTTGTTAACAGCGTCTGATATACCTGCTACCTGGTCCTCCTAAAAGGTACTCATTGGAATTTGGGCCCCTTTGCGCACCTAGGCTACAAAAAAATGTCACATATGTGGTATTGCCGTACTCAGAAGAAGTAGGGCAATGTGTTTTGGGGTGTATTTTTACATATACCCATACTGTGTGTGAGAAATATCTCTGTAAATGACAACTTAAAAAAAAAAAAAAGTATACAAAATTGTCAATTTACAGAGATATTTCTCTCACCCAGCATGGGTATATGTAAAAATACACCCCAAAACACATTGTCCTACTTCTTCTCAGTACGGCTATACCACATGTGTGACACTTTTTTGCAGTCTAGGTGCGCAAAGGGGCCGAAAGTCCAACAAGTACCTTTATTATTATTATTTTTCCTCAGAAAGTGTCATTTTCCACTAACTTGTGAAAAAAAATTAAATCATACATAAACTCACCATGCCCCTCTGCAAATACTTTGTGGTGTCTTCTTTCTAAAATGGGGTCATTTGGGGGGTATTTATACTATCCTGGCATTGTAGAACCTCAAGAAACATGACAGGTGCTCAGAAAGTCAGAGCTGCTTCAAAAAGCGGAAATTCACATTTTTGTACCATAGTTTGTAAACGCTATAACTGTTGCGCAAACCAATAAATATACACTTATTGGATTTTTTTTAATCAAAGACATGTAGCACAATAAATTCTGACACAAACTTGTATAGAAATTTAATTATATTTGAACAATTTTACCTGAAAAAGTTAGAAATTCACTTTTTTGAGAAAATTGCAGTCTATTTTGATTAATATCAGAAAAACGAAAATTTTCAGCAGCAATCAAATACCACCAAAAGAAAGCTGTATTTGTAAGAAGAAAAGGAGGTAAAATTAATTTGGGTGCCAAGTTGCATGACCGAGCAATAAACCATTAAAGTTGTGAAGTGTAAAAAAGGGCCTGGTCACTAGGGGGGTATAAACCTGTGGTCCTTAAGTGGTTAATGATTATGACATTAGTGCATTTTTGTGTGTTCATAGTGTTGTTGCATTGTTTTTTTTTGTGCTTTCAGCCATGGCGACGTGCACCTGTGCATTGGGATGTGCTGACTGACGCCCTAGTTTATTTGCAGTTGTCAAGGGGGAGAGGCATAGCTGAAAGTGGTAGGACTTTGGTCCAAGAAAGTGCTAGTTTGCACCAAAATTGCACAACAATTCTGGAGTAAACATATGTCTGTAGTGTCCCACTAGGTAGGGGTGGGCACTACACAAGGGTCAATTGGTGTGCGCGTTACTCCTACTCACAAGGAACAGAAGTGTTATATTTAATTGTGCATTTTATGTATGTTCTAATGTGTTTTTACATGCAATGTACCCCTGTATGATGCAACAGCAGGCCTAGTTGGGTGTAGTTAGACATCCCAGACACTAGAGGGAGATAGGGAGCCCCTAGTATAAATGTCCAGGCCCAGACAGGGAGAGTTAGTGCAGAGTCAGGAGTCTGA
The DNA here is from genome assembly GCF_014858855.1 of Bufo gargarizans. Lineage (NCBI taxonomy): Eukaryota > Metazoa > Chordata > Amphibia > Anura > Bufonidae > Bufo > Bufo gargarizans. The sequence continues at coordinate 289,287,812 of NC_058084.1, read as the reverse complement.
GAAGACAGAGGTTAAAAAGCCTGCTCCTGACATGCAGCTGGATATCCCTGGCTGCTAGTGATGTCCAGGAGGCTGTTGAGAAGCTCCAGCCTGCCTGAGAACAAGAGAGCCTAAGTTAGCTCTGAAGATACCCCAGTTGCAGGATCCAACCTCCTGGGAGAAACCTACAGTTATCCACCTTACAAGAGAATGCGACCCAGGGTAAGCTAAGTGACCCTGATGGACAGAGGACCTTAGACAGTGCAGCAAGAATCTAATACCTGAGGAAGTCAGTAACCATGGATTTAAGCCACCCTTTTAGGCATCCGGGCCTTGGGAGATATAGAGCCAGAGCAGGAGTTCTAGAAAGGACACTGTACATTGATTCTGAGGAAAGGTACAACCTGCTGCTGAGTGCTTGTGAAGTTTACCCTCTGCGTATCTTGCATATATATATTGCCTGCCATTTTGTGAATAAGCCTCCTTGTGGAACTGTGTATGAAAGACTGTACGACTACCTGCTGTACAAAGTTGGAATTGTTCAGTAAAGTTACGTTTGGTTCACTATATACTTGTGTACCTCCATCATTCCAACCACCAACCGGCGTGCCACCGTCCAAAGGCACTGGCGTCACGAATATCACAGGGACCTTGCCCCAGGCACACAAAATACCTGTAACATCCAGGGCACCTCATCCACCATCAGGCCTGGTCCCTATCTACAGAACGCGCCTGCCCAGGGTTCTTCAAATATAGTGAGTACCCTCGATTGCCCATAACCATGACCTCACTTCGTCATACCCTGCAGGTCTGGCGTGTTGCATGTCTAAGGCTACTTTCACACTTGCGTTCGGGGTTCCGCTTGTGAGTTCCATTTAAAGGCTCTCACAAGCGGCCCCGAACGCATCCGTACGGCCCTAATGCATTCTGAGTGGATGCAGATCCGCTCAGAATGCATCAGTCTGGCAGCGTTTGGCCTCTGCTCCGCTCAGCAGGCGGACACCTGAACGCAGCTTGCAGCATTCGGGTGTCTGCCTGGCCGTGCGGAGCCAAACAGATCCGTCCAGACTTACAATGTAAGTCAATGGGGACGGATCTGTTTGAAGTTGACACAATATGGCTCAATTTCAAACGAATCCGTCCCCCATTGACTTTCAATGTAAAGTCTGGACGGATCCGTCTGACTAACTTTCACACTTAGAATTCTTTCTGAAATATAATGCTGACGGATCCGTTCTGAACGGATCCCATCGTCTGCATTATAGGATCCGCTCAGAACGGATCCGCTCCGAACACAAGTGTGAAAGTAGCCTAAAAAGTAAGCCGACCAATAGTCATTATAGAGTCAGAGAAAAGTGTCTCTCTTTGCACCAGAGTTATCATACAGCCTGAGCCCTGTGATAAACATGGTCCTGGCCTACATAGCCTGTCTAAGCTTATGTCATCTTTAGGATTAACAAAAACTTTCAGGGGAAAAATGCCATAGCCAAATTCATAAGGATGGGCTTTTAAAAAAAAAAATTCTACCTTTTAATTACACAAAGCTGAATTTTAAATCAAACAGCATTGTAAGCCCTATACCCCATTTCATCTTTGAATGCTCGAAAATGAACACAAACATTCTCCATTACATGTTCTGTTATTATTCATGTTATTATAATGCGGTTTGTTCTTTAAACACTGTAATAATTTTTAAAATAAAAATTCAGTTTAGTATTCTCATAGTCTCTGGGTAGATCATCAGCATCTGATCGGCGGTGGTCCGACACCCAGGAACCCCGCCGATCAGCTGTTTGAGAAGGCAGCGGTGCTCCAGCTGGGAGCGGCCTTTTCACTGTTTACTGCCGGCCCAGTGACGTCACGAATAGTATCAACTAGTGTGGGCGGGGCTAAGCTCCATTCAAGTGAACAGAGCTTAGCCCCGCCCACGCTAGTTGATACTAGTCGTGACGTCACTGGGTCGGCAGTGAGAAGGCCACTCCGCCGCTGGAGCGCCACTGCCTTCTCAAACAGCTGATCGGCGGGGTTCCTGGGTGTTGGACCACCGTCGATCAGATGCTGATGATCTATCCAGAGGCTATGAGAATACTAAACTGAATTTTATTTTAAACATTATTACAGTGTTTAAAGAACAAACTGGGCCAGCGGTAAACAGCGAGAAGGCGGCGGCGCTGCTGCCTTCTCAAACAGCTGATTGGCGGGGGTCCCGGGTGTCGGACCCCCGCCGATCAGATGCTGATGATCTATCCAGAGGATAGATTATCAGTTAATACAAAGTGCAGAACCCCTTTAAGCAAAAAGCATAGATGTAGTAGGCAATAACAAGTGCTCATCAGCCAAAAATCAGGTCCTCAGCGGCACCAAATTTAGAAACCATATGTCCTACCACAATCCGGCGGGGTTCCAGTGCACATCCATGAATTCTGGGCTAGATGATGAGGTGGTATTGAAGGACAGGGTGGGCAAAGAACTGTCCCTGATATTGCCCTTAAGGGGAGTGCTATTCTGGCCCTGATAGCCTAACCAAAGACCACCTGCCCTGATAAGAGCGACCCCGTCCGGAACCTTACCCTATATAAAAATGACCCTAGTAAGCCCCTAGCCCCTAGGCCCCTGACTTCCAGGTGATCACTATATAGATCTATGTGTTTTTGACTCACTATAAAAGTATATTATAAGTATATCGCACCCCTCTGTGTATCACACATATAAATAGCACACCTATACTAGTCCTTAAAAGTACTTTTGTGGCCCTATTAGCTAGCGTTTGGTTTCCCTAACAGCCTGTCCCTGCTCCACACAGCAGCCACTCCCTACACTGGCAAAACACTGAATGTAAAATGGCGGGCAGATCAGGTTTATTTATAAGGTAGGGGGTATGTCCATGTGCTGAAATGTCTCAATTGGCTGTTCTTGATAATGCAAAAGAATATGGCGGGCGCAAATTTCTCCATATGTTCGCATGTTCGGCGAATGGCGTATACGCAAAGTTTGCCGCAAAACGACCGCCGGGCGAACCGCAAGGCATTCTCTAGTGATATAACATTTGCAGTCTCCATAGTCTTCTGTAGGGCCCTAATGTACTTTTCTATGTCTCTAATTTAAAATAACACAATAAGAGATCCAACAGAAAAAGAAATCACACCATACTTTGTAGATGCCACATTATTATGTATTCATTAGTGTTGAGCAAATCAAAGTGCACAAAGTGGATATCTATCCAAATTTAAGGAAAATTTTGAGTCACCGCAAAGCCAAATCTCCTTGTGTTTTGTGGTGACAAATCAATTTTGCCTGAAATGCGGTAAAAAAAGTGAAAAAAAAATGTACTTCATCTGTTTGACCACAAAGAGCCTACCACCACCATCTTGATTGAAGATCCTGCAAAATCCTGTGCGCGGTGACGCATGACACCACTCTGGCATGACACCATCACAGGCCACAAAATATTTTGCCCTGGATCTTCAATCAAGATGGCTCTTCGCAATCAAATGGATGAGGTATTATTTTCTTTATTTTTTTATTATAGACTTAAATATTAAAGTCAGATGAAGCCTATGGGTACTGTATTATGGATTATGGCTGCATTCAACTGAGGTTGTACAAAGCCATAAGATGGCCAAACGCATGTGGTCTAAATCTATAAATTATATCCTAGAGGTTCTGTTTGCATCCAAGCTCATAATTGCACTGTTATTTTGCAAACCAAAATCAATACTAACCTGAAAAAAACAGGGGCTAAACAAAGGCGACTATTTGTGCTTCAGAAAACAAAAATCTAACTGAGATCAATGGAAATGTTATTTATGAAAATGTCTGACAGAACAGAATAATAACGTGACAAACAGAAATGCAAAGATCGGAGGAGCATGGAAAGAAATCATAGACCCCTTAGGAACCCTCAAAATGGGCTTTCTCCCAGAAGAGCTCTGCCCAATAAACACCTACATATTTGAAGTTAATGTCCACAATTATCTTTTTAGGTCCAAAAGTCTGTGATAAATAATGTCATAAATGATATCTTAGTATTTATATATGTTTAGGTATCTAGTGCATGATAGATATTTGATGAGATGCTACATGTTTTTATGTGTTAGTCAGTAGTTTGGAAACATTTGGATAGTTGTTCCACACACTACAGGGAGTGCAGAATTATTAGGCAAGTTGTATTTTTGAGGATTAATTTTATTATTGAACAACAACCATGTTCTCAATGAACCCAAAAAACTCATTAATATCAAAGCTGAATATTTTTGGAAGTAGTTTTTAGTTTGTTTTTAGTTTTAGCTATTTTAGGGGGATATCTGTGTGTGCAGGTGACTATTACTGTGCATAATTATTAGGCAACTTAACAAAAAACAAATATATACCCATTTAAATTATTTATTTTTACCAGTGAAACCAATATAACATCTCAAAATTCACAAATATACATTTCTGACATTCAAAAACAAAACAAAAACAAATCAGTGACCAATATAGCCACCTTTCTTTGCAAGGACACTCAAAAGCTTGCCATCCATGGATTCTGTCAGTGTTTTGATCTGTTCACCATCAACATTGCGTGCAGCAGCAACCACAGCCTCCCAGACACTGTTCAGAGAGGTGGACTGTTTTCCCTCCTTGTAAATCTCACATTTGATGATGGACCACAGGTTCTCAATGGGGTTCAGATCAGGTGAACAAGGAGGCCATGTCATTAGATTTTCTTCTTTTAAATCCTTTCTTGCCAGCCACGCTGTGGAGTACTTGGACGCGTGTGATGGAGCATTGTCCTGCATGAAAATCATGTTTTTCTTGAAGGATGCAGACTTCTTCCTGTACCACTGCTTGAAGAAGGTGTCTTCCAGAAACTGGCAGTAGGACTGGGAGTTGAGATTGAACTCCATCCTCAACCCAAAAAGGCCCCACAAGCTCATCTTTGATGATACCAGCCCAAACCAGTACTCCACCTCCACCTTGCTGGCGTCTGAGTCGGACTGGAGCTCTCTGCCTTTTACCAATCCAGCCACGGGCTCTCATTTCATCAGTCCATAAACCCTTAGAAAAATCAGTCTTGAGATATTTCTTGGCCCAGTCTTGATGTTTCAGCTTGTGTGTCTTGTTCAGTGGTGATCGTCTTTCAGCCTTTCTTACCTTGGTCATGTCTCTGAGTATTGCACACCTTGTGCTTTTGGGCACTCCAGTGATGTTGCAGCTCTGAAATATGGCCAAACTGGTGGCAAGTGGCATCTTGGCAGCTGCACGCTTGACTTTTCTCAGTTCATGGGCAGTTATTTTGCACCTTGGTTTTTCCACACGCTTCTTGCGACCCTGTTGACTATTTTGAATGAAACACTTGATTGTTCGATGATCACGCTTCAGAAGCTTTGCAATTTTAAGAGTGCTGCATCCCTCTGCAAGATATCTCACTATTTTTGACTTTTCTGAGCCTGTCAAGTCCTTCTTTTGACCCATTTTGCCAAAGGAAAGGAAGTTGCCTAATAATTATGCACACCTGATATAGGGTGTTGATGTCATTAGACCACACCCCTTCTCATTACAGAGATGCACATCACCTAATATGCTTAATTGGTAGTAGGCTTTCGAGCCTATACAGCTTGGAGTAAGACAACATGCATAAAGAGGATGATGTGGTCAAAATACTCATTTGCCTAATAATTCTGCACTCCCTGTATAAAAGTATAAGTACAACTGAACAAGGTCTTGCCTTCAGTGTGTGATCAGTGGAAATCTGACCTCTGGGACCAGCACCAATGACAGTACTATTGTGACTTCACCTCTTAATCCTAGCTACATCTCTGACCATTGACACATTGTATTAACTGATGTCAACTAGTGTCAATTTATGAGATTTTCAAACATATTGTAGTATGGTGTTCTTGTATTAACAATATGACATATTACATCCTTTTAATAGGCATTTTACACTTTTTTGTCTGCCAGATGTTTTGTGCCTTTTTAAACTATAATAAAGATAAATAATATATGAGGATTATATCATGGAGTTAACTATGTGAACAGTTGCACACAACTCCTAGTGCCTAAGGGCCCATTTCACTTATAAGAGACACAAAGTTGATGGAGGTCCTTTCACAGATTTTGAATTGGGACCCAGGAGCTTCCAGCTATGTCTTTAATGTAAGCTCTCAGGAAGCAATTATGTCACCTGAAAATAATTTTAACTGGGGATATAGTGTGGATATTTAGACTGAAATGGTATGAAGGTGGAGAAATATGCTTGGAAATTGCATCATTAATGATGTCTATTTGATGAGTAATGATGTGTAATGATGTGTATGCTTATGTATCTCAATATAGTTATACAAATATATAGTATTATTTTTTTTTTTCTCTTACAGGTCATATATACTGCAATTTGTTCTATTTTCAAACCAGGGCTTGAAAATGTCTTATTTCTTTAAATCTGTGTGTCAGATAAATATGAAGCTGTGAAATACAGTATCTGATGAGGAATATATGAAACTATAAACACTTCCAGGGACGGACCACGGTCTCGTTGGAACTGTCAGTTATGATGGGTCTCTCAGAGTCTTTGTGCTAGTGGATAATCTACTGTCTATTTGGAAAAGAACTTTCTTATATAAAACAGGTAAGAGAAGTAAAAAAAAGAATGTTTTTCTAAGCAAGTATGGCAATTTATCACAGTTTAGAAACCATTTATCTCCTGTACTTGTACAACACATAAATGCTTTATTTGGGAATGCTTGCATTTCTATTAAGGTAAATGTGAATATTTCATGAAACTAAAATGTAAATGCAACTTTATAGAAAACAATATCTGGATTGTATTCCATACTTAAAGGGGCATTCTGTTTGCAACAAATTATCCCTCATCCACAGGATAGAGGATCATTTTAGGATCTGTGGGAAGCCTTCTACTGAGACCCTCACTGCTCAAGATATTGGGGACCCCATACCCTTTGTTCCTCCCAAAATAAACTGAATTACAGATCGGCATGGGCACTGCCATCCTGCCACTCCATTCATCCATAAGGGAGTTCTGAACACAGCTCAGTACAGAGCTCAGCTATTTCCAGAACTTCCATAGAAATGAATGAAATATCAGTGTGCATGCCATAATGGGGGCCCCAAGGGTTTTGAGGTCCCTGTTCATATGATTGCTGGGGTCCCTGCAGGAGGACCCCCACTAATCTAATAGTTACGATAGGGGATGATTTGTGACAAATGGATATGCCATTAATCGTTAAAGATAAGCAAAAATGTTTCCTTTCCCACCTTTGCTCTTGGCTTAACACATGTGGAGCATTCTGCATCAAAATGTTGAACTTTGCAGATTTACACCACCACCAATTTTTTTTTAAATTAGTTGGTGTGATCAGGTATGGTATTTAATGCCAGATTTATCATACCAACTTGTTAAAAAAAATATATATAAAAAATCAGTCCAGCTTTTCAAAACAAAAGTGTTTTAGAAGATTTACAGATACACCAAATTTAACAAACATTGTGCAGCTTTGATAAATTTGATACACCAAATTTTGATATATATTTTGCCAACTTAACCCCTTAAGGACACAGGGCGTACAGGTACGCCTTGTGCCCTGGTACTTAAGGACCCAGGGCGTACATGTACGCCCTGTGTATTTTCGATCACTGCCGTGCAGCTGGCAGTGATTGGAACCCAGTGCCTGCTCAAATCATTGAGAAGGCACCTTGGCTAAATGTGCAAGGGGGTCCCGTGACCCCCCCATGTTGGCAGTTCAGACCTGCGGTTTGATGCAATTTCTGCAGTTTCTAATCCCTGCGGTCCCTGACCGTGGGGATCAGAAACTTTAGGATTCCAAAAATGTTCCTGTATCACCCCACCCCTCCCCCCCCCCCCGCACACCTGAGTTATTTGAGCCCGGTGGGAGGCTTCTCTGGCATCCTGCTGTCCATGGTTTTGAACAGATCATTTGAGGGGTGTAGTTTCTTAGAAGGGGTCACTTTTATGGAGTTTCTACTCTACTAGTCCAGCAAAATCTGCCTTCCAAAAACCATATGGCATTCCTTTCCTTCTGCGCCCTGCCGTGTGCCCGTACAGCAGTTTATGACCACATATGGGGTGTTTCTGAAAACTACAGAATCAGGGCCATAAATAATGAGTTTTGTTTGGCTGTTAACCCTTGCTTTATAACTGGAAAAAAAATATTAAAATGAAAAATCTGCCAAAAAAGTGAAATTTTTAAATTGTATCTCTATTTCCCATGAAATCTTGTGCAACACCTAAAGGGTGAACAAAGTTTGTAAAATCAGTTTTGAATGCCTTGAGGGGTGTAGTTTCTTAGATGGGGTCACTTTTATGGAGTTTCTACTCTAGGGGTGCATCAGAATGGCTTCAAATGGGACATGGTGTAAAAAAACCAGTCCAGCAAAACCTGCCTTCTAAAAACCAAACGGCGCACCTTTCACTCTACGCCCCGCTGTGTGCCCGTACAGTAGTTTACGGACACATATGGGGTGTTTCTGTAAATGGCAGAGTCAGGGCAATAAAGATACAGTCTTGTTTGGCTGTTAACCCTTGCTTTGTTAGTGGAAAAAATGGGTTAAAATGGAAAATTAGGCAAAAAAATGAAATTCTCAGATTTCATCCCCATTTGTCAATAACTCTTGTGCAACACCTAAAGGGTTAACAAAGTTTGTAAAATCAGTTTTGAATACCTTGAGGGGTGTAGTTATAGAATGGGGTCATTCATTGGGTGGTTTCTATTATGTAAGCCTCGCAAAGTGACTTCAGACCTGTAGTGGTCCCTAAAAATTGGGTTTTTGTAAATTTCTGAAAAATTTCAAGATTTGCTTCTAAACTTCTAAGCCTTGTAACATCCCCAAAAAATAAAATATCATTCCCAAAATAATTCTAACATGAAGTAGACATATGGGGAATGTAAAGTCACCATTTTTAGGGGTATTACTATGTATTACAGAAGTAAAGAAACTGAAACTTTGAAATTTGCTAATTTTTCCCAATTTTTGGTAAATTTGGCATTTTTTATGCGAAAAAAAAATAACTTCATTTTACCAGTGTCATGAAGTACAATATGTGATGAAAAAACATTCTCAGAATGGCCTGGATAAGTCAAAGCTTTTTAAAGTTATCACCACTTAAAGTGACACTGGTCAGATTTTCAAAAAATGGCCTGGTCCTAAGGTGTAATAAGGCTGTGTCCTTAACCCCTTAAGGACCAGGCTCATTTTCACCTTAAGGACCAGGCCATTTTTTGCAAATCTGACCAGTGTCACTTTAAGTGCTGATAACTTTAAAACGCTTTTACTTATACAGGCCATTCTGAGATTGTTTTTTCGTCACATATTGTACTTCATGACACTGGTAAAATAAAGTCAAAAAAATTAATTTTTTTGCATAATAAAATACCTAATTTACCAAAAATTTGGAAAAATTTGCAAATTTCAAAGTTTCAGTTTCTCTACTTCTGTAATACATAGTAATACCCCCAAAAATTGTGATGACTTAACATTCCCCATATGTCTACTTCATGTTTGAATTATTTTGGGAATGATATTTTATTTTTTGGGGATGTTACAAGGCTTAGAAGTTTAGAAGCAAATCTTGAAATTTTTCAGAAATTTACAAAAACCCAATTTTTAGGGACCACTACAGCTCTGAAGTCACTTTGCGAGGCTTACATAATAGAAACCGCCCAAAAATGACCCCATTCTATAAACTACACCCCTCAAGGTATTCAAAACTGATTTTACAAACTCCGTTAACCCTTTAGGTGTTGCACAAGAGTTATTGGCAAATGGGGATGAAATTTGAGAATTTAATTTTTTTGCCTAATTTTCCATTTTAACCCATTTTTTCTACTAACAGAGCAAGGGTTAACAGCCAAACAAGACTGTATCTTTATTGCCCTGACTCTGCCGTTTACAGAAACACCCCATATGTGGCCATAAACTACTGTACGGCCACACAGCGGGGCGTAGAGTGAAAGGTGCGCCGTATGGTTTTTGGAAGCCAGATTTTGCTGGACAGTTTTTTTGACACCATGTCCCATTTGAAGCCCCCTGATGCACCCCTAGAGTAGAAACTCCATAAAAGTGACCGCATCTAAGAAACTACACCCCTTAAGGTATTCAAAACTGATTTTACAAACTTCGTTAACCCTTTAGGTGTTGCACAAGAGTTATTGGCAAATGGGGATGAAATTTGAGAATTTCATTTTTTTGCCTAATTTTCCATTTTAACCCATTTTTTCCACTAACAAAGCAAGGGTTAACAGCCAAAAAAGACTGTATCTTTATTGCCCTGACTCTGCCATTTACAGAAACACCCAATATGTGGCCGTAAACTACTGTACGGCCACACAGCGGGGCGTAGAGTGAAAGGTACGCCGTATGGTTTTTGGAAGCCAGATTTTGCTGGACAGTTTTTTTGACACCATGTCCCATTTGAAGCCCCCTGATGCACCCCTAGAGTAGAAACTCCATAAAAGTGACCCCATCTAAGAAACTATACCCCTCAAGGTATTCAAAACTGATTTTACAAACTTCGTTAACCCTTTAGGTGTTGCACAAAAGTTATTGGCAAATGGGGATGAAATTTGAGAATTTCATTTTTTTGCCTAATTTTCCATTTTAACCCATTTTTTCCACTAACAAAGCAAGGGTTAACAGCCAAACAAGACTGTATCTTTATTGCCCTGACTCTGCCGTTTATAGAAACACCCCATATGTGGCCGTAAACTACTGTACGGCCACACAGCGGGGCGTAGAGTGAAAGGTGCGCCGTATGGTTTTTGGAAGCCAGATTTTGCTGGACAGTTTTTGTTTGACACCATGTCCCATTTGAAGCCCCCCTGATGCACCCCTAGAGTAGAAACTCCATAAAAGTGACCCCATCTAAGAAACTACACCCCTCAAGGTATTCAAAACTGATTTTACAAACTTTGTTAACCCTTTAGGTGTTGCACAAGATTTAATGGAAGATAGAGATACAATTTCAAAATTTCACTTTTTTGGGCAGATTTTCCATTTTAATATTTTTTTTCCAGTTATAAAGCAAGGGTTAACAGCCAAACAAAACTCATTATTTATGGCCCTGATTCTGTAGTTTACAGAAACACCCCATATGTGGTCGTAAACCACTGTATGGGCACACGGCAGGGCGCAGAAGGAAAGGAATGCCATACGGTTTTTGGAAGGCAGATTTTGCTGGACTGGTTTTTTGACACCATGTCCCATTTGAAGCCCCCCTGATGCACCCCTAGAGTAGAAACTCCAAAAAAGTGACCCCATTTTAGAAAGTACGGAATAGGGTGGCAGTATTGTTGGTACTAATTCAGGGTAGATATGATTTTTGGTTGCTCTATATTACACTTTTTGTGCGGCAAGGTAACAAGAAATAGCTTTTTTGGCACGTTTTTTTTTTTGTTATTTACAACATTCATCTGACAGGTTAGATCATGTGGTAATTTTATAGAGCAGGTTGTCACGGACGCGGCGATACCTAATATGTATACAATTTTTTTTTATTTATGTAAGTTTTATACAATAACTTCATTTTTAAAACCAAAAAATTGTTTAGTGTCTCCATAGTCTGAGAGCCATAGTTTTTTCAGTTTTTGGGCGATTATCTTAAGTAGGGTCTAATTTTTTGCGGGATGAGATGACAGTTTGATTGGCACTATTTTGGGGTGCATATGACTTTTTGATCGCTTGCTATTACACTTTTTGTGACGTAAGATGGCAAAAAATAGCTTTTTTTACACCGTTTTTTTTTTTTTTTTTTTACGGTGGTCACCTGAGGGGTTAGGTCATGTGATATTTATATAGAGCCGGTCGATACGGACGCGGCAATACCTAATATGTATACTTTATTTTTATTTATGTAGGTTTTACACAATGATTTTATTTTTGAAACAAAAAAAATGATGTTTTAGTGTTTCCATAGTCTAAGAGCCATAGTTTTTTCAGTTTTTGGGCGATTATCTTGAGTAGGGTCTCATTTTTTGCGGGATGAGATGACGGTTTGATTGGTACTATTTTGGCGTACATGCGACTTTTTTGATCACTTTTATTACCTTTTTTGGGAAGTAAGGTGGGCAAAATTTCAATTTTCTTATAGTTTTTATTTTTTTATTTTTATGGCGTTCACTGTGCGGGGAAAGTAACATGGCCGTTTTATAGATCAGGTCGTTACGGACGCGGCGATACCTAATATGTGTAGTTTATTTTATTTTTTTAATTTTTATTCAGTGATAAATGTTTTTATTTTTTATCTTAACTTTTTTCACTTATTCTTTTTATTTTTTGACCCAGACCCACTTGGTTCTTGAAGATCCAGTGGGTCTGATGTCTGTAAAATACAGTACAGAACCTATATAGGTTTCTGTACTGTATTTTACTTACACTGAACAGATCTATGCTTTCAGCACAGATCTGTTCAGCACCATGGACAGCAGGACGCCTGAGCAGGCGTCCTGTTGCCATGGGAACCTTCCCCGTCTGCTCAGTTATGGTCAGAACTTCGCAGACGGGGAAGGGTGAGGACGGGGCTTCGGGGGGCTCTCTGGGGGCTCTCTCCCTCTCCATCGGGGGGCTGCAAAGGCACAGCAGCCCCCCGATCGGAGAGGGAGGGAGCTCCCTCTTACTGTTAACCTTTTCCATACAGCGGTCCGTACGGACCGCTGTATGGAAAGGGTTAAACGGCTGACATCGCATCAACGATGTCAGCCGTTTATACCAGGGTGCCAGCAATGTGCTGGCACCCTGGTATACCCACTGTACACCAACGATTACGCAATAGGAGGCGGGCGGGGGATCGCGATCCCGCCTGCCGCACCGCCCGCCTCCCGCAACGCCCCCACCGCCTGCGACACCCCCCCTGCACCACCCGCCGCCATCAAATCATGCTGGGGTGCAGGGGGGGGTGTACTAGATTGATTTTAGGCACTCTAAAGTTTCTGATCCCCGCGGTCAGGGACCGCGGGGATCAGAAACTGCAAAAAGCGCAGCAAACCGCAGGTCTGAAGTTTTCTGCGATCGTCGATGCGGGGGGGTCAAATGACCCCCCCTGCATTGTTACAGGATGCCGGCTGAATGATTTCAGCCGGCATCCCGTTCCGATTAACCCCCGCGGTGCCGGCATCGCTATTTAAAGCCATGACGTACCGGTACGTCATGTGTCCTTAAGGACTCGGGAAACATGCCGTACCGGTACGTCATGTGTCCTTAAGGGGTTAAAGGCAATGCAAAACTGACTCCAAAAAATCCCTTAATTTTACATTCCTCCCATGTGTCTATTTGTGGATACCCACTGGTTGTGGTCTGAACTGCAACCTGTCAAGGTTTTGCTAATTTATGTCATGTATTATATTGAATTCTTTCATGAGAAATTGGAGTTCATAACCAAATTTGAGCAATAGCAATGGTGGTAGATTTGCTTAGTTTGGGATATGTCCTATGATTAGTAAAGTATGGCTTAATAATAAGATATATGGATAGATTTCAATGGTATGAGGAAAGAAGAATTACATATGTGTATTATTCTCCATATCACAGATCTATCATTTAGAGGAGTATGAAAATACAGACTTGTAATAAGATTTTTGTGGAGAAATTGTAGATCACATATTACACATAAATAGCACATCCACTCACCAGCACAAATAAACAGATAACCCTCTTAACTTCTAACATTCACACCTAACCCCCATTAGACAATATTTTCCTTATGAGTTAGTCTTGTACAAGGCCAGTTTGAGGTTATAATATAAATTAAAGAGGTTGTGCAAGAATGTGTGGATGTGGCTAGCAATCCTGCAAAGGAAAGCTTACTTACCTGCTTCCCGGGGATAGCTCCCTGCTCCTTTTCCTCCTGATCTTCGATGTTCCACAGGACTCCCTCTGTAAAAATATCCAGTTTGATATTACCGGTACAAATAACTGTCCGCAGTGAAGACTATATCCCCTTGTTTCATGTGATCATTTGTCATGATATAAGGGGCACTGGTCACCGCCACAGCCAGTAATTGACTGCAAGTGATGTCAAACTGGATGTTTATAGCTATGGACCTCAGCAGAACATTGTAGGCTGGGAGGATAAGGTTGGGAGCCAGCACCGTGAAGCAGGTAAGTAAGCTTCCCTTTACAGGTCTGGCCAGGTGGGAGAATTTGCAAACCCAACCCTTCCCCCATTTTTGCACAACCCCTTTAAAGCTGTAAGATCTGGGCATCTCTTTGGCTCTACTAAACTGAACCTTGTGTAGATTACCATTGAACCCCATGGTAATTTAAGTTCTGTGAAATTGAACCGTGGGGCATTCCAGTCCTTGAGCTATTAAAATAGGCAGTATTATAACCCACTGAAACCAGTCTTAACCTGTGATTAAGCTTTTTGGTGGCATCCTTGCACTGGCATTAAGATTGCTATTGTTACTATTGTTTAGAATTTTTGAAAACATTCTTAATATTACATTATGAACAATGGTGTAATATCATATTTAAATATAACACTTTTGCAAGCAGGAACAATTTCTGTGAAAAGCTTGCAGGGCTGCATGAAAATCAAATTCCTCACTAATTCCCTACAGGCAGTGTTAGCAGAATAAGGGAGCTGCTTACAAACGCTTATGTACTGTGAATGGAGTTTGTACAGCAATTGTTGTGTTGCACTTAAGAATAATATGGTCCCCATAGGCCCAGGAGAATACTATAATGACATAACCTACAGTACGTTACCTGTGGTGCCATTCCCATAGTCATCTGGTTCCAAACTAAATGTTATTCAAATTACATTACAGAGGTTTTCGGATATATTGTTTGCATATATATTTACACAAATATCTAGCAAATAAAGTAACAAAATGTTAAAAGTGAGTTAAACAAATCTGTGTTCATTCACATATCAAATAAAAAAATCTGTCTCATGTTTTTACTATAATCACTGACACACTGTCATAGAAACCCAAACTATTGTGTAGCTGAGATTAGTTTTTCCCTGCTGGCACAAAGTTGCCTCTAAACATCATCGTCCCAGCTGAGCACCATCTGTTTGCTCATAAGGTACATACTTAATGTGTCTTCCCTATTCTAAACTGCTTCTACTTTAAAGATAAAGGTTTTAATGTTCCCTTAAAAGCACATCTGTAGTTTATCTGCACGATGCAGAAGGCAAGGATCAATTGATGGACGCTTCAGAGATGTTCTTTGACCATTCACTGGCAGTTAAATTAATTAGACCTTACCAAACCCTTTGCAATATATATATATATATATATATATATATATACAGTGGGATGCAAAAGTTTGGGCAACCTTGTTAATCGTCATGATTTTCCTGTATAAATAGTTGGTTGTTACGATAAAAAATGTCAGTTAAATATATCATATAGGAGACACACACAGTGATATTTGAGAAGTGAAATGAAGTTTATTGGATTTACAGAAAGTGTGCTATAATTAGGCAGGTGCATAAATTTGGGCACCACAAAAAAGAAATGAAATAAATACTTAGTAGATCCTCCTTTTGCAGAAATTACAGCCTCTAAACGCTTCCTGTAGGTTCCAATGAGAGTCTGGATTCTGATTGAAGGTATTTTGGACCATTCCTCTTTACAAAACATCTTTAGTTCATTCAGGTTTGATGGCTTCCAAGCATGGACAGCTCTCTTTAAGTCACACCACAGATTTTCAATTATATTCAGGTCTGGGGACTGAGATGGCCATTCCAGGATGTTGTACTTGTTCCTCTGCATAAATGCCTTAGTGGATTTTGAGCAGTGTTTAGGGTCATTGTCTTGTTGAAAGATCCAGCCCCGGCGCAGCTTCAGCTTTGTCACTGATTCCTGGACATTGGTCTCCAGAATCTGCTGATACTGAGGGGAATCCATGCGTCCCTCATCTTTGACAAGATTCCCAGTCCCTGCACTGGCCACACTGCTCCACAGCATGATGGAACCACCACCATATTTTACTGTAGGTAGCAGGTGTTTTTCTTGGAATGCTGTGTTCTTTTTCCTCCATGCATAACACCCCTTGTTATGGCCAAATAACTCAATTTTAGTTTCATCAGTCCACAGTACCTTATTCCAAAATGAAGCTGGCTTGTCCAAATGTGCTTTAGCCCACCTCAAGCGGCACTTTTTGTGCTGTGGGCGGAGAAAAGGCTTCCTCTGCATCACTCTCACATACAGCATCTCCTTGTGTAAAGTGCGCCGAATGGTTGAACGATGCCCAGTGACTCCATCTGCAGCAAGATGATGTTGTAGGTCTTTGGAGCTGGTCTGTGGGTTGACCCTGACTGTTCTCACCATTCGTCGCTCCTTTCTAGCCGAGATTTTTCTTGGTCTGCCACTTCGAGCCTTAACTTGAACTGAGCCTGTGGTCTTCCATTTCCTCAATATGTTCCTAACTGTGGAAACAGACAGCTGAAATCTCTGAGACAGCTTTCTGTATCCTTCCCCTAGACCATGATGGTGAACAATCTTTGTCTTCAGGTCATTTGAGCGTTGTTTTGAGACCCCCATGTTGCTACTCTTCAGAGAAAATTAAAAGAGGAGGGAAACTTACAATTAACCCTCTTAAATACTCTTTCTCATAATTGGATGTACCTGTGTATGTAAGTCAGGGGTCACTGAGCTTTCCAAGCCAATTTGAGTTCCAATAATTAGTTCTAAAGGTTTTGGAATCAATAAAATGACAACAGTGCCCAAATGTATGCACCTGCCTAACTTTGTTTAAACAATTACAGCACACTTTCTGTAAATCCAATAAACTTAATTTCACTTCTCAAATATCACTGTGTGTGTCTATGATATATTTAACTGACATTTTTTATCGTAACAACCAACGTTTTATACAGGAAAATCATGACGATTAACAAGGTTGCCCAAACTTTCGCATCCCACTGTGTATATATGTATATATATATATATATATATATATATATATATATATATATATTTATTTATTTGGTGGGCTCTCAACATAACTCAACACACAGCCATTAATGTCTAAGCAACAAAAGTGAGCACACCCATAAGTAAAAATGGCCAAATTGTGCCCAAAGTGTAACTATTTTGTGTGGCCACCATTATTTTCCAGCACTGCCTTAACTCTCTTAGGCATAGAGTTCACCTCAGCTTCATAGGTTGCCACTTAAATCCTCTTCTCATCCATGACAATTGGTGGTTGTTAGAGATCTTGTGCTCCTCCACCTTCCATTTAAGGATTCCCTACAGATTCTCAATAGATCTTAGGTCTGAAGACACGATTGGCCAGTCCAGCACCTTTACCCTCAATTTTGTTAGCAAGGCAGAGGTGTGCATGCGGTCGTTATCATGTTGGAATACTGCCCTGTGACCCAGTTTCCAAAGGGAGGGGATCATGCTCTGCTTCAGTATGTCACAGTACATGTCGGCATTCATGTTTCCCTCAATGAACTGTAGCTCCCCACAGCCGGCAGCACTCATGCAGTCACAAACCATGACACTCCCACCACTATGCTTGACTGTAGGCGAGACACACTTTTCTTTGTACTCCTCACCTGGTTGCTGCCATACACACTTGACACCATCTGAACCAAATAAGTGTATCTTGGTCTCATCAGACCACAGGATATGTTTCCAGTAACCCATTTCCTTAGTCTGCTTGTCTTCAGCAAACTGTTTGCAGGCCCCGCCGCATTTGCATGCCACCAATCCCTCTCACAGGTATATTAGGGCATATGTGGATGGCACTATTATGCGGTGGGGGATATGTGGATGGCACTGTTATGGGGGGGGAGATCTGTGGATGGCACTGTTATGGGGTGGGGGATATGTGGATGGCACTGTTATGGGGTGGGGGATCTGTGGGTGACACATATATAGCAGTGCCATCCACAGATCCACCCCCCATAACACTGCCATCCTCAGATCCCACTCCATAGCATTGCCATCCACAGATCACCCCCAGAACAGTGCAATCCACATATCTCCCCCCATAACAGTGCCATCCACAGATCACCCCCCAAACCAGTGCCATCCACAGATACCCCCATAACAGTGCCATCCACAGATCACTCCCCATAACAGTGCCATCCACAGATCACCCCATAACAGTGCCATCCACAGATCAACCCCCCATAACAGTGCCATCCACAGATCCTCCCCCATAACAGTGCCATCCACAGATCCCCCCAATAACAGTGCCATCCACAGATCCCCACATAACAGTGCCATCCACAGATCCACCCATAACAGTGCCACCCACAGATCCCCCCATAACAGTGCCACCCACAGATCCCCCCCATAACAGTGCCATCCACAGATCCCCCATAGTAGTCATACATGCACAGACCACCATTAGTTCAAAACCCACCAAAAGAACACCTTTTGGTTAAAAAATTTTTTTTCTTATTTTCCTCCTCAAAAACGTAGGTGTGTCGTATGGGCCGGTGTGTCTTATAGGGTGAAAAATATGGCAATTTGGCTATTATCATTTACGGGTGTACTCACTTTTGTTGCCAGCAGTTTAGACATTAATGGCTGTGTGTTAGATTATTTTGAGGGCACACTAAATGTTACACAAGCTGTTCACTGACTACTTTACATTTTATCAAAGTGTCATATCTTCAGCGTTGACCCCTGAAAAGATATAATAAAATATTAGCAACAATGAAATGTGAGGGGTGTACTTACTTTTGTGAAATAATATATAGATGGAAAGGTGCTTACTGTAACTTAAAAAAATGTGCTCCATGAAAGATATAACACTGCTGGAAGTATGAACATCAATTCTCCTTCAAACCAAAGGCAATCATTTCCCATCAAAGAAACTCCATTAATGGTAATTTCAGGGACTCATTTCCCTAATCCAACCGATGATTACAACTCTTTAAAACCAGAGACCAGACCCAATGAAAGCAGGTCCCTGTGACTCTATTAACCAAGGGTCCACAGATACCTTAAATGTTTCTGTTTGAAACCTGTCATTCTCCTCAACTAATCAATTATAAGCATACAAATCATGATTAAAAAATCTATTGTTGATAAAAAAAAGTAGGATAGACTGGTTTTAAAACTAGTATGAAGAATATAAGGAAACAACAGAGTGAGGGAGCCCACAGTTCCCTATAAAAAAAACAACTAAGTAAATGTTAACTGTTGATTAAATGTATTTCCCCACTATGGTTAACTTATAACTGTATCTATATCAAACTGGAGTGTTTGTATCAAAGGACCGCACATGGGGTCTCTTCCCAATGAAGGATGAGCCAAGTGCTGGATAATAGTAAATCCAGATCGAGTGAGTTGCAAACAATACCAATTCCAAGATGACAGTCAGGAGATAAGGGCAAAAGCTCTGGCTGGGGGCTCAACTCACAGGTAGGAGAATCCAAATATCAGACAGGTTCACCAGAAGTGACTATCACTTAAGGCATAGATAGAAGTGGTGTGCTTATTCTATTATGTTTCTGAGGTATAACATCTTCCTTCCTCAAGAATAAAGGAGGATGTTACACCTCCGAAACATGTTGGGATGAAGAAGGATGCTATACCTCAGAAACATGTTGGAACAAGCGTGCCACTGTTAATCACGTAATCCTTGCTATAAGCATTCATCACAGTATGAATTTACCATTATCCAGGACTTGCCTCATCCCTCAATGTTAGCAGACCCCAGGTGCTGTCCTTTAATCCAAATACTCCAGCTTGATAGGCAATAGATGATGTCAGGTTAGTTAAATGCAGTGTGGAAATACATTTAATCATAAATAATCTATTGGCTGGTATAATTGTTGAACAATGCTGGTTTCCTAGAAGGGACACCAGGACCAGTACTCGAGCATGTAGAATTGAGACAACTAGTTGCCCAATCATGTTTTTAGTATGTATATGCTAGTAAAGGTGGAGTAAGAGTTGATCGGTGCACACTGATAGGGGACAAATAAGAAAAATACATCTCTAAATTAAGATAACGTCAGTCTGCTCAGTGGAATTATTTAGGGAGCAAAGCAGAAATGTTTTGCATTCATTTTTGGTGTGCTCCCTCATGATCGATTTACTTGCAAATTATCGTTTAAGTGATTTTTTCATGGAGAATTAAAAACAAACAAACAAAAAAAAGACAAGGAACCTTCACTCACTTCAACCAATCTTCTGCTGCTATCCCTCTGATTTAGCATCAGTCCCCAATTTCCTAGCAGAAATTCTAGGAAAGGTCCTCTGAGCTAGTCACTGGCCTTCTGATAACCTATAGTACCCCAGTCAGTGATCAAATAAGCAGGCTTTCCTAGCACTTCCAGTAAGATGACCCAAAACAGGCAGAATATAAAAAAACGAAGCTATATCAGAATGAAAGTAATGTGGGACCATCTATCCCAAGACCCTCCCCCCAAATGAGCTGGTGAGCTTGACATAAATCTGCCTTTTTCTTCTTGGATCTTGGATAGTTCCCCCTCCCCCCCCCCCCCCATCTACTGTCCTCTAATGACCTGGACGTTGTATAATGCATATATTGTGGCATTGGATGCAAATTAATGGGGTTATGGGGAGCACAAACTAATTTTTTCAATACTGCCTAGAATATTGTTCTAATGTTCATAGTGCAGTGCAGCTGTGCAAAGGCTTAATTGGAAATTAAAATGTAATTTTGTAAAATAAAACACAAAAAGAAAAAGAAAACATTTCATAAAAAATTATAAAACTGTACATTTGAGAAACTGGGACTGGTCTTTCGCCTGCTGGTACATTGATCACTGTTTTATACAACTGTCTTCTCTATTTGCACAGTATTATTCATGTCTTACTCTCAGGTGTCATCCTTTATCTTGATTTATTTGGTAATGATGTTTATTTAAGCCAGTTTGCTGTTCTTTCCTGATGTGAAGGTAAAATTGATCATGTTATGTACGCTTGTTCATTAAATCTGCAGAGGAAGAAAAAAATAAAAAAAACTTTTAAAGTAAACAAACAGGCATTTCTGTTTCCTTAGGACATGGTGTGGGATTAGAAAACATGTCTGCAATTTAATTCCTCACCCTCCCCATTAACAGCTCCATCTGTTCTCTGCAATAGAACTTGTGATTGGAGTAATATTAGACATATGTTAAAATAGCATTCTGTTCATGATCTGGAATATTCTGAAATGCTAAAATAGGATCAACTTTAGACATCTTCACTTATTCTCACTTTTCTTATAAAATATACAATTCAATCATAGGAGGTTTTTGCTGCCCATATTTTGAGCTATAATCATCAGTGCACAATGCTAAACAGACGCTTTGTACCACTGAGAACCTTATAATCCCATTATTACTTAGATTCCCCCTTGATTTTCTGCAACAGATACTTGAAGACATGCAGTTTATTATCTTCTGTAGTACTGTGCAGATCATCAGTCTGTTCCAACTCCCTTGTGACAGATACATATTGATATATTTTGCTGAAACTCATACTTAGAATAGTAATACAATAACTACTTTCCTGCAAGTATTTTCATCAGAAATTCTCTACCTTCTTATTGTACTGCAATCGCAGACAATCTTATTGAGAACAGCATAGCATACTAAGGCACCTGTTGCTTAATATCAGTTGAACAGCTGCAGCATGTCTAGAGAGAGAGTGTGTGTTAAATTTAGTACAATATAACACAAGTATATCTTTCTTTTTATCAGCATACACATGACGCTCTTGGAGTGGAGCTGCAGAATACTCTGTGTTATGCCAAAAGGGAGTCCGTCTTGGTAACTATGTAAGTATATTGCTAAATTATTATGTATGCATATGTGTCTGTATGTGTAGCTATATATAGATATATATAATTACTTTTGTCTGAAAATAAATCAGAAAGGGATGTTCATATAATAGAGATGGGATTGTGCAATAATACATAGACTGCAATTGAAAGAGGTGTATATCATAAGGGAATAAAAAGTTGAGGAACAAGAAAGAAACAATGTGAATAAATAGAAATGCAAAGGGAGCAATAAATGGCAAAAATAAAGTATGTAAACCACTAAAAGAGGATCGTAGCGAGGAAGCATTGAAAAACTATAAGGAAAAAATAGCATATGTAAAAGATAAATAGAAGTAAACAAGATGGAGAAAGAGAGAGCCAAAGGAAGTAAAACTAGCCCCAAAATGTTGTTCAATTATATAAATGGCAAAAATGTTAAAGCAGAAAGCATTGGCCCTTTACAGAGTGATGAGGGAGGAGTTGTACAGAGCAATGTGTAGAAAGCATTTTTTTTTTCTCTCCACTGTATTCACTGAGGAAAATGAACTGTAAGATAAAATGCAGAGTGTAAAAATAAACTCTTCATTAAAAGTGGCCTGTCTAAACTGGGAAGAAGTAGAGCAACATCTTAAAAAAATAAAAATAAACAAATATTTAAAGATTCGATAATGACAGGGAGTGTTCCACAGGATTGGAGCTTAGCAAATGTGGTGCCAATGGAGTAAAAAACTGAGGCTGGAAACTATAGGCCGGTAAGTCTAACATCTGTTGGGGGTAAACGGAGGGTTTTTAAAGAAATGCTATTCTAGAGTACCTACCTCAATGAAAATAAGATCATAAAGTTGCATGAGTTCTCCATAGCATTTGATAATCAAACTAATTTAATCAGTTTCTATGAGGTGGCAAGTTCTAGACTTGACTGGGGTGAGTAAATGGATGTCATATACAGTGTGTTGAGTTCTCCATAGCATTTGATACTGTGCCATATAAAAGTTTAGTATATAAAAAAAGGATGCTTGGACTGGGAGGAAATGTGTGTGTTTGGGTAAGTAACTGGTTCAGTGATAGAAAAGGATGGTTATTCATGGAACATACTCAGATTGGGTCACGGGGTACAACAGGGGTTAGTATTGGGCCCCATTCTCCTCAATATATGTATTAATGATCTTGTAATAGGCTTGCACAATACAATATATATATATATTTTTTATGTAGTGGATGTATTTCTGGAGCGCAATAATATTACAGGTTATCATTGCTAGATTTTTGGAGAAGCGTTGTTGATCATGGGAGTTATTCTGATTGCCTGATTCCCAAAAAATGAGGAAAATTTGCTTCCATGTCATGTTTTTTTTTTTTTTTTTTTCTTCCTCTGGATCTCCTTGCAGGATAACACGCTGAACTGTATGATCAAATGTATTTTTTCAGCCTTACAAACTATGTTACTATAACTGTTTTCTTCCAAAAACAATGCCACAAAACTGAAAATGCATAAAGAATGAAAGGGAGTTTGAAAGAGATTTTATTTATTTATTTTTTTCAGATCCTCCTTTCCATTAGTTTTATTTGGCTCAGATTATAATCAAAACTTAAAAATATTTATATAAAAAAATCTATTTGTCCAATATGCTCAGACCTTTCCCACCCTCCTCACTGTCATGTAAGACAACTGTCCGGAGCACAAGCCTACCTGCTCCATCATGTCTGCAGTTGGACAAAAAGATCTTAAAGGCCCAACCCCTTTGCTAAACCCTTTTAATTTGGCCACAAACCTTAGATCTGTGATGGCTAACCTCTGGCACTCCAGCTGTGGTAAAAACTTGATTGGCTGTTCTCAGAACTTCCATAGAAATCGTAATTTCACCACAGCTGGAGTGCCAGAGGCTAGCCATCGCTGCCTTAGATGAAAGAGAGATCAACTGGAGCTTAGCCAGTGATCTCAGCAGAATTTCTACATGTATGTTTTTGCTAGGTTTATGCAGAAAATACTGAAGACTGAAACAGGCAGGTGACTATATCTCTTGTTTACCTTTGCCATCTATTTCTAGGTTTAATGTTCTTTCAAGCATTAGGAGATATGAATTAGCAATTTGAAATTGTATGGGTTTATGCTGTAGTGGCTTGCTACTAGAGGCAGGGGTATGCAGTTTATTTAGAAATATTACTGTCACTTCCTTTAATTAGGAACACCTATTTTAGATTAAAAGGGCTGTCCCATAAAAAGATTTGAGGAATATCTCTAGGAGATATCATGATTTTTAAAGAGGTGTCAGTCCCATCTCTAAGACCCATTAATTTCTAAAATGAGACTCCCAAAGTTAAGAAAGTGCAGCTGTGCCTGCGCCTGCACATTTCAACATTTATGGCAGATCTTACTCATGTGCCATAAATGTTGAAATTGGACAACTCATTTCAGGTATGATACATTTTTTATGTCAATAATGCTTTATGACATTGCATCCATGTCCAGAAAGGTGTGTAACTGGCTCTCACTTCTGCACAACTGGAACATGAAATAGTGTATTTTACTTTCAACATGAAATTAAAAATAACATATAAATGTGAGGAGGCCAAAAAAAGCTCATGGCATCTCCTGGGAAGTGTCAACTCCCTATTACACTAAAAAAACAGTGTACAGTATGATGAGATGGCATATGACACAAGTAAAGATGAGCGAATCAAAGTTGACAAATTGGAATTCAATCCGAATTTCATAAATTATTCGATTTGCACCAAATCCGAATTTCCTCACGCTTCGTGGTAATGAATCACATTATTTCCTTAAATGGCTGCTGCACATGTTAGGACATGGAGCAAGGAACTCTGGGAACAAGGGATCACCCATAATGCCATGCATGCAGCCAATCATCAGCCAGCCAGCCCTGTGATGTCACAGCCATTTAAATAGCCTCAGCCATCTTGGCCATTTTCCAGGGTTGTTAGTGCAGGGAAAGACGTTAGCAGGTGCTAGGGACAGTGCTAGGAAAGACTTGAAAACTTATATTTTGCTTAATAGAAGTTTAGGGAAAGAGCATTATAAGTATAGGGAAAGCATAGGGAGGAATTATTCCACAGTATTGAAGCAGAACAGGGGAGTGTACAGCCTGGGTAATATAAACAATCCTATTACACCTTGCTGTACTGACTGTGGATCCAAATTGCCATTATACTGTTGCTCATTACAGGTTTGCAATACCTTTGTAATTCCAGCAAACCGTTCTTGTTATTGGAGTCTTATTAACCCTTGTGCAGTGCAGTTATATATATGCTCTAAAGCCTTTTTATGTCATGTATTAATTGGAGAAAAAAAAGGGGCTTATTAGCCATTGAGTGTTGAAGTGAGAAAATGACAGCCCTTTTTGGCGTGTATTAGTGGCAAAAAATATATATTATTTGAAGTTCACGGCTGCAGTTAGTTGTTCTAAAGTCTTTTTTGGGCGTGTATTAGTGGGGGAAAAGAAAAAGGGCTTATTAGCTGTTGTATGGTGAAGTGAGAAAATTACAGCCCTTTTTGGTGTGTATTAGTGTTGCAAAAAAAGTATTATTTGCCATTCACGGCAGCAGTTATATGTTCTAAAGCTTTTTGTTGTTGTGTATTAGTGGGGGAAAAAGGGTGTGGTGAAGTGAGAAAATTACAGCCTTTTTTGCTGTGTATTAGTGGCAAAAAAAAATATTATTTGCCATTCATGGCCGCATTTATATGTTATAAAGCCTTTTTTTGTTGTGTATTAGTGGGGGGAAAAAGAAAAAAAAAATATTAGCTGTTGTGTCGTGAAGTGGGAAAATGACAGCTCTTTTTGACATGTATTAGTTGCAAAAAAAAAGTATTTGCCGTTCACGGCGCAGTTATATCTTCTAAAGCCTTTTTTAGTTGTGTATTAGTGGGGGGAAAGGGGCTTATTAGCCATTGTGTGGTAAAGTGGGATAATTACAACCCTTTTTGGTGTGTATTTGTGTACACCCCAAAAACGCTATTTGCCGTTCAGCTGTGAAATGCCATTGTACTACAGCTATTTATGGGGTATATTAATGGGATAGATACGTACAGCCTATTAGCCATTCTATATATATATATATATATATATATATGTTATATATTCTAAAACGTGTATCAGAGCTTATTAGCCATTGTACGTTGAAGTGAGAAAATGACTGCCTTTTTTGGCGTGTATTTGTATAAAAAATATTATTTGCAGTTCATCGGTGAAGTTCCATTGTACTACAGCTATTTACGGGGTGTATTAATAGGATATATATACGTACAGCCTATTAGCCGTTCTGCGATGAATTGTGATTGTTATATTTATTTTATTTGGGTATATTAATAGGAAAAAGTATACATCTTATTTAGTTAGTCTGCAGTGAACCAGCATTGCTATACAGCCATTGTTGGGGTGTATTAATGGGAAAAATAAGTATGTGTTATTAGCCGTTCTGCAGTGAATTTACATTGTCATGCAGACATTGTCATTCAGTAATGAAATTTTTTTGTGATACAGCCTTTTTTTAATAAATATTGGTCGGTGAATGTAGACTTTCTTCTATAGAGACTGAGTAATTGCTAGCAATTCAGTGGTGAAATTTGTTTGTGGTCCACTGGGTAAATATGGTTCCTGCCCAGCCACACGAGCAACTTGGCCAGGTGACACCACTTCCGCCTCCACGTTCTGACACCGTTGGTCCTGCAACAATGTCCGCCTCTGCTTCTTCATCCTCCACCGTGACCTCAGCCTCCACTGCAGGGACAATTCACAGTGCTCCTCCAGCATACCACATGTGCCTGGCAAGGTGGTGTCATGCTGTTCTACACCACGTTTGCCTGGGTGAACTGATTCACACAGGGGAGGAACTGCTACGTGTCCTTCAGCAAGAAATCTAATCCTGGCTTTCTCCGTGACAACTCAAAGTTGGAAACCATTGTGACCGAAAATGGAAAGAACGTGGTGTCAGCGCTCTGTCAAGGAGGGCTGAGTCATGTGCCCTGAATGGTGTTTATGTTCAATCTGGTTGTAAAGTAGTTCCTGAAGTCCTTCACCCATCTGCAAGACATCCTAATAATGGCCAGGAAACTTTGCATGCATTTCAGCCACTCGTACACCACAAAGCGCACGCTCCTTAACCACTTCAGCCCCGCTAGGTGAAACCCCCTTCATGACCAGGCCACTTTTTACACTTCGGCACTACACTACTTTCACCGTTTATTGCTCGGTCATGCAACTTACCACCCAAATGAATTTTACCTCCTTTTCTTCTCACTAATAGAGCTTTCATTGGGTGGTATTTCATTGCTGCTGGCATTTTTACTTTTTTTGTTATTAATCAAAATGTAACGATTTTTTTGCAAAAAAATGACATTTTTCACTTTCAGCTGAAAAATTTTGCAAAAAAAACGACATCCATATATAAATTTTTCGCCAAATTTATTGTTCTACATGTCTTTGATAAAAAAAAAATGTTTGGGCAAAAAAAAAATGGTTTGGGTAAAAGTTATAGCATTTACAAACTATGGTACAAAAATGTGAATTTCCGCTTTTTGAAACAGCTCTGACTTTCTGAGCACCTGTCATGTTTCCTGAGGTTCTACAATGCCCAAACAGTAGAAAACCCCCACAAATGACCCCATTTCGGAAAGTAGACACCCTAAGGTATTCGCTGATGGGCATAGTGAGTTCATAGAACTTTTTATTTTTTGTCACAAGTTAGCGGAAAATGATGATGATTTTATTTTTTTTATTTTTTCTTACAAAGTCTCATATTCCACTAACTTGCGACAAAAAATATAAAATTCTAGGAACTCACCATGCCCCTCACAGAATACCTTGGGGTGTCTTCTTTCCAAAATGGGGTCACTTGTGGGGTAGTTATACTGCCCTGGCAATTTAGGGGCCCAAATGTGTGAGAAGAACTTTGCAATCAAAATGTGTAAAAAATGACCGGTGAAATCCAAAAGGTGCACTTTGGAATATGTGCCCCTTTGCCCACCTTGGCAGCAAAAAAGTGTGACACATCTGGTATCGCCGTACTCAGGAGAAGTTGGGGAATGTGTTTTGGGGTGTCATTTTACATATACCCATGCTGGGTGAGAAAAATATCTTGGTCAAATGCCAACTTTGTATAAAAAAATGGGAAAAGTTGTATTTTGCCAAGATATTTCTCTCATCCAGCATGGGTATATGTAAAATGACACCCCAAAACACATTCCCCAACTTCTCCCGAGTACGGCGATACCAGATGTGTCACACTTTTTTGCTGCCAAGGTGGGCAAAGGGGCACATATTCCAAAGTGCACCTTTCGGATTTCGCAGGCCATTTTTTACACATTTTGATTGCAAGGTACTTCTCACACATTTGGGCCCCTAAATTGCCAGGGCAGTATAACTACGCCACAAGTGACCCCATTTTGGAAAGAAGACACCCCAAGGTATTCCGTGAGGGGCACGGCGAGTTCCTAGAATTTTTTATTTTTTGTCACAAGTTAGCGGAAAATGATGATTTTTCTTTTTTTTTCTTTTTTCCTTACAAAGTCTCATATTCCACTAACTTGCGACAAAAAATAAAAAATTCGAGGAACTCGCCATGCCCCTCACGGAATACCTTGGGGTGTCTTCTTTCCAAAATGGGGTCACTTGTGGCGTAGCTATACTGCCCTGGCAATTTAGGGGCCCATATGTGTGAGAAGTACTTTGCAATCAAAATCTGTAAAAAATTACCGGTGAAATCCGAAAGGTGCACTTTGGAATATGTGCCCCTTTGCCCACCTTGGCAGCATAAAAGTGTCACACATCTGGTATCGCCGTACTCAGGAGAAGTTGGGGAATGTGTTTTGGGCTGTCATTTTACATATACCCATGCTGGGTGAGAGAAATATCTTGGCAAAAGACAACTTTTCCCATTTTTTTACACAAAGTTGGCATTTGACCAAGATATTTTTCTCACCAGGCATGGGTATATGTAAAATGACACCCCAAAACACATTGCCCAACTTCTCCTGAGTACGGCGATACCAGATGTGTCACACTTTTTTGCTGCCAAGGTGGGCAAAGGGGCACATATTCCAAAGTGCACCTTTCGGATTTTGCAGGGCATTTTCTACACATTTTGATTGCAAAGTTCTTCTCACACATTTGGGCCCCTAAATTGCCAGGGCAGTATAACTACCCCACAAGTGACCCCATTTTGGAAAGAAGACACCCCAAGGTATTCCGTGAGGGGCATGGCGAGTTCCTAGAATTTTTTATTTTTTGTCGCAAGTTAGTGGAATATGAGACTTTGTAAGGAAAAAAGAAAAAAAAAGAAAAATCATCATTTTCCGCTAACTTGTGACAAAAAATAAAAAATTCTAGGAACTCGCCGTGCCCCTCACGGAATACCTTGGGGTGTCTTCTTTCCAAAATGGGGTCACTTGTGGCGTAGTTATACTGCCCTGGCAATTTAGGGGCCCAAATGTGTAAGAAGTACCTTGCAATCAAAATGTGTAAAAAATGGCCTGCGAAATCCGAAAGGTGCCCCTTTGCCCACCTTGGCTGCAAAAAAGTGTCACACATGTGGTATCGCCGTACTCAGGAGAAGTTGGGCAAATGTGTTTTGGGGGGTCATTTTACATATACCCATGCTGGGTGAGAGAAATATCTTGGCAAAAGACAACTTTTCCCATTTTTTTATACAAAGTTGGCATTTGACCAAGATATTTTTCTCACCCAGCATGGGTATATGTAAAATGACACCCCAAAACACATTCCCCAACTTCTCCTGAGTACGGCGATACCACATGTGTGACACTTTTTTGCAGCCAAGGTGGGCAAAGGGGCCCAAATTCCTTTTAGGAGGGCATTTTTAGACATTTGGATCCCAGACTTCTTCTCACACTTTCGGGCCCCTAAAAAGCCAGGGCAGTATAAATACCCCACATGTGACCCCACTTTGGAAAGAAGACACCCCAAGGTATTCAATGAGGGGCATGGCGAGTTCCTAGAATTTTTTTTTTTTTGCATAAGTTAGCGGATATTGATTTTTTTTGTTGTTTTTTTCTCACAAAGTCTCACTTTCCGCTAACTTAGGACAAAAATTTCAATCTTTCATGGACTCAATATGCCCCTCACGGAATACCTTGGGGTGTCTTCTTTCCGAAATGGGGTCACATGTGGGGTATTTATACTGCCCTGGCTTTTTAGGGGCCCTAAAGCGTGAGAAGAAGTCTGGAATATAAATGTCTAAAAATGTTTACGCATTTGGATTCCGTGAGGGGTATGGTGAGTTCATGTGAGATTTTATTTTTTGACACAAGTTAGTAGAATATGAGACTTTGTAAGAAAAAACAAAAACAAACAAAAAATTTCCGCTAACTTGTGCCAAAAAAAAATGTCTGAATGGAGCCTTACCAGGGGGGGGGGGGGGGTGATCAATGACAGGGGGGTGATCACCCATATAGACTCCCTGATCACCCCCCTGTCATTGATCACCCCCCCTGTAAGGCTCCATTCAGACATCCGCATGATTTTTTACGGATCCATGGATACATGGATCGGATCCACAGAACGCATGCGGACGTCTGAATGGAGCCTTACAGGGGGGTTATCAATGACAGGGGGTGATCAGGGTAATCAGGGTGATCACCCCCCTGTCACTGATCACCCCCCCTGTAAGGCTCCATTCAGACATCCGCATGATTTTTTACGGATCCATGGATACATGGATCGGATCCACAAAACGCATGCGGACGTCTGAATGGAGCCTTACAGGGGGGTTATCAATGACAGGGGGTGATCAGGGTAATCGGGGTGATCACCCCCCTGTCACTGATCACCCCCCCTGTAAGGCTCCATTCAGACATCCGCATGATTTTTTACGGATCCATGGATACATGGATCGGATCCACAAAACGCATGCGGACGTCTGAATGGAGCCTTACAGGGGGGTTATCAATGACAGGGGGTGATCAGGGTAATCGGGGTGATCACCCCCCTGTCACTGATCACCCCCCCTGTAAGGCTCCATTCAGACATCCGCATGATTTTTTACGGATCCATGGATACATGGATCGGATCCACAGAACGCATGCGGACGTCTGAATGGAGCCTTACAGGGGGGTTATCAATGACAGGGGGTGATCAGGGTAATCAGGGTGATCACCCCCCTGTCACTGATCACCCCCCCTGTAAGGCTCCATTCAGACATCCGCATGATTTTTTACGGATCCATGGATACATGGATCGGATCCACAAAACGCATGCGGACGTCTGAATGGAGCCTTACAGGGGGGTTATCAATGACAGGGGGTGATCAGGGTAATCGGGGTGATCACCCCCCTGTCACTGATCACCCCCCCTGTAAGGCTCCATTCAGACATCCGCATGATTTTTTACGGATCCATGGATACATGGATCGGATCCACAGAACGCATGCGGACGTCTGAATGGAGCCTTACAGGGGGGTTATCAATGACAGGGGGTGATCAGGGTAATCAGGGTGATCACCCCCCTGTCACTGATCACCCCCCCTGTAAGGCTCCATTCAGACATCCGCATGATTTTTTACGGATCCATGGATACATGGATCGGATCCACAGAACGCATGCGGACGTCTGAATGGAGCCTTACAGGGGGGTTATCAATGACAGGGGGTGATCAGGGTAATCAGGGTGATCACCCCCCTGTCACTGATCACCCCCCCTGTAAGGCTCTATTCAGACATCCGCATGATTTTTTATGGATCCATGGATCGGATCCACAGAACGCATGCGGACGTCTGAATGGAGCCTTACAGGGGGGTTATCAATGACAGGGGGTGATCAGGGAGTGTATATGGGTGATCACCCGCCTGTCATTGATCACCCTCCATTCAGACGTCCGCATGTGTTTTGCGGATCCGATCCATGTATCCATGGATCCGTAAAAATCATGCGGATGTCTGAATGGAGCCTTACAGGGGGGGTGATCAGTGACAGGGGGGTGATCAATGACAGGGGGTGATCAGGGAGTGTATATGGGTGATCACCCGCCTGTCATTGATCACCCCCCTGTAAGGCTCCATTCAGACGTCCGTATGCTTTTTGCGGATCCGATCCATGTATCCGTGGATCCGTAAAAATCATACGGACGTCTGAACGGAGCCTGACAGGGGGGTGATCAATGACAGGGCGGTGATCAATGACAGGGGGGTGATCAGGGAGTTTATATGGGGTGATCATGGGTGATCGGGGGTTTATAAGGGGTTAATAAGTGACGGGGGGGGTGTAGTGTAGTGTGGTGTTGGGTGCGACTGTACTGACCTACCTGAGTCCTCTGGTGGTCGATCCTAACAAAAGGGACCACCAGAGGACCAGGTAGGAGGTATATTAGACGCTGTTATGAAAACAGCGTCTAATATACCTGTTAGGGGTTAAAAAATTCGGATCTCCAGCCTGCCAGCGAACGATCGCCGCTGGCATGCTGGAGATCCACTCGCTTACCTTCCGTTCCTGTGAGCGCGCGCGCCTGTGTGCGCGCGTTCACAGGAAATCTCGGCTCTCGCGGGAGGACGCGTATATGCGTCCACCCAGAAGAGCAGGACCGCCGCCAGGACGCAATCCTGCGTACGGCGGTCCTGAGGTGGTTAAGCTGCAGCAGCAAAACGGCGCCCCCCAACTATGTAACATTTACACCCGTTAGAATTCCACCCTCCATATGTTTTACCGACTATTCAAACAGAGAAAAGCCATAAACAATTTCTTGATGATCCAAGCAGACATATGTACTCACTTGTGTAACTACAATGTTAGTCAGTGGCAGCTCATGCGTGACTCCTGCCATTTGCACTCTCTTTGAGGAGGCCACTTTGTTTGTCAGTCGCCAGTACTACGGGATGCAAAACAACATTTTACTGATTAATATCCTGGAAAAGATGCTGGTAAATCTGTCTGGTCAGGGGACTAGAGAGCTGGCGCCTACATCTCATGGCCAAATGAGCCCTGAGGAGGAGGAGGAGGACATTGGAGCACAAGCAATGTTTAGCAAAAAAGGTGGTTTTCTACATAGGTGACCGGAGAGGAGGAGCAGGAGTAACGGGAGGAGCAGTATGGAGATGAGGAAGATGAGGCGGTTGACCCAGGCACACCGTGGCAGAATGCAGTGGACACGGAGGCAGGGACTCTGTACTTGTGCAAATGGCCCGATGCATGCTCGCTTGCTTGCGTAGTGACAAGGAAAGGAGGAAGTATATAATGATCTGGAATATTTAAGACATAACTTTTACTTCTTATACATTAAAAGATATATCCCTCAATATTAATGTGAATACAATTTCCCACGATCCCGCACACAAGGGACGCATTGGAAACAGAAACAACCGTGTCCACACTTATACATTCAGTGTAAGACACTAAAAGGTAACAAGAGTCGATATGCACTAGCACCTTACAGTAGGTGCACAATAGTACGGTAGCAATGGCCGGTATGCACTGGCACCTTAAGTACACAATTAAGCAATGATGTTGGAAACAACATATAACAGTATATACATAATGCGGCATCAAAGAAAAAACTGAATGATTTGGTGCCAAAAGTCACCATGCAAGAGAGTGCACAGCTGCGCCTGTATCACAAAGGTGCACGGCGGCACCAATGAAACCCAGTGTCCTACCCTACAGATGATGGAATCTTCAGACACCTTTGTTTCACAGTTTCTTGACAGGGTGGTCCGGTTCGATGGTGGGAGGTCCTTGAGATATGAGGGAGTTACAGGAAGATAATCCTATATGTCCCTGGATGACCCTATAGGGCCCTACAATAGCCCTATTGGTCTATCCACGGAGTGTCCAACTAGTTGGGCCCCCGTCTGAAACCTAACCCTGGAATAGCGTTCCCTATTTTGCCCTGAAAATATCCCAACATGCACATTTCTGAGGCGGAAATAAAACCTCTCATTAGAGAAAACATAAAAAGTGGGCTATGAGTAATTCACTTGCTGGAGAAAATATTCACCAACAAGCGCTTGCTGGAAAAAATGCCCACCAGCAAATACAAAACCACTGGGAAAGATAACTCCCAGTGAAATAAAATACACAGATAAGTGCCAAAAAAAAGGGAAGAGGGGCAGATGGAAGACCTCCTCCCCTAGTTGTGGTGCACGATTGACGCCGCAGGCATAGATGTTACCTATTCACATTGATCTTTCATTAATATTGAGGGATATATCTTTTAATGTATAAGAAGTAAAAGTTATGTCTTAAATATTCCAGATCACTATTCACTTCCTTCTTTCCTTGATTTATGCGAGTGATCATATATATATGAACATCAATTTTTAGATTTTGCTTGCATAGTGACAGCTGAATATTCACCATTCGGCAGTGGGATGACTTCTGGCTCTCCACCTTGTTGGACCCTGTCTACCGGTCCAAAATAGGGGCCTTTTTTACACCCGCTGAGAGGGAGGACAAACTGAACTACTATAGAGACATCCTATGTAGTCAGTTGGCCGCTGCCTATCTGCGCCATTGTCCATCCTCTCGCAGGTCTGACAGGGGGGCCCTTAGCACTCTCATTCCATTGCCATGGCTGCTGGGGAGGGGTGGGGTGCGGTGGCCGGAGCAGTACCAGATCCATCAGCAGCAGCCTGATCCTAGAGTCGCTAATGAGCAGATTTCTTCACCCGCATAGTGAAGAAACTACTCACCAGCAGCTAGACATAGAGCAGAACCTGAACCAGCAGGTGGTGGCATCATTGAAGATCCACTGGATTACTGGGCAGCCAAACTCGATTTGTTGCTGCAACTGGCCGAATTTGCCCTGGAAAAGCTGCCTTCCCAGCCAGTAGTGTGGCATCAGAGCTGGTGTTTAGTGAGGAGGGGGCCATAGTTATCCCAAGGAGAAGATGTCTGTCCACCCAAAATGTGGAGAAACTGACTTTTGTGAATATCAGGCATGGATCAGCCAGGAATTCCACCCACCAATGCCTGATGCATCAGATTAGATCATCCATGCTGCCTCACCGAAAAAGAGACTGGTTTCTTCTGGCTACCTGCATCAGCTACCATTCTGATGCTGTCACCCGCCTGATGCCACATATCTGATGCCAAGTGTTCCTTTTTACACCCACCATCGTCAGTGGGTACTGTTATTGCTACCCACCTCCCCGGGTCACTCTGTGGTCTCCTCATACTGCTGATGCTGCCACCTAAACACTATGTCACCTTGCCACTCTGTGGTATCCTCATGCTGCTGCCACTGCCACAGTATTTCACCTTGCCAGTCTTTGTCCTCTTTATGCTGCTGATGCCACCTCCACACTATGTCACTGGGCCACTCTGGGGTCTTCACATGCTGCTTTCACCTAACCACTTTGTTATTGGGCCACTCTGTGGATTTCTCAAGCTGTTCTCCCACCCTCCTCCACTCCTGGATCCACTCCTGCTTTTTTGGCATTAGCAACACTGATGGATTACTGACTAAATGCTGATCGAGTGAAGACCGATGCTCAACAGACAGGATCCATTTTTTATTTTTTTTTTGGTTTTAAAAGTTTTATTGAATAAATCAGTACAATACAAAAATAGAGCAGAAGAGAAGTAAACAAACTCCTCTACTCTTATATATAAGAAGAACAGAATACAGGTCTGTCAAATATTAATTATACAATAAGTATAATAAGACGGCATCCAAGGGGTTAATCGGTATAGAAAATCCCATGGAAAATATGGAAGATATACTTTAGAAAAAGGACATTTAAAAACCAGGTGGCAATTATTAATCTAAAATGTCTGTTAATTACCTTAAGTTTTAGTGATATGATCCATCCGAGACGGTCCCAAGCGGAAGCAGCAGCACCGTCTGAGCAACTCAACGTCCAACAATCTAAGAAGGGTTAGGAAATAAGTAGGTGGGAAGACAGATGGGGTAGGCCCTAGATGCTGTATATCTAAGGATAATGTTGATAGTGCTAATCTCTGTCTAATAGCCTCTAAAGGAAATCCATTGCCTCCAGATCTTTAGAAACTTATGATGGGATCTCAGTTCCCATGAGGATAACTCCTCTAATCGGTAAATTTGATCTAAGGATCCATTTTTTGAGGGGTTATTGCTCTGATGGATCAGAGGAAGGGCAAAATAATCAGTGACGTCAACACAAACTTACCGCTAACACTCTCTCCACTCTGTTGGGGGGCTCTACTTGTATAAGCGTTTAATAGAACAGGTTCTTTAGACTTATCTATGTGGAATCAACTGATGATGGTGTAAAAGGTGTGCGCTCTTTCACGCTATAGAAGAATCTTGGGCCTATACATGGTTCTTTATATCTGGCGCTAACATTGACCTGTAAGGCTGAGTTCACACTTGAGTTATTTGGTCAAATTTCGCCCCGTAATTGACCAAATGTGTGAAGTCATTCCAAGAGCGACACCTGTCACCTGTGTGTCATACTGATTCACAGTATTGTTTTACTACCACAGAAGACTCCCTAAGCGTGTTACTGAAAGACACAGTGTTCTATACCACTATACAGGCTCTCTGCAGCCAGGCAGTAGCTGTTTTTTAACACAATTCACCACAAATAAATTTGGATCAAATTAAATTTTTTCTGAAAATTCAGCGAACCAACCGAATCACATTTTTTAGAAATTCTCTCATCTCTAGATACAAGCCCTGGGAACTGATGGAACAATAGGAGGCTACCCAGTAGATCGTATCACAGCCAAAACAAGAGGTAGGGTAATATTTTATGTGAGCACCCATATTAGTAATCAACTAGTTGCATAACTATTTGGATCTATTGGACCTCTGAAAGCAACTCTGTCAAAAAACCCTTCCTTTCTTTTTCTTGAATCTGGATATTCTGGACCACTGGTGACAGACAATAGCAACTCCTGTAGACCCCATCAAAAGCCTGATAAGGTGTTTTGATGGTATATAGAATATTTGCTGGTGTTGTATATGTACGGTTTCCTGTACATGTGGATCACTGGTTTCCTTTTTAAAGTAATATAGAAAAAGAGAGGTAGGACCCTGGAAGAGGCTAAACATATTACACATGGTTTTCAAGTCCAACCTATAATCCTACCACAGAGTTCTACTTTGGGAGATTGCAGTAAACTAGTAGTATACTACTATATATAGCTAAACCAGTGAAAATATTTCTATATACTCATAGCTGCATATTTTTCAGAAACTGTAAATTTACTACATTAAAACAGTCTAGTTTTTTTTTTTCCCCTATGAGGCTGAGGATAACATTTTTGTGTTATCAGCCTTTTAATCTTTAATAAATCCCAACAGCAGAAAAAAAACCTTTTGATACATTTATGATAGTAAAAATGTGCACAACAATAGAAAGCTCTGACCATGATTTTATGCTCCAATAACTTTAATCAAGGTTAGTTTCTACACTTTGATGTACGTTAGTCTCATGGTGAACTACAAAAGAATGCTTGCTTTTAGAGACAAAATCTTCCCGCAAGGCTTGTACTCATAGTAAATATGCTGTCATTGGATTATAAGTCCAAAAACTAATGATGCAACGGCAAGAAAATGTTTTCTTATGCACTTAGCTTAATCTCACTTTACAAAATTTTGTTTAGAGTAGCATGCTGCTGACAAAGTATTACTTTGGAATAAACATTAATACCATCTTATTCTGTTTTTATGGTGTTCATTTTTTGTAATTGGAATCTCATTATTGAGTTGTCATGATCTGGTTCATAAAACTTTATGGTTTTGTTTTCCATGTTGCACATGCATAAATGCTATATTGTTTATTTCATATATAATAAAACACTTTTACAGTACATCCTGCAGTGCTCTCTTGTTTTGCACTATTCAGCAATTGCAGTCTTAGTCTAGTTTGTAGTCTATTTTTGCTTGACTTATACATTCATTAAAAAGAAAATTGGGCCTATTGAAGTATTCCTAAAAATGTTTCACAATTAATACATATTGTGAGTAAGTAATTGATGCTCAAGTAATATTAAGAAAATAGTAGAACAATAATAGGATAATAAAGTGGAAAATAAAAAGCAGCTACAAAAGGGTATAGGAGTATATATATATATATTTTTTTTTTGTTAAAAAGGAGTTACAGAAAACCCATTTGTGGAACTTCTCTTTAAAATGGTTTACCACCTTCATGTACTCTATTGGGGAATTATGAGATAACAGAGTAGGACCCCTTGTCCATTTCTCATAAACTCATTGATTAAAATTGCAAACATGCAATTCTTTATGGTGGCACTACAGGGAAATGTAATACTTACTGACAGGTTTTTGGCAGGTATTTGCTGATTGTTGGGGGTCCTAACAGTGAGACAGTCTGTGATCTGCTTATTGTCAAAGTACTCTTTTAACCAGTAGTGATGACCAAAGAATTATCACTTTGAAGTAATTATTGCATGTATTACTGTAGATTTATGGGAATTTTATAATGTTTAATTTCCCTGGTGGGGCGCTGAATGACAATTTGCTTCCAGGTGCTCTCACAGATAAAAGTGATCTCTCATAGTCCAGTTTAGTTATGACTGTAGCGTGAAAAAGAGCCAGCTCCCACAACACAGTCAAGCATGACATGTTTGGCTTTAGATTAAGTAGATGGCTTGGTCTAGTGAGTAATAAAATCCTAATTTTTCTTAATCAAATGGTAAAAATAATTTCTCATATAGAGCTCCATCGTGATAAAGCTCTACAGGAATAGTGATTTTTAACATGTGAATAATAAAAAAAAATAGCATTTTATCACACGCTAGACCCAGCCATGTACTTTATCCAGTTTGATTATATATTACCGTAAATAGATTTGAAGACAGTTCAGTCAAAAGTCAGACAAAAATAGAAAAAAAATAATAAGGAAAATGTCTATAGAGGATTTAAATTGTCACATTTGTCGTTATTGTATGAGGAGTTGCAGTATCTAATTTAACTCCTTAAGGACACAGCCATATTTCACCTTAAGGACCAGGCCATTTTTTGTAAATCTGACCAGTGTCATTTAAGTGGTGATAAGTTTAAAACGCTTTGACTTATCAAGGCCATTCTGAGATTGTTTTTTCATCACATATTGTACTTCATGATACTGGTAAAATGGAGTAAAAAAAAATATAAACATTTTTATTTATAAAAAATGAATAAATTGCCAAAAATGCCAAAGATTAGCAAATTTCCAAGTTTCAATTTCTCTACTTCTATAATACATAGTAATACCTACAAAAATAGTTATTACTTTACATTCCCCATATATCTAATTCATGTTAGGATCATTTTGGGAATGACATTTTATTTTTGGGGGACGTTACAAGGCTTAGAAGTTTAGAAGCAAATTTTCAAATTTCTCAGAAATTTTCAAAAAAACAACTTTTTAAGGACCAGTTCAGGTCTGAAGTCATTTTGTGAGGCTTATATAATATAAACCACCCAAAAAAGACCCCATTCTAGAAACTACACCCCTGAAGGTATTCAAAACTGATATTACAAACTTTGTTAACCCTTTAGGTGTTCCACAAGAATAATGGAAAATAGAGATACAATTAAAAAATTTCACTTTTTTGGCAGATTTTCCATCTTAATAATTTTTTTTCCAGTAACAAAGCAAGGGTTAACAGCCAAACAAAACTCAATATTTATGGCTCTGATTCTGTAGTTTACAGAAACACCCCATATGCGGTCGTAAACTGCTGTACAGGCACATGGCAGGGCACAGAAGGAAAGGAATGCCATACAGTTTTTGGAAGGCAGATTTTGCTGGACTGGTTTTTTGACACCATGTCCCATTTGAAGCCCACCTGATGCACCCCTAGAGTAGAAACTCCAAAAAAAGTGACCCCATTTTATAAACTACAGGATAGGGTGGCAGTTTTGTTGGTACTAGTTTATGGTACATATGATTTTTGGTTGCCCTATATTACACTTTTTGTGAGGCAAGGTAAAAAGAAATAGCTTTTTTGGCACCGTTTTATTTATTTTTTGTTATTTACAACATTCATCTGACAGGTTAGACCATGTGGTATTTTTATAGAGCAGGTTGCCACGGATGCGTCGATAAATAATATGTATACAATTTTTTTTATTTATGTAAGTTTTACACAATGATTTCATTTGTTAAACAAAAAAATATCATGTTTTAGTGTCTCCATAGTCTTAGGCAATTATCTTAGGTAGGGTCTTTGCGGTATGAGATGACGGTTTGATTTGCACTATTTTGGGGTGTATATGTATTTTTGATCGCTTGCTATTACTCTTTTTGTGATGTAAGGTGAAAAAAAATGGCTTTTTTGTACCGTTTTTATTTTTAATAATTTATGTAAGTTTTACACAATGATTTCATTTAAAAAAAAAAAAAAAAATCATGTTTTAGTGTCTCCATAGTCTGAGAGCCATTGTATTTTCAGTTTTTAGGCAATTATCTTAGGTAGGGTCTTTGCGGTATCAGATGACGGTTTGATTTGCACTATTTTGGGGTGTATATGTATTTTTGATCGCTTGCTATTACTCTTTTTGTGATGTAAGGTGAAAAAAATGGCTTTTTAATACCGTTTTTATTTTTAATAATTTATGTAAGTTTTACACAATGATTTCATTTTTTAAACAAAAAAAAAATCATGTTTTAGTGTCTCCATAGTCTGAGAGCCATCGTATTTTCAGTTTTTAGGCAATTATCTTAGGTAGGGTCTTTGCGGTATGAGATGACGGTTTGATTTGCACTATTTTGGGGTGTATATGTGTTTTTGATCGCTTGCTATTACTCTTTTTGTGATGTAAGGTGACAAAAATTGGCTTTTTTACACAATTTTTTATTTATTTTTACTGTATTCTCCTGAGGGGTTAGTTCATGTGATATTTTTATAGAACAAGTTATTATTGATGCGGTGATACCTAATATGTATACTTTTTTTATTTATGTAAGTTTTTCACAATAATATCATTATTGGAACAAAAATAAAATCATGTATTAGTGTTTCCATAGTCTGAGAGCCATAGTTTTTTTCAATTTTTGGGCGATTATCTTGGGTAGGTATGATCTTAGGGTGAGATGATGGTTTGATTGGCACTATTTTGGGGTGTGTGTGACTTTTTGATCGCTTGCTATTACACTTTTGATGTAAGGTGACAATAAAAGGGCTTTTTTTTACACTTTTTTTTTTTTTTTACGGTATTCACCTGAGGTGTTGGGTCATGTGATATTTTTATAGAGCATTTTATTAGGGACACGGCGATACCAAATAAGTATATTTTTTTAATGTACGTTTTACACAATACTATCATTTTTGGAACAAAAAAAAAATCATGTTTTAGTGTATCCATAGTCTGAGAGTCATAGTTTATTTTTATTTTTTGGGCAATTGTCTCATGTAGGGGCTCAATTTTTGCTGGTTGAGGTCACGGTTTGATTGGTACTATTTTGGCGTACATACAACTTTTTTGATCACTTTTATTACCTTTTTGGGAAGTAAGGTGGGAAAAATTTCAATATCATCATAGTTTTTATTATTTTATTTTTTATGGCGTTCACTGTGCGGGGAAAGTAACATGACCGTTTTATAGATCAGGTCCTTACAGACGTGGTGATATCAAACATTTTAGGGAATTTAATATTTTTCATTTTTAATCAGTGATAAATTTTTATTTATTTTTTTACTTTTTTTTCCCTTTTTTAATTTTTTTTTTGACCCAGGCCCACTTGGTTCTTGAAGATCCAGTGGGTCTGATGTCTGTATAATACAGTACAGTACACTATATAGAGTACTGCACTGTATTTTCACTTTACAAAGTCTGATTAGACTTCTGCCTTTATTAAAAGTCTAATCAGCACCATGGACAGCCTCTGATCAGCACCATGGACAGCCGGACGCCTGTCAAGGCATCCAGTTGCCATGGTAACCATCGAGCAGAGCCGTGGGTGATGGGGAGGGAGGGGGGGGGGCCCTCTCCCTCTCCCATCTGGGGCTGAAAAGGTACAGCAGCCCCTGATGCGAGAGGGAGGGAGCTCCCTCCCTGTTAACCTCTTCCATACAGTGGTCCCTACGGACCGCGGCATGGAAGGGGTTAAACGCCTGATATCTGTGCCAGCATAGATGTCAGGAATTTCAAGCAGAGTGTCACCAATGTGATGACACTCTGCAAACCGCTTGGCCATCCTGAGAGAGGGGGCGGGGGGATGATCGCATGCCTGCTTGCCCCCCCAGCACTGCCCTGATGATCATGGCCCTCCTGCCCGCACTGCTGCACCGCCCACACCTTCCCATAAAATAAAGGCATTTTGAAGTTTCTGATCCCCGTGGAAACCTCCCGAAAGCGCTGCAAACCGCAGGTCTGAATTGACCTGCGTTTTGCAGCGATTGCCGATACGGTGGAGTCACAGGACCCCCATGGGCATTGACCCTGGGTGCCTGCTGATTGATTTTAGCAGGCACTGGGTTCATAGGACATACCGATACACCCTGTGTCCTTAAAGGGAACGTGTCATGTGGAAATTTGATTATAATCTAACTAATTATATACAATCATTAACTATTAAAAAGTACCTTAGATGTATTCACTTACTTGTGTGACAGATGGTTACCCATAATATACACACAAAGATGCTACATGCCGCAGGCTAATGAGCATCTCAGTGAGTCCAGCGTTTTTTTAATTCAGAGCTGTAGCCACTCACCTGCCCACCTGCTGATGATTCATATGGAATATAACTGTGAATAAGCAGCTGGTATGCGGGAAGAGTCAGGAGCTCATGAACATTCAGGACTCATCATTATGAGCTGGAGCTTTTCAATACAAGATGTTGGCAGATTGACTGGGTCAATTAAAGAACGTGACCCAGCATTTTGCTAAGAGAATCAGACACTTATTTATGTTGCGCTTAGTTAGGACACCATAAAACTGGTGACAGGTTCCCTTTAAGGATCGGGAAATCAGGGTGTACCGGTACGCCCTATGTCTGGAACAGGTTAAGCCCTTAGTGACCAGCCTGTTTTGGGCCTTACAGACCAAGCGTTTTTCTCCCTTTTTTCATCATCACCTTACAAAAGCTATATATATTTTTTCTGTCTATGTAGCTAATTTAGGGCTTGTTTTTTATGGTGTCAATTTTAGGTACTTTCTGATTAACTTTTATTAACCCTTTCTGGGAGGGAGATGGGAAATAAACAGTAATACTGCCACTGAGTTTTTACATTATACATCTTACGGTGTTCATTTGTCGGTATAAATAACATAATATCTTAATTCTCTGGGTAAATATGTTTACAGAGACACCAAATACATATCTATTTTGACATTTTGCTACTTTTGTGTAATTGAACCCTTTTAAAAGGAAGAAAATTCTAGGGGATAATTTACATGATATTTGTGTAGTGCGGATCATTACATACATGGCAATACCAAACATGTGGAGATTTTATTTTTGCATTTTTTTTATTGAAAAGCATACTTTCAATGGAAAAAAAAAATATTTTTTAATTGGAATTGTTTTATTTAATTTTTTTTTTTTTGCCACCTAATAGTCCCACAAGGGGACTATAACTGTACATTTTTGGATTGCTTTTAAAATACAATGCACTATCCCTATAGTTTGCATTTTAATGTCAGTTCCATACTGACATTCACCAGAAAGGTGCAGCCTACTGGAAAACATTCAAGGCAGGCTTGGGGCCTATATCAGGTCCCAGCCAGCCTTTACACACTTGCATTTGCGAGGTGCTGATGATAGACAGAGGGAGTCTGCTCTCTCTGTCATCACTTACATGCAGAGGTTGCCATTGTCAATGGCATGTAAGGGGTAAAACATGTGTATACCAAACC
The DNA here is from genome assembly GCF_014858855.1 of Bufo gargarizans. NCBI lineage: Eukaryota > Metazoa > Chordata > Amphibia > Anura > Bufonidae > Bufo > Bufo gargarizans. Next base: position 289,244,373 of record NC_058084.1, on the reverse strand, counting down.
CCCACTCTCCACTGCAATGGGGACCCGTGCAGCCTTTAGACTAGGCCGCGCTGAAAAAGCACTGGCCCAGCCTAAGGCCTTTTAGCGACTGCCATAAAATGGAATATTGCTGGTTAAGATAAAAATTAAAAAGGAAGACATTTGGAGATGAGAAAACACTCCCCTTGCTGCTAATTCAATTATATAGAGGTTAAATAAAGCTAGATTTACATGGGTAGATTATTGGGCAGATCATGATGAATGAACGTTCCTGTGAATGCTCGTTCCCAACAATCTGCTCGTGTAAAGGTTCCATCAGGGATGCACTCCCAATGAGGCAAGGTGAGGTGATTGACTCAGGCAGCACCTGGTAGGGACAAGTGAGGAATAGCGGAAAGGCCTTGGGCAATGAGTGCTTTCATTGTGTAAGCATTCATCTCTGCCTATTTAACTGTATCACTGTTCTCAGGGCAGTGATGCAGTTGAATGCTGTGACAGGGTGTGGAGTGATATCTCCCTGTCTTATCGTTCGCTCTAATAGGATTTAGTCCTAGTGCCTGTAGTCTATTAGAAGCTGTGTCATCATCATCATCATCACACTGCCTGCCACAGCAGAATGGAGGTAAGTATTTGAGTTTATTATTTTTATTTGGCAGCATGCTGTTGGACCACAATGGGGGGTCATTATTTTCTAACTGGGGAAAGCACTATGGGGACATTGGGGGATCTAAAAAGGGGCATTTTTGTACTGAAACACATTATTAGAGGGTCACTATGGTGACATTTGTTCTACTAGGGGCACAAAAAGGGGGACATTTTTTGTACTGGCACATGTTATAAGTGAGCATGTTTTGTACTGGTACGTACAAGGGGTATTTTGTACTGTCTCACATTACAAGGGAGCATTTTGGTACTGTCACATATTACAAGGGGGTATTTTTTGCACAAGCACATGTTATAGGGGAAATTATTACTATTGGCTCTATTGACTTGTTGGCTCTATTAATACTTGAGGACTACGAGGAACATGATTACTAGTATGGACATTATGGGGCATTATTACTTCTGGGGCAAAATAAGGGACATGATTGCTATTAGGGGCACTGTCACCACATAGTGCACTCTGGCACAGAATTGTTACTATTAGAGGACTTTTACAGTGGGGGGCATCCTGGTACAGTATCAGCTTAGCACAATTATTTTTGGGGGTCACTGTTTACAGCATTATAAGTGTCGGGGGCACTGTTTGCTAGGCACTGTTATTTTTTACGGCGCTCTGTGCCAATTACTATTTAAGGGAAAACTTTCAGGGAGACTGTTTCAACAGTATCGTATTGGGGAGCACAGTTGGCATAGTATTAGGGATGGCAGGATAGGGTGTTCAGAATATGGGAAGTAGTAAAATAAGGTGTCTGTGGGCCAAACTTCAGAGACAAGTGATTGCTGAAAGAAATAATCATGGCAGCCTGCTATGAATGGAGAGATAAGGAAAGAAAAAAAATATACATTAGAGGAGAAATCACTGGATGTAAGAAGTATGTGGCGCTATATTAACCTATGCATTTTGTACAGCTGTATGTAATGTTTTCCAAATATGCCTTTAACATTAGGGCTGGAGAGAAGTGGTTAGGTTGAGAATTTGGCATGGGGGGTGGCGTCATTTTAGTTTTCGTCTCAGGCAGCAGAAAGACTAGATGCATCCTAGATTCTGCCAATCACCCAATGAATAAGCAAGATGCTCGTTCATCAGATTATACTGTCATTTGTGCAGGTACCTAAATTATCATTTCTGGGCAGCAGATTGTCCTATCTAAACAGTGATCTGCTACCTAGAAACAATGTGGCTGTACTGTGGAGGTGATCACTGCATATACAGTAAATGCAGCTTTTCACCTCCACTAAACGAATAGCTGACCCTCGGGTAGGAATGCTTCCTTCCCTACAATCTGCTGCTGCTCAGCGTGTGCAAATACACCTTAATTCATCAGTAGGAATCTGACCTCTGGGATCCTAACTCATCACAACAAAGGAGGTCCTGTGCACATGCGTCTTCCATTTTTTATGTGACTAGCAGATATAGAACCCATGTTCTAGGTATGATGTTTTTTCACCATAGTCTTCTCTATAAAACTTGAAAAATGCCAAGAAAAACATATGTACAAAGTTAAAGCAAATAAAAGAATTTCACCAAAAACATTTTAAAAAATTATACAGCGGTTTTACATCAAAATTAACAAAGAGATAGAAGCATATGTGAAGTAGGCATACATTATATGTGCAGGGAGAAAATAAAGGTTGCATCAGCTGTTCCTACACTGTCATAACATTTTGATGATGTTTTTGAAGCTAATGCTGTTCTTTTGAAGCCAATGACATCCCTAGTTTTGGATCAAAAGCTGGCATTAAAAGATGGAGAAGAAAATTGCTGGGACATCAGATACCATATGGATCTCTGGGGCTATATACTGTACTACTATCGGACTATTTTCTGTGGAGGGGAGGAAGCAGTTAACAAGAACAAATTGCAGTGCATCCCGGGAGATGCAGGTGCTTAATGAGCTACTGCCTGCTCACCATAAGTGAAGAAAGTCCTCCAGATAAGAGAGTTAAAAATAGTTTGAAATTCATGGGAAAACTCATTAAGGCACCCATATACATTACCCTCTCTTAAGTCACTTATTCACAGCAGAGGCTGTTGCTAGGTATCTAACAGAGAGGAGGATTCTTTTAAACCTTTGTTCCATTTTATATTATTTAAATTTTAAAACTAGTGCACAAGTTTAGTGTTGATCGAGCACCAAAGTGCTCGGGTGCTCTGGTGCTTGAGTAGAACACCTCTGGATGCTCGGGTGCACTACAGAGCACCGGAGCACAAAGGAAGTCAATGGGAGAACTTGATCATTAAACCACCCACTGCTCTGAAGAGGGGAGGGTGTCTGATTCACAAAAATAAAAGTCATAAATTGATGGAAACACCACTGAAATGGTTCGGGAACAGCATGGAGAGGATGTCTGGATGCATATTGGACTCCCAGGTCACTACTGAGAACAATGTTGTCCGAGTAGTACGCCACTTTTACACTTTTACTGCTTGCCTTGAGTATATTAAATGGTATATATGCTTGCAAGTGTGTCACATGTACAGTAGCGCAGGTTTTGTAAGTGTATGTGCAAATAAATTACACTGAATTTCACTGATATTTAGGATGCGCAAACATTATACAGGAGATGTAGCGCAGGTAATGTCGCTGTAACCAGCGGCCAAACAATTGCGCTCAATGTCACAGATATTTAGGATGCGCAAATGTAACACAACAGATGTAGCAGAGGTTGTATCGCTGTCAGCTGTGGCCAAACAATTGCACGCAATTTAGCGCAGGTTGCACTACAAATATATATTGCAGCCAGATAAAACAATAGTACTTAAAATCACTGTAATGCCAGTAACCAACATGGCTACGGCATTACAGTGAGTGCCAGTACTTCCCCGCACGTTTAGTGGCTGCGTAGCAACCAACAAACGTGCGGGGAGGAGACTCAAGCATCATGCTCGAGCACACGCGGCGTGCCAAGCATCGCAATGCTTGAGTCAAAATAGTGTTTGGCAGAGCATGCTCGCCCAACACTACACAAGTTTAATCCATACAGCATCAATCCTAAACTAATTCACCCATAACCACCTCTTCCAGATTCTAAGGATAATTTTTTTTTTTTTTATCTGAGTTTTTCCAAAAAGAGTATGATTTGCAATTAATAAGGCACCACTACCTAGTGTCAAAAAGTGGCTGGAATACCAATATGGGATGGTATGTATGGTAGGATAAATCAATCCAGAAGAAGGATCAGTAAAAGTAATTCATAGAATGAGTTAAAATAAAATAAAATTAAATCTTTATACACTCACTTCATTAGGGGATAGTCAGCAGGATAAACTCAAGACACCTGAGACAGTGAACTGGCCAGGATCACACGTAGAAATATTAGAAATTGATGGCAGCCCACATCTGAAGGCTTCTGATCAATCAATTTAATTCAGCAAATAATATATGGAAAAATAAAAAGATCAGTACATACAGATAATCTTAAAATAATCTTAAAATAACATAACCCTTAAACATGATGCCATAGGGCTTAAAACACACATGTAAATATCGCAGGAAACCTAACTTCAGGAGTTATACATGGTATATAAAGACCAATAGATACAAATGGTCCCAAGATCACATAGCACTTTGGATACCTTTTTATGTGTCCACAGGACTATGGAACACATGTAAAAAGTGTTGGATGTCTGGTACTGAAAGTGAAACCTGACTTCCGTTTTTTTGTCCTAGGTTGGAACGCTTTACTAAAAGAATAAATAGTATAATTGAATATTATATAAGAAAAAGGGGCAAAGAAGCTATCCCCAGGCCTGTGTACTTGTGAGGACATCGCCCCCAGGGGACTCAGAATTGTGGGTAGGGATAGGGGTCTCTTTTTAGGTGGTGCGTTCCACGGTGGAACACACCGCCATCTTCTTCCTGCACTCGGGGCGGTGGGTTCCACCATGAAATGCACCCCCATCTTCTTCCTGCGCTGGGGTGAGCGTTCCATTAAGGAACAAACCGCCCTTACACTCATTCACTCCTACCCCCTTCCTGTGTTCTGGCGATGCGTTCCTCCGTGGATCGCACCACACTCACCATTACCTTTCTCCTGCCTAATTCTCCGCCCCTAAGAACCGTCCTCTGTTCTATCTAGTAGTAAGAACCAGGGGAGTGACATGGTAAAGAAGGGGGGTATTGATATTGACCAATTGTGAATAATATCAAAATTTAATGAGGAAAAATTACAATGAGAGATAAAGTAATGGTATTAACATCTGCACTCTACAATAGAGTGTATGTGATCTCGTGGACAACCAAAGGGGTATAAATTACTAAACATATATAAATAAACCTAATAAAATTTACAAAAGAGAATATATACCGAACAAAAATTAACTCCAATATAAGGATAGGACTTATACACATATGGGACATATACACATATAAAATATACTCATAACGATGATACATTTTAGGGGCATATACAGTATCATATAAATCTGCAACACCCACTGAAATCAAAGGTATATCAGGGATGCCCTGTCTTTTTGTAAGCACAAGATAAGAAACTTACTAAATAAATAAATAAATATATATATATATATATATATATATATATATATATCAGTGTACATGCACATATATGCTCATGTAACACAAACACACACACACACACACACACACACACACATACATAACCCACTAAAGGCAAAATTGAATTAAAATTACATATACCACAGAGTTTTCCTGTTATATAGACATATAGGGCAAGAAACTGGCTATCGGGGTCCCACACAAAGCAAATGATTTACTAAATACCGGAACGGCCAATAAATACATAATAAGACTAAGAGATACATATATCTAAAAATAGAAAAAAAAACTAAAAATAATATAAAAATACAAATGACATCTGGTTTATTATAATATAGCATAATATAATAAAATTTGAGTAATATAATATATAGGCTATAAAATATGTGCCTGTATTCTATTACAATCGGAGAGGAGTGTATAGAGTATGCACCCCACCATCATTATATTATCCAGGATCAGGGCAAATTTTTCGCATAGGATAGACCAATTAATAGTTGGTGTGTAGTTACATTCGAGATTATATTCCTAATCTTCTAAATAGAATCAAATGTGAGGTGGATCATCTCTCATCAGAGTTTGATCTGACATATCCCACAAAAACATCAGACGGATCTTGGTCTTCTATCAGCCTAAACAGGAATGATGAGAGCATCAAACAGATCGATATGAACATTACCAAAATGGTTATGGTTCTATATATTTAACATTGGGAATCATACCACAGGGCCTGCGATCATCCCTTAAGCCCACTTTTTTCAGATGACTTGGTGTTCAAAAACTGCTAGCTGGACATTAGTGACAAATGCTCTAGAGAATACATGAGAGCAAAACGTAAACTAATTTGCTCAGATCTCGTTAGGAGACTGAAAAGCTATCTGTATTTTTATAACAATAACAACAATCTTTGTCCGTCCCTTTACTCTAAGCGCAAATTGTTTAGAGATTATGAGTACAATGAGGTAAGAGCAAAATGCTCTAAGCTTTCTAGGGATTTATTAGACTATCAGAATCACAATATAAGAGTATGGGATCGGAAGCAAAAAGATACCCCACCTAAACAAAGTAATCATAGTACTACTAATACCCGCATGGGGGGAATGAGATATTTACCACCTTGGAACTCCAGTGTGGAGACTAGTGCACCAAATTCCTATGCCCATGCCGTTATGAGAGGGAGGACCATTTACAACAGCACTAGGAACAGACGACCACAGAAACCCTCCACCTTAGGAAAACCTAAGACTGGTTTCATACCTCCTACGTCCACTAAGATGCCCAACACTAATTCAGGGAAACTCAAAAATAGTGAACCTACTAATAGGCAGGGTACCCCTTCCCATTACCCCCCAGTGAGGACTAACAACACAGTCACAACACTCCAAAAATAATTTCAAGGGAACTTCTCTAAAGGTCTGTAAACCAAGGGAAACTTCCGATCCTGCCACTGTCCCACAAACTGACCCTAGACCCTTGGACCCTGTAATTATGCCACTAAAAAGAACCCCAGTAAAAGATTACCAACAGACAGAGCAAGCATAAGCGACTGCAAATGCACGGTTTGAAGATCACAACAATTTGATATACCGAACACTAATAGCTAGTGATAAACCCAGTCGGGACAGAAAGCCATCTACAGTAGAGGCTCCAAAGGTATTATTAGTAGATACATCCTATTTTAATAGGACCTCCACTGAGTCACAAAATTCATTTATCAATATATCCACCCATTCAGTCTCCCCCATTAGCCCAGATCACTTTCTAACTCTACCTTCCAGTCTATCAGAAACTCCTACCCACGTTCTCGGGGGTAGGTTGCCTAACATCCAATGTATCGGCATATGTGGACAACTATTTACACATCTCACCTTATACAATCACTCAAGTCATTTCAATGGGAGGACGACTATATATTAATACTAGATGTATCGGCCCTGTATAGCAATATCAGGCATGAACTAGGGATTGCAGCTATCTCACACACACAGGACCCCTGTATGCCAAAATCCTGAAAAGACTTCATCTTGAGAGCCATTGAGTTCATACTTCAGCACAACTATTTTATGTTCAATGACACCTTCTACATTCAGGTCCAGGGGATGGCGATGGACACCAAATTTGCACCATCTTGTGGAAATCTTTTCATTGGGGGTATTTGAAGATAGATTTGGTCTGCTGTCTACATCTCATCATCGAGAATAGAAAGATAGTCACCAAGACTCATTTTGAGTGCATGGACACTAACAGTTACTTAGATTATAAGAGTTGTCACCACCCTAAGTGGAAGCAAAACATCCCCTTCAGTCAAATGAAGAGGATTAGGAGGAATTGTCCTGATGACTGAACCATGAAAAATCAAATACATTTACTTAAAAACAGGTTTAGAGAAAAGGGGTATCCAAGGAGAATATTGGAGGATTCAACTAGGAGAATCTCCAAAGTTTCCCAAAAAGAAAGTATACTACCAAAAACTAAAATGCCCATTGAAGAGAATAAGAATGAAATTCACCACTTCAGTGTGGTCACTAGATTTAACCCCCAGCATACTTTGATCAGAAAAACCTTGACAAAAAAATTGGTTGATTCTAATGAAAGACCCCATCTTCGGCAAAATAATCCCTCCAGCCCCCACTATTATGTTCCGATGAGCTAAGACCCTGAAGAACCTGTTAGCCCCTTCATGCCCTAAACTAAATAGAGATTCAGGGAAAACCGTGCGGCAAAAGGATCCAGGGGTCTCTAAGTGTAAAGCCAACAGATGTAAATGCTGTAATATGATTATGCACAGCTTAAATTACAATTCCCTCTAGTGGAGAAAGCTTTACCATTAAACATAGAATAAACCGTGGGACCACTATTGTTATTTGTCTCCTGAAGTGTCCATGTAATCTCCTTTATGTTGGGTGCACAACCCAGTCCTTACGTGAAAGGATGAATGAACATTGTTCTAACATGACCAGGAAAGTAACAACCCACAGTGTTTCTCGACATTTTGCAATATCCCATGATGGAGACCCTTCGTCCCTGCGGGTCACTCCGATTGAATGTGACACACAGTCTCTATGTCGCAAGGAAATGTATTGGATTTTCCGCTTCAACACCTTGACATCGTTTGGCCTTAATGAATCACTAGAATACACCAACTATTAATTGGTCTATCCTATATGAAAAATTTGCCCTGATCCTGAATAAAAGAAGGCAATATAATGATGGTGGGGGTGCATATTCTATACACTCCTCTCCAATCGTAACAGAATACAGGCACATATTTTATAGCCTATATATTATATTACACACATTTTATTATATTATGCTATATTATAATACACTAGATGCCATTTATATTTTTATATTATTTTTAGTTATTATTTCTATTTTTAGATATATGTATCTCTTAGTCTTATTTTGTATTTATAGGCCGTTCCGGTATTATTAGTAAATCATTTGTGTGGAACCCTGATAGCCAGTTTCTTGCCCTATACGTCTATATAACAGGAAAACTCTGTGATATATTTCATTTTTTTTTTTTCCTTTAGTGGGTTATGTATGTGCGCTTGTGTACGTGCACATATATGCACATGTACACTGACACATACATATATAAATATATGGTCAGTTTCTTATCTTGTGCTTACAAAAAGACAGGGCCTTCCCGATATACCTTTGGTTTCAGTGGGTCGTGCAGAATTATATGATATATACCCCTTAAACTTATCATCGTTATGAGAATATTTTATATGTGTATATGTCCCATGGTATATATGTGCTCTGAAAAAAGTCATATACTTATATTGGAGTTCATTTTTCGTTCTGTATATATTCTCTTTTGTAAATTTTATTAGTTTTATTTCTATATGTTTAGTAATTCAGACCCCTTTGGTTGTGTGCAAGATCACATACACTCTACTGCAGAACGCAGATGTTACTACCATTACTTTATCTATCATTGTAATTTTTCCTCATTACATTTTGATATTATTCACAATTGGTCGATATCAATACCCCCCCTTCTCTGCCATGGCTCTTACTACTGGAATGAACAGAGGGCAGTCCTTAGATGCAGAGTATTAGGCAGGAGAAAGGTAATGGTGAGTGCGGTGCGTTCAACGTTGGAACACACCACCTAAAAAGTGACCCTGATCCCTACCCACGATTTTGGGACGCCTGGAAGTTATGTAGCTAGTGGAGGATAGCATCTTTTCCCCTTATTCTTATATAATATTTGATTATACTATTTATTCTTTTAGTAAAGCGTTCCATCCTAGGACAAAAAAACGGAAGTCAGGTTTCAATTCCGGTACCAGACATCCCGCACTTTTTATATGTGTTCCCTAGTCCCGTGGACACATATAAAAAGGTATCCAAAGTGCTATGGGATCTTGGGACCATATGTATCTATTGGTCTTTATATACCATGTATTACTTCTGAAGGTAGGTTTTTTCTGTGTTTTTTACATGTGTTTTTTAAGCCCTATGGCCTCATGTTTAAGGGTTATGTTATTTTAAGATTATTTTAAGATTTTCTGTATGTACTGATCTTTGTATTACTCCTGAAGAAGGAAGCATTCAGACCCCAGAAAGAGTCGAGCCATATATCATTTGCTGAATTAAAGTGACTGATCAGAAGCCTTCAGACATGGGCTGCCAATCATTTCCAATATTTCTATGTGTAATCCTGGCCAGGGGGGTTCAAAGTCTCAGGTGTCTAGATGTAATCCAGCTGACTACCCCCCAGAGAAGTGAGTGTATACAGATTTCATTTTATTTTAACTAATTTTAATAATTACTTTTACTGATGATTGTTCTGGATTGATCTATCCTACTATACATACCATCCTATATTGGTATTCCAACCACTTTTTGACACTAGGGAGTGGTGCCTGATTGTGTGTTTTTTCTTTGACGATTCACGGGGGGAATTTGCCTGGCTCCACCTGTTCTCGTCTCTTCCCACCACAGTAATTTGCACACCTGCATTAATTTGCTTACCTATCCCTCTCTCTTTACACGCCATCCTCCTGGCACCCAATATCTTTAGGTACTTTTCTCTATTCTGGGCTGACCACCCTTGACTAGTATCTTGTACCATAATCCTCTCTTTTTTATTTTATTTTTTTCATTTAGAGGAGCTGCCAGGCCAGTTATTTTTATTATTATTTTTAATACAATGCTTAGAATGTGTTAAAAAATAATAAAATTAATGATTACTTTACTTTAAAACGGCACATTTAAAAAAACTTTCTTATCTATAACGCTTAGGATTCACAGTTTGCTGTATATACAGACTGTAACAAGCAAGCAAACTGCATAAAACAGCATTTATTATGGAGTCTGAAGGAATCCCTAATGAGTAATTATCAGACAATGGGAAACTTAGGTATTGTCTTTGCTTTGAAGATAAAACCAGTTATATTTTCAATTGTTCTTAGATTAACAACACAGCAGGTTTTAGAAAGAGGAATTCATATAATGTAAATATATTTTCATGATTCAATATTATATCACAAGCGCAGTCCTAAATTAGCATAGTTTAATATCAATATATTGCATCCTAGCAATATTAGAGTGTGAGCCACCTGGGACTCTTCTGCATTCTCAAAGCCACATTATATTGTACCATCAATTGTTTCTCTTCTATTCACTCACATATATCTTTCCATAACTTATTAAAATGCATTTCCTGTTTTTATCTCTACCCAATATAATGTTTATGACGAGAAAAACAAATCTGTCCTGCCACTGCATCTACTTTACTACATTTCCTCTACAGTCTATGCAGAGAATCACATTTATTGTGTGTTCTTACAGGAGTCCATTGGTGAATTTGAATGTGAGGACAAAATGGTCTGCTGAAGAAATACTTTTTATGCACATTTTACAACAGTAGAACTTGTATGGTGAGAAAAAGGTGCACATCAAGCTGGATCCTACAGTTTTACAGCAAGTGTTGGCGTTTTAACTACCAGGCTGTAGGGACGTCTTTTCCAATGCTTACAAGGAACTGCTTATCGCTGCTTCTTTGGTTCCTTTTTGATGGAGGTCTTTTAACACCACTGCATTCCCAGCAGCCGCCACAAACTTCAGCATCCAAGCAAAAGGAAAATGTTATCATCACAATGTCGGGAAGGAGATCAGCAGCACAAAGAGTTAAACGTGGTTGGGTATGGAATCAGTTCTTTGTGCTTGAAGAATACATGGGATCTGAACCACAATATGTGGGAAAGGTACTGTCCTATATGACATAATTTTGATGTCTATATATTCATATGTAGAGAAGCTCAAAGGGGTTCTCGGAGATTTAATAAAATTATGAAATATGCCTAAATATTACTTTATTGTAAACACATTTTTGAATATATTTCATTATTTATAATGGGAAATAAAATGGCCACTGTCCTATTAGCACACAAAAAACCTGTCCTAACGGATAGCTTGATGGGTTAGTTTGAAAGAAGGAGCTAAAGAGCTGTCTTAGCTTTGCTCTGTGCCCCACATGTCATGAATTCCGATCCTACACACAGCTAATAAAAGCTGATAACATCTTCAGCTCTGTGTGCATAGGAACAAATGTAGTGAAACCTCAGAGAGGATGAACTATTGGGGTGTATGGGTAATGAGCAGCAGCGTGGGTGCACTCTGATACATTACCACATCCGCACAGCAGTCTTGTCTGTTCAATATTCATTCCTACACACTCAAAGGTGAAGATATGTCATCAGCTGTGTGTAAAACTGTAATTCACGACAGTCAGAGCTAAGAGGAGAGCTGAGGCAGCTCTTTTGCTCAGTGCTATGAAGTAATCCATCCTGCTGTTTTATTAGGACAGGTTTTGTGTATGCTAATAGGGCACCAACCATTTTATTTCCCCCTAGAGAAATGAACCATTATAAATAATAAATAGTATATGGAAATGTGTTTGCAGTAAAGTAATACTTAGGTATTTTCAGTAATTTTATTTTACTAATTCCCGGAGAACCCCTTTAACTGGATAATGTATAGAATTGAGTATTATTAACCTCCCTAACGGTATTCCTGAGCGTGACTCGGGGTTAATTTTCGCTGCCAGGAGCTGTAACCCCGAGTCACGCTCGGAGTAACATTGCAGAGTCCCTTCACATTCTGCCGGTGATCCGGCGATGTCCTTCGCTGAGAGCGCCGGTGTTCTGCCAGATCTCTATACCTTGTAAAAAGTCTATACCGGAAGTGATGCGGCCTCACTGGAAGTGATGTGGCTGCACAGGAATCAGCTGGAGGAGGGCATGCGCGGTGCTGCGCAAGCGCACATCCACTGGCCTAGGAAAGAATCGTTGCAGCGACGAGATAGAAGTACTTCGTGCACCACGCGTGCGCACTTAAGGGTATAGAGATTTTGCAGCGCACAATGTTGCATCAGATCTCCCTACCCCTAAGTGCGCACGCGCGCACAAATCATCAGATCAAATCAGGATGAACTGCAACTGATGATTTGTGCACGTGTGTGCACTCAGGGGTAGGGAGATCTGATGCGCTGCAAAATCTCTATACCCTTAAGTGCGCACGCGTGGTGCACGAAGTACTTCTATCTCGGCGCTGCAACGATTCTTTCCTAAGCCTGTGGATGTGCTTGCACAGCGCCGCGTACACCGCTGATTCCTGTGCGGCCGCGTCACTTCCGGTATAGACTTTTCGCAAGGTATAGAAATCAGGCAGAACACCGGCCGGCATTTGACTTCCTGGTTCCATTCCCTGCGAGCAGCAGCTGCGCATGGGAGCGGAACTGGGCGGGAAATTCAAATAAATATGAACATAAAAAGTGACAAACACACATAAAAGAGGTTATACATTGTAATCTGAGAGGATTACACTGTATAACCTCAGATCTGACATTTGATGACTGTACGGTGCCCCTTGCCTGCCATTTTACTGTCATTTGTGCCCATAAAATATTTATGCAAAAAATGGTACCACTTTTGGTACAAAATTCCTGACATAATCATACCGCCAGGGAGGTTAAAAGCAGTGCAACGGGAATGGGTGCATTGAGATATACTGGCTGGGGTGTAGTTCTTGTACATGTTTTTACTCGTTTTACTCTTTTTCCCAAATATTTGCCTTTATATGTGCAATGTTAAGGGTAACTGCACACAGTGCAAATTATATGTGGTTCTTCCACACGAAAATCAACATAAAACCCCCCACAAAAATATGCGTCAAAACTGTGAATAAGTAGTGCTCAATTGTTATTATGTGGTTTTGGTGCGGATTTTAGGCGGATTTTCTGCACACAGATATGCAACATAACCTAAGGCTAGGTTATCAATATCAGATCGACGGGGGTCCAACTCCTGGCCCCACTTCTGATCAGTTGTTTGAAAGGGGTTGCAGCTAGGGATGAGCGAACTCGAACTGTATAGTTCGGGTTCGTACCGAATTTTGGGGTGTCCGTGACACGGACCCGAACCCGGACATTTTCGTAAAAGTCCGGGTTCGGGTTCGGTGTTCGTCGCTTTCTTCGCGCTTTTGTGACGCTTTCTTGGCGCTTTTTGAAAGGCTGCAAAGCAGCCAATCAACAAGCGTCATACTACTTGCCCCAAGAGGCCATCACAGCCATGCCTACTATTGGCATGGCTGTGATTGGCCAGAGCACCATGTGACCCAGCCTCTATTTAAGCTGGAGTCACATAGCGCCGCCCGTCACTCTGCTCTGATTAGCGTAGGGAGAGGTTGCGGCTGCGACAGTAGGGCGAGATTAGGCAGATTAACTCCTCCAAAGGACTTGATTAACTGATCGATCTGCAGCTGTGGATCATTGAGCTGCTGATCCTCAATTGCTCACTGTTTTTAGGCTGCCCAGACCGTTTGTCAGTCACATTTTTCTGGGGTGATCGGCGGCCATTTTGTGTCTTGTGGTGCGCCAGCACAAGCTGCGACCAAGTGCATTTAACCCTCAATGGTGTGGTTGTTTTTTGGCTAAAGCCTACATCAGGGTGAAGCTGTCACACCAAGTGCATTTAACCAGCAATAGTCTGTTTATTTTTTGGCCATATACTACATCAGGGGCAAGCTGCGCCTGTCACCAAGTGCATTTAACCCTCAATGGTGCGTTTGTTTTTTGGCTAAAGCCTACATCAGGGTGAAGCTGTCACACCAAGTGCATTTAACCAGCAATAGTCTGTTTATTTTTTGGCCATATACTACATCAGGGGCAAGCTGCGCCCGTCACCAAGTGCATTTAACCCTCAGTAGTGTGGTTGGTCAAGCTATCACACCAAGTGCATTTAACCAGCAATAGTCTGTTCATTTTTTGGCCATATACTAAATCAGGGGCAAGCTGCGCCCGTCACCAAGTGCATTTAACCAGCAATAGTCTGTTCATTTTTTGGCCATATACTACATCAGGGGCAAGCTGCGCCCGTCACCAAGTGCATTTAACCCTCAGTAGTGTGGTTGGTCAAGCTGTGACACCAAGTGCATTTAACCAGCAATAGTCTGTTCATTTTTTGGCCATATACTACATCAGGGGCAAGCTGCGCCCATCACCAAGTGCATTTAACCAGCAATAGTGTGGTTATTTTTTGGCCATATCCCAGTCTAATTCTGTCACTAAATCCATACCGGTCACCCAGCGCCTAAATACTAGGCCTCAAATTTATATCCCGCTAAATCTCTTGTTACCGCTGTCCTGTTGTGGCTGGGAAAGTTATTTAGTGTCCGTCAAAGCACATTTTTTGTTCTGGGTTGAAATACAATTCCCAATTTAGCAATTTAAAAATTTAGTGGTTTCTGCTGTATCAGAGCTATTTGAAATCTATCCCTAAAAGGGTATATAATATTCAAGGTGCACATAGGGTCATTCAGAATAACTTCACACACCCGCTACTGTGCATTTCCAAGTCTAATTCTGTCACTAAACCCATACCTGTCACCCAGCGCCTAAATACTAGGCCTCAAATTCATATCCAGCTAAATCTGTCGTTAGTGCTGTAGCTGGGCGAGTTATTTAGTGTCCGTTCAAGCACATTTCTTGTTCTGGGTTGAAATACAATTCCCAATTTAGCAATTTCATAATTTAGTGGTTTCTGCTATATCAGAGCTATTTGAAATCTATCCCTAAAAGGGTATATAATATTCAAGGTGCACATTGGGTCATTCAGAATAACTTCACACACACCCGCTACTGTGTATTTCCAAGTCTAATTCTGTCACTAAACCCATACCTGTCACCCAGCGCCTAAATACTAGGCCTCAAATTTATATCCAGCTAAATCTGTCCTTAGTGCTGTAGCTGGGCGAGTTATTTAGTGTCCGTTCAAGCACATTTCTTGTTCTGGGTTGAAATACAATTCCCAATTTAGCAATTTCATAATTTAGTGGTTTCTGCTATATCAGAGCTATTTGAAATCTATCCCTAAAAGGGTATATAATATTCAAGGTGCACATTGGGTCATTCAGAATAACTTCACACACACCCGCTACTGTGTATTTCCAAGTCTAATTCTGTCACTAAACCCATACCTGTCACCCAGCGCCTAAATACTAGGCCTCAAATTCATATCCAGCTAAATCTGTCGTTAGTGCTGTAGCTGGGCGAGTTATTTAGTGTCCGTTCAAGCACATTTCTTGTTCTGGGTTGAAATACAATTCCCAATTTAGCAATTTCATAATTTAGTGGTTTCTGCTATATCAGAGCTATTTGAAATCTATCCCTAAAAGGGTATATAATATTCAAGGTGCACATTGGGTCATTCAGAATAACTTCACACACACCCGCTACTGTGTATTTCCAAGTCTAATTCTGTCACTAAACCCATACCTGTCACCCAGCGCCTAAATACTAGGCCTCAAATTTATATCCAGCTAAATCTGTCCTTAGTGCTGTAGCTGGGCGAGTTATTTAGTGTCCGTTCAAGCACATTTCTTGTTCTGGGTTGAAATACAATTCCCAATTTAGCAATTTCATAATTTAGTGGTTTCTGCTATATCAGAGCTATTTGAAATCTATCCCTAAAAGGGTATATAATATTCAAGGTGCACATTGGGTCATTCAGAATAACTTCACACACACCCGCTACTGTGTATTTCCAAGTCTAATTCTGTCACTAAACCCATACCTGTCACCCAGCGCCTAAATACTAGGCCTCAAATTCATATCCAGCTAAATCTGTCGTTAGTGCTGTAGCTGGGCGAGTTATTTAGTGTCCGTTCAAGCACATTTCTTGTTCTGGGTTGAAATACAATTCCCAATTTAGCAATTTCATAATTTAGTGGTTTCTGCTATATCAGAGCTATTTGAAATCTATCCCTAAAAGGGTAGATCATATTGAAGGTGCACATAGGGACATTCAGAATAACTTCACACACCCGCTACTGTGCATTTCCAAGTCTAATTCTGTCACTAAACCCATACCTGTCACCCAGCGCCTAAATACTAGGCCTCAAATTTATATCCAGCTAAATCTGTCCTTAGTGCTGTAGCTGGGCGAGTTATTTAGTGTCCGTTCAAGCACATTTCTTGTTCTGGGTTGAAATACAATTCCCAATTTAGCAATTTCATAATTTAGTGGTTTCTGCTATATCAGAGCTATTTGAAATCTATCCCTAAAAGGGTATATAATATTCAAGGTGCACATTGGGTCATTCAGAATAACTTCACACACACCCGCTACTGTGTATTTCCAAGTCTAATTCTGTCACTAAACCCATACCTGTCACCCAGCGCCTAAATACTAGGCCTCAAATTTATATCCAGCTAAATCTGTCATTAGTGCTGTAGCTGGGCGAGTTATTTAGTGTCCGTTCAAGCACATTTCTTGTTCTGGGTTGAAATACAATTCCCAATTTAGCAATTTCATAATTTAGTGGTTTCTGCTATATCAGAGCTATTTGAAATCTATCCCTAAAAGGGTAGATCATATTGAAGGTGCACATAGGGACATTCAGAATAACTTCAGACACCCGCTACTGTGCATTTCCAAGTCTAATTCTGTCACTAAACCCATACCTGTCACCCAGCGCCTAAATACTAGGCCTCAAATTTATATCCAGCTAAATCTGTCCTTAGTGCTGTAGCTGGGCGAGTTATTTAGTGTCCGTTCAAGCACATTTCTTGTTCTGGGTTGAAATACAATTCCCAATTTAGCAATTTCATAATTTAGTGGTTTCTGCTATATCAGAGCTATTTGAAATCTATCCCTAAAAGGGTATATAATATCCAAGGTGCACATTGGGTCATTCAGAATAACTTCACACACACCCGCTACTGTGTATTTCCAAGTCTAATTCTGTCACTAAACCCATACCTGTCACCCAGCGCCTAAATACTAGGCCTCAAATTTATATCCTGCTAAATCTCTCGTTAACGCTGTCCTGTTGTGGCTGGGAAAGTTATTTAGTGTCCGTCAAAGCACATTTTTTGTTCTGGGTTGAAATACAATTCCCAATTTAGCAATTTCATAATTTAGTGGTTTCTGCTATATCAGAGCTATTTGAAATCTATCCCTAAAAGGGTATATAATATTCAAGGTGCACATTGGGTCATTCAGAATAACTTCACACACACCCGCTACTGTGTATTTCTAAGTCTAATTCTGTCACTAAACCCATACCTGTCACCCAGCGCCTAAATACTAGGCCTCAAATTTATATCCTGCTAAATCTCTCGTTAACGCTGTCCTGTTGTGGCTGGGAAAGTTATTTAGTGTCCGTCAAAGCACATTTTTTGTTCTGGGTTGAAATACAATTCCCAATTTAGCAATTTCATAATTTAGTGGTTTCTGCTATATCAGAGCTATTTGAAATCTATCCCTAAAAGGGTATATAATATTCAAGGTGCACATTGGGTCATTCAGAATAACTTCACACACACCCGCTACTGTGTATTTCTAAGTCTAATTCTGTCACTAAACCCATACCTGTCACCCAGCGCCTAAATACTAGGCCTCAAATTTATATCCTGCTAAATCTCTCGTTAACGCTGTCCTGTTGTGGCTAGGAAAGTTATTTAGTGTCCGTCAAAGCACATTTTTTGTTCTGGGTTGAAATACAATTCCCAATTTAGCAATTTCATAATTTAGTGGTTTCTGCTATATCAGAGCTATTTGAAATCTATCCCTAAAAGGGTATATAATATTCAAGGTGCACATTGGGTCATTCAGAATAACTTCACACACACACGCTTCTGTGCATTTCCAAGTCTAATTCTGTCACTAAATCCATACCGGTCACCCAGCGCCTAAATACTAGGCCTCAAATTTATATCCTGCTAAATCTCTCGTTAACGCTGTCCTGTTGTGGCTGGGAAAGTTATTTAGTGTCCGTCAAAGCACATTTTTTGTTCTGGGTTGAAATACAATTCCCAATTTAGCAATTTCATAATTTAGTGGTTTCTGCTATATCAGAGCTATTTGAAATCTATCCCTAAAAGGGTATATAATATTCAAGGTGCACATTGGGTCATTCAGAATAACTTCACACACACACGCTTCTGTGCATTTCCAAGTCTAATTCTGTCACTAAATCCATACCGGTCACCCAGCGCCTAAATACTAGGCCTCAAATTTATATCCCGCTGAATTTGAATACAATACATTGGGCCAAATAATATATTTGTTGTTGTGGTGAACCATAACAATGAGAAAAACATCTAGTAAGGGACGCGGACGTGGACATGGTCGTGGTGGTGTTAGTGGACCCTCTGGTGCTGGGAGAGGACGTGGCCGTTCTGCCACATCCACACGTCCTAGTGTACCAACTACCTCAGGTCCCAGTAGCCGCCAGAATTTACAGCGATATATGGTGGGGCCCAATGCCGTTCTAAGGATGGTAAGGCCTGAGCAGGTACAGGCATTAGTCAATTGGGTGGCCGACAGTGGATCCAGCACGTTCACATTATCTCCCACCCAGTCTTCTGCAGAAAGCGCACAGATGGCGCCTGAAAACCAACCCCATCAGTCTGTCACATCACCCCCATGCATACCAGGGAAACTGTCTCAGCCTCAAGTTATGCAGCAGTCTCTTATGCTGTTTGAAGACTCCGCTGGCAGGGTTTCCCAAGGGCATCCACCTAGCCCTTCCCCAGCGGTGAAAGACATAGAATGCACTGACGCACAACCACTTATGTTTCCTGATGATGAGGACATGGGAATACCACCTCAGCATGTCTCTGATGATGACGAAACACAGGTGCCAACTGCTGCGTCTTTCTGCAGTGTGCAGACTGAACAGGAGGTCAGGGATCAAGACTGGGTGGAAGACGATGCAGGGGACGATGAGGTCCTAGACCCCACATGGAATGAAGGTCGTGCCACTGACTTTCACAGTTCGGAGGAAGAGGCAGTGGTGAGACCGAGCCAACAGCGTAGCAAAAGAGGGAGCAGTGGGCAAAAGCAGAACACCCGCCGCCAAGAGACTCCGCCTGCTACTGACCGCCGCCATCTGGGACCGAGCACCCCAAAGGCAGCTTCAAGGAGTTCCCTGGCATGGCACTTCTTCAAACAATGTGCTGACGACAAGACCCGAGTGGTTTGCACGCTGTGCCATCAGAGCCTGAAGCGAGGCATTAACGTTCTGAACCTGAGCACAACCTGCATGACCAGGCACCTGCATGCAAAGCATGAACTGCAGTGGAGTAAACACCTTAAAACCAAGGAAGTCACTCAGGCTCCCCCTGCTACCTCTTCTGCTGCTGCCGCCTCGGCCTATTCTGCTGCTGCCGCCTCGGCCTCTTCCTCCGCCTCTGGAGGAACGTTGGCACCTGCCGCCCAGCAAACAGGGGATGTACCACCAACACCACCACCACCACCTCCGTCACCAAGCGTCTCAACCATGTCACACGCCAGCGTTCAGCTCTCCATCTCACAAACATTTGATAGAAAGCGTAAATTCCCACCTAGCCACCCTCGATCCCTGGCCCTGAATGCCAGCATTTCTAAACTACTGGCCTATGAAATGCTGTCATTTAGGCTGGTGGACACAGACAGCTTCAAACAGCTCATGTCGCTTGCTGTCCCACAGTATGTTGTTCCCAGCCGGCACTACTTCTCCAAGAGAGCCGTGCCTTCCCTGCACAACCAAGTATCCGATAAAATCAAGTGTGCACTGCGCAACGCCATCTGTAGCAAGGTCCACCTAACCACAGATACGTGGACCAGTAAGCACGGCCAGGGACGCTATATCTCCCTAACTGCACACTGGGTAAATGTAGTGGCAGCTGGGCCCCAGGCGGAGAGCTGTTTGGCGCACGTCCTTCCGCCGCCAAGGATCGCAGGGCAACATTCTTTGCCTCCTGTTGCCACCTCCTCCTTCTCGGCTTCCTCCTCCTCTTCTTCCACCTGCTCATCCAGTCAGCCACACACCTTCACCACCAACTTCAGCACAGCCCGGGGTAAACGTCAGCAGGCCATTCTGAAACTCATATGTTTGGGGGACAGGCCCCACACCGCACAGGAGTTGTGGCGGGGTATTGAACAACAGACCGACGAGTGGTTGCTGCCGGTGAGCCTCAAGCCCGGCCTGGTGGTGTGTGATAATGGGCGAAATCTCGTTGCAGCTCTGGGACTAGCCAATTTGACGCACATCCCTTGCTTGGCGCATGTGCTGAATTTGGTGGTGCAGAAGTTCATTCACAACTACCCCGACATGTCAGAGCTGCTGCATAAAGTGCGGGCCGTCTGTTCGCGCTTCCGGCGTTCACATCCTGCTGCTGCTCGCCTGTCTGCGCTACAGCGTAACTTCGGCCTTCCCGCTCACCGCCTCATATGCGACGTGCCCACCAGGTGGAACTCCACCTTGCACATGCTGGACAGACTGTGCGAGCAGCAGCAGGCCATAGTGGAGTTTCAGCTGCAGCACGCACGGGTCAGTCGCACTACAGAACAGCACCACTTCACCACCAATGACTGGGCCTCCATGCGAGACCTGTGTGCCCTGTTGCGCTGTTTCGAGTACTCCACCAACATGGCCAGTGGCGATGACACCGTTATCAGCGTTACAATACCACTTCTATGTCTCCTTGAGAAAACACTTAGGGCGATGATGGAAGAGGAGGTGGCCCAGGAGGAGGAGGAGGAGGAGGAAGAGGGGTCATTTTTAGCACTTTCAGGCCAGTCTCTTCGAAGTGACTCAGAGGGAGGTTTTTGGCAACAGCAGAGGCCAGGTACAAATGTGGCCAGCCAGGGCCCACTACTGGAGGACGAGGAGGACGAGGATGAGGAGGAGGTGGAGGAGGATGAGGATGAAGCATGGTCACAGCGGGGTGGCACCCAACGCAGCTCGGGTCCATCACTGGTGCGTGGCTGGGGGGAAAGGCAGGACGATGACGATACGCCTCCTACAGAGGACAGCTTGTCCTTACCCCTGGGCAGCCTGGCACACATGAGCGACTACATGCTGCAGTGCCTGTGCAACGACAGCAGAGTTGCCCACATTTTAACCTGTGCGGACTACTGGGTTGCCACCCTGCTGGATCCACGCTACAAAGACAATGTGCCCACCTTACTTCCTGCACTGGAGCGTGATAGGAAGATGCGCGAGTACAAGCGCACGTTGGTAGACGCGCTACTGAGAGCATTCCCAAATGTCACAGGGGAACAAGTGGAAGCCCAAGGCCAAGGCAGAGGAGGAGCAAGAGGTCGCCAAGGCAGCTGTGTCACGGCCAGCTCCTCTGAGGGCAGGGTTAGCATGGCAGAGATGTGGAAAACTTTTGTCAACACGCCACAGCTAACTGCACCACCACCTGATACGCAACGTGTTAGCAGGAGGCAACATTTCACTAACATGGTGGAACAGTACGTGTGCACACCCCTCCACGTACTGACTGATGGTTCGGCCCCATTCAACTTCTGGGTCTCTAAATTGTCCACGTGGCCAGAGCTAGCCTTTTATGCCTTGGAGGTGCTGGCCTGCCCGGCAGCCAGCGTTTTGTCTGAACGTGTATTCAGCACGGCAGGGGGCGTCATTACAGACAAACGCAGCCGCCTGTCTACAGCCAATGTGGACAAGCTGACGTTCATAAAAATGAACCAGGCATGGATCCCACAGGACCTGTCCGTCCCTTGTCCAGATTAGACATTAACTACCTCCCCATAACCATATATTATTGGACTCCAGGGCACTTCCTCATTCAATCCTATTTTTATTTTCATTTTACCATTATATTGCGAGGCTACCCAAAGTTGAATGAACCTCTCCTCTGCCTGTGTGCTAGGCCTAAATATATGCCAATGGACTGTTGCAGTGGTGGCTGACATGAAGCCTGATTCTCTGCTATGACATGCAGACTAATTCTCTGCTGACATGAAGCCAGATTGTCTGTTACGGGACCTCTCTCCTCTGCCTGGGTGCTGGGCCTAAATTTATGACAATGGACTGTTGCAGTGGTGGCTGACGTGAAGCCTGATTCTCTGCTATGACATGCAGACTGATTCTCTGCTGACATGAAGCCAGATTGTCTGTTACGGGACCTCTCTGCTCTGCCTGTGTGCTAGGCCTAAATATATGCCAATGGACTGTTGCAGTGGTGGGTGACGTGAAGCCTCATTCTCTGCTATGACATGCAGACTGATTCTCTGCTGACATGAAGCCAGATCGTCTGTTACGGGACCTCTCTGCTCTGCCTGTGTGCTAGGCCTAAATATATGCCAATGGACTGTTGCAGTGGTGGGTGACGTGAAGCCTCATTCTCTGCTATGACATGCAGACTGATTCTCTGCTGTCATGAAGCCAGATTGTCTGTTACGGGACCTCTCTGCTCTGCCTGTGTGCTAGGCCTAAATATATGCCAATGGACTGTTGCAGTGGTGGGTGACGTGAAGCCTCATTCTCTGCTATGACATGCAGACTGATTCTCTGCTGACATGAAGCCAGATTGTCTGTTACGGGACCTCTCTCCTCTGCCTGTGTGCTAGGCCTAAATATATGCCAATGGACTGTTGCAGTGGTGGCTGACGTGAAGCCTCATTCTCTGCTATGACATGCAGACTGATTCTCTGCTGACATGAAGCCAGATTGTCTGTTACGGGACCTCTCTGCTCTGCCTGTGTGCTAGGCCTAAATATATGCCAATGGACTGTTGCAGTGGTGGGTGACGTGAAGCCTCATTCTCTGCTATGACATGCAGACTGATTCTCTGCTGTCATGAAGCCAGATTGTCTGTTACGGGACCTCTCTGCTCTGCCTGTGTGCTAGGCCTAAATATATGCCAATGGACTGTTGCAGTGGTGGGTGACGTGAAGCCTCATTCTCTGCTATGACATGCAGACTGATTCTCTGCTGACATGAAGCCAGATCGTCTGTTACGGGACCTCTCTGCTCTGCCTGTGTGCTAGGCCTAAATATATGCCAATGGACTGTTGCAGTGGTGGGTGACGTGAAGCCTCATTCTCTGCTATGACATGCAGACTGATTCTCTGCTGACATGAAGACAGATTCTCTGTTACGGGACCTCTCTCCTCTGCCTGTGTGTGTGCTGGGCCTAAATATATGCCAATGGACTGTTGCAGTGGTGGCTGACGTGAAGCCTCATTCTCTGCTATGACATGCAGACTGATTCTCTGCTGACATGAAGCCAGATTCTCTGTTACGGGACCTCTCTCCTCTGCCTGGGTGCCGGGGCCTAAATATCTGAGAATGGACTGTTCCAGTGGTGGGTGACGGGAAGCCAGATTCTCTGCTATGGAACCTCTCTCCAATTGATTTTGGTTAATTTTTATTTATTTAATTTTTATTTTAATTCATTTCCCTATCCACATTTGTTTGCAGGGGATTTACCTACATGTTGCTGCCTTTTGCAGCCCTCTAGCTCTTTCCTGGGCTGTTTTACAGCCTTTTTAGTGCCGAAAAGTTCGGGTCCCCATTGACTTCAATGGGGTTCGGGTTCGGGACGAAGTTCGGATCGGGTTCGGATCCCGAACCCGAACATTTCCGGGATGTTCGGCCGAACTTCTCGAACCCGAACATCCAGGTGTTCGCTCAACTCTAGTTGCAGCACTCATTTGAATTGGACAAACAGTTGTTATTACACTACTCCACCGCTACGAAGGAGACAGCATGCAGGTAAATATTGAAGAAGAAGCAGCTCTCACTCCTGTGCTGCAACCCCTTTAAACAGATGATCTTGTATTAATACCCCATCCTAATGATAGCTAATCAACAGGGGTGCACTTGGCCTTACTGCCACCTGAAGTAAAAAATTAAATGGCTCAGCCATCACTTTTTCATCATCTCTCCCTACTGGTGCCCCAGCAGTGTGATCCTGCTGTTACCCCAGTACTGTGGCCACTGTGCTTTCCAACACCCCCAACATTATACTAGATCTGGTCTTGCTGACAGTGCCCCTGCAAAATAGTACTGCTGAACAGATAATCCTTTATTGCAGGGGTGCCCAACCTGCGTCACTCCAGCTGTTGCAAAATTACAACTACCAGCATGCATAGATAGCTAACAGCATTGCTTGATGGGAGTTGTAGTTTTACAATAGCTGGAGGGCCGCAGGTTGAGCATCCCTTCTGTATTGTAATAATGTGCCTCAAAGTCCCACTAATCGTAATAATGCCCCCTACAGTACCACCAATAGCAATAATGCTATTAAGAGTGCCCCCATTAGTAGCAATGCCCTCCATATTGTGCCCAATAATAATGTCCACACTGTACCCCCCAGTATTCAAAATTGCCCCCTAGTGTCCTTAGTAGAAATTATGACTCCCTATAGTGACCTCAGCAGTAACAAGTCCCATCTATAAGGAACCTCTATAGAGCCTCCAGTAGTAACAAGGCCCTCATAGTGCTCCAGCAGCTATACTGCCCCCTGTAGTAGCCCCAGTAGTTATAAAGCCCCTGGTAGTGCCCCAGGATTTACAATACCCCTGTTGTGCCCCAGTATTTATTAAACCATCTTTAGTGCTCCCAGTACTTTTAATGCCCCTGTAGTTATAATGTTGTCTACAGTTATAAACCTACTGTAGTGCCCACTGTATTATATTGCTCCCCTTGCTGCAAGTATGTGTAATGCCCCAACATTAGAGCCCATATGTATAATGCCCTCCTAATTATATAATTATATGCCCCTAGAGTGCCCACTGTAGTCTAATGCTCCTCTGTAGTGCCCCAGCCTGTAATGCCCTCCTTTAATGCTCTAGCCAATAATGCCCCCTGTGGTGCTCCAGCATGTAATGTCCTCCGCATTCCCCCAGCCTGTAATGCCCCCCTATAGTGCCCCAGCCTCTAATGCCCCCTGTATTGCTCCACTCTCTAATGCCCCACCATAGTGCTCCAGCCTCTAACCCCTGTAGTCCTCCAGCCTGTAATGCTCCCCTGTAGTGCTCCAGCCTGTAATAACCCCCTTAGCGCTCCAGCCTGTAGTGCCCCTATATATTAAAAAATAAATAGATAATCCGCCAATCCAATGCAGGCCATTAACAATGTAGACCGGCAAAACAGTGTGGTCTCATCAGTTTAATTGGGGCCCGGCGCAGCCTATACGGCCTAACAGTTCTTGATTGCAGCATAGCCGCACACTGAGTGCCATACTACTGCACCGTATGATCGTACCTTGAGGTGAAATGCTCTTTAAAGTCCGTAAACCTACAATTGCTACTGATGACTATTGAGGCCGAGTTTACACTATAGTTATTTGGTCAGTTATTTCCATCAGTTATTGTGAGTCAAAAGCAGTATTGAGATGAAGTATAGTAAAATGCAAACATTTCCTCCTGTCCTGTGTTTTTGGCACTCACATACCGTAGTTTTGGCTAACAATACCTGATTGAAATAACTGACCAAATAATAAAGTGTGAACTCGCCCTAACATATGATAGAAAAGTGATACCAAAATGTTTAAGTCAGTTACGTTGTAAAAGTAAAAGAACATAAGGATCATAGGAAAATATTAACAAAAAGGTAGAATAAAAACTTTGCTTACACATAGAAGCTAATCCTCATTATTAGTTTGCTAAGTACATAGTAGTGAATGCTGACAATTGCTCATGTATGGGAAATCCTTTGCATATGTTAATGAATGCACAGCTGGCAAAAAAAAGCAAGAATAAGTGCTCATGTTTCTCTTTTTAGCCACCTGTGGTTTTTGTGCTATCTTTTTCTGTCACCTTTTGAGCATGGAGTGTCTTGCTAGAAATGAAAGTTGTGTAACTGTGCCTCATTACCACGTTTGATATGTGTAATGTTCCTTTATATGAGATTATAGGCTAAAACTGTATTCCTGCAATGATATGTTAATTTCTGTCTGGCACACTAAGGGTTCATTTCTGCTGCTTTAGGTTATCAGGCAAGTGTTGGCTGAGGTGCCTGGGCTTAGCCTCCTCATTGAGACAGTCTGAAGCTGAAGAGTAAGCAGCTCTGCAGAACCTGAGTCCTGTGAGGAGACATACAGACAAGTAGTTAGGGCCTACCTTGATTAGGGACTTGATTTTAGTCATCCATCCACTTTGAGAGTGTAGAAAGAAACTATATTGAAGTTTAGCAGTCATATTGGTTGGTGAAAGACAACTGGAGGTGAAGATAAGGCCGAATGCACACGGTCGTGTTTCACGGCCATGAGCGGCCCGTGGTAACATGGGCTGGATTCCTGCTGAGAGCAGGAGCGCACGGCGTCATTAATTTCTATGACGCCGTGCGCTTCCTGCTGCCGCCACAGTACAGTAATACACTGGTATGATCTATAGCAGTTTATTACTGTAGTGCGGCGGCAGCAGCAACCACACGGCGTCATAGAAGCTCTCAGCAGGAATCCAGCCAGTGTTACCACGGACCGCTCACGGTCGTGAAACACCGCCGTGTGCATTCGGCCTAATGCATACAGTCATGTGAAAAAATTAGGACACCCTTTGAAAGCATGTGGTTTTTTGTAACATTTTTAATAAAAGGTTATTTCATCTCCGTTTCAACAATACAGAGAGATTAAAGTAATCCAACTAAACAAAGAAAACTGAAGAAAAGTCTTTTCAAGATCTTCTGTAAATGTCATTCTACAAAAATGCCTATTCTAACTGAGGAAAAAGATAGGACACCCTCACATGTATTCCCTTTTAAATTGGCTCAGATCTCACACAGGTATATCACACCAGGTGCACATAATTAGTAGATCGTTACTCTGCATGTTGAATGAGGCTTGCCCTATTTAAACCTCAGACATTTAGTTTGGTGTGCTCCTGACTGTTGAAGTGAGAGTGAGCACCATGGTGAGAGCAAAAGAGCTGTCAGAGGACTTCAGAAAAAAGATTGTAGCAGCCTATGAGTCTGGGAAGGGATTTAAAAAGATCTCAAAAGATTTTGAAATCAGCCATTCCACTGTCCGGAAGATAGTCTACAAGTGGAGGGCTTTCAAAACAACTGCCAACATGCCCAGGACTGGTCGCCCCAGCAAGTTCACCCCAAGAGCAGACCGCAAGATGCTAAAAGAGGTCTCCAAAAACCCTAAAGTGTCATCTCGAGAACTACAGCAGGCTCTGGCTACTGTTGATGTAGAAGTACATGCCTCTACAATCAGAAAGAGACTGTACAAGTTTAACTTGCATGGGAGGTGTGCAAGGAGGAAACCTTTGCTTTCCAAGAGAAACATCGAGGCCAGACTGACATTTGCCAGAGATAAAGTTGACAAAGACCAGGACTTCTGGAATAATGTTCTTTGGACAGATGAGTCCAAAATTGAATTATTTGGACACAACAGCAGAGGACATGTTTGGCGTAAACCAAACACAGCATTCCAAGAAAAGAACCTCATACCAACTGTGAAGCATGGAGGTGGAAGTGTCATGGTTTGGGGCTGCTTTGCTGCAGCAGGACCTGGTCAGCTCACCATCATAGAATCCACGATGAATTCTACTGTGTATCAGAAGGTGCTTGAAGAACATGTGAGACCATCAGTTAGAAAATTAAAGCTGAAGCGGAACTGGACCATGCAACATGACAATGACCCAAAACATACTAGTAAATCAACCAAAGATTGGCTGAAAAAGAAGAAATGGAGAGTCCTGGAATGGCCAAGTCAAAGTCCAGATTTGAATCCCATTGAGATGCTGTGGGGTGACTTGAAAAGGGCTGTACGTGCAAGAAACCCCTCAAACATCTCACAGCTGAAAAAGTTCTGCATTGAGGAGTGGGGTAAAATTTCCTCAGACCGATGTCGAAGACTGGTAGATGGCTACAAGAACCGTCTCACTGCAGTTATTTCAGCCAAAGGAGGTAACACTCGCTATTAGGGGCAAGGGTGTCCTATCTTTTTCCTCAGTTAGAATAGGCATTTTTGTAGAATGACATTTACAGAAGATCTTGAAAAGACTTTTCTTCAGTTTTCTTTGTTTAGTTGGATTACTTTAATCTCTCTGTATTGTTGAAACGGAGATGAAATAACCTTTTATTAAAAATGTTACAAAAAACCACATGCTTTCAAAGGGTGTCCTAATTTTTTCACATGACTGTATGTTCTGACTTTGGACTTCAGAGCCTTTGACTAGAGGTGAGGACTTTGGGTCCCCAGTCATATTGGAAAAACCTGTAAAAGGACTATAACCTGCAGTGATTATTGTAGAACAATATTGTGAGAGGGTATGCCTTGTGAAAATATAGTGCACCATGCGGCTGACCTTGAATAAAGCGCAGCTATGCTAAAAGAGTATATCTGGTTATGGCAAGGTGTTTTAGTCTACATTCATATCTGTGTTTTTCTTTCCAGTATTGAGATCATAGGATCTCAAAACCAGAGGAAAACGCTTCCGTTTTGTGCACATTCATTGTCAATGGGGACAAAACAGAACTGAACAGGACGGAGTGCACCAGAATGCATTCCACTCCATTTTGTTGCATTCCCATGCCGCACACAAAAGCACTACAAGCAGCGTATTTGTGTGCGTCGTAAGATACTGATCAAGACAGATCCAGCATGAAACACAGTGTAAGTCAATGGTGCTTGATCCATTTTCTCAAACATGAACAAACAAAAGGATCTGGCGTCATCTTGGTAATTTTAGAGATAATATAACTGGATCCATTTAGAATGGATGCAGACGGTTCTATTATCATAACAGAAGCGTTTTTTATTATCCCTCCCGGATCCAGCAAAAACACTTATATGAAAGTAGCCTTAGCATTCCATTTTCATCACAAAGAGAGAAAAGTCCAGCATCAAATCCATAATCTGGACATTTCTCAACTGTGCTTGTGATGTTCTGTTGGATTGGACACATGTGGTGAGCTGCTCATTGTATTATTTTTAATTGCCTTCTTTGTTCTGCCAGACATTTATGGGAACTGTTAATAAGAAATGTTAATAGGATCTCCCAATAGTATGTGTATTTGTAGTTTGCCAAAAGTTTAAGTGACTTGTGTGTCCTGCATTTCATATGTAATATAGAGACCTTCAGTTAACATCTTGAGATAATGTTTTTGCAAGAATGCTACAAAAAAGCTGCTTATTTGCCGTCAGGGCAGGGGCATTGTTAAGATCTGAAAAGATCAGGGTCCCACGCCCTTATGCATATGTGCCAAATTCTCAAAGTAAACTCTCCCTTACCAAACACACACACACCATAACAGCAAAGGCATAGTTTACTTGCTGGATGGACATTACATTCAGCACTACGAACCTCTTACATACAATGCCTCACATGGGACATGATAGTAGTATTAAAGCCTCTCTATAGTGGCCCCAGTAGCTATAATGTCCCCTATAGTGTCCTAGTAGTTAAAATTAAACCCCTATAGACCCCCAGCAAATATAATGCCTCTCTGTAGTACCCCAGTAGCTATAATGCTCTCCTGTTGTGCCCTGCAAGCTATAATGCCCTCCAGTGGTAGTCTCCATATGTATTAATCCATCCTGTAGTGCCCCAGTAGGTATATTTTCCTTTAGTGCTCCCAATAGGTATAATGTCTTCTTGTAGTGCACCAGTAGAATAAGGCCCTTCTATAGTGCCCTCAGTAGGTACTAAGTCCCTTGTAGTGCCCCAGTAGTTATAATGCACCCTGTTCTACCCTAATAGTTTTAAGGCCCTCTGTAGTTCCCTAGTAGTTGCATCCCCGGTAGGTATATTGTCCCCTTTAGTGTCTTCAATATGTATAGTACTCCACTGTAGTGCCGACAGTAGTTTTTTTGCCCCCTATAATTGTGATGCTCCCCACATAGTGCTCCTAATAGATATAATGCCCTCTTCAGTGCCCCCAGTACTTACAGAGACCCTTTGTAGTTATTAAACCCATCCCACATAGTGCCTCCAGCAAATGTTATGTCCCTTTTAGTGCCGACAGCATTTACAGAGCCCCCGTAGTTGTAAATATGCTTTGTAATCTGGTAGTCTGTTCCAACAGAGGAACTGTCTATAGGAATTTCCATATCCGACATAGCTGGGTACCACCAACAACACCAGATCCATATTGACTATAATAGGATCCAACGAGGATCCAGCTGTATCTTCCAGCCAATTGCAGGCATTTATGCAGTAAAGCTTCCGGATCCCCATTGGATATCCTATTGTAGTAGATGGGGATCCATTGATATGTGGTGGCGTCTGGCTATGTCAGATACAGTAACTTCTCTGCCAGAACAGACTACCAGATTACCTTTAGCACAGATATTAAAGTAGGCTTGCTAAGGAAAATATATATATACACACACACAATTTTCCCTTCAGTCTACTCTGCCTTCCAAATATGATGGGACATTAAGGATGCCTTTACGTATGGCAGATTTTGTAGCAAAAAAAAATATTCTGCTAGTGAAAACCAGTTTCATTCATGGGGAAGAATTATCAAAACTGGTGTAAAGGTGTAAATTGGGTTACTTTCCTATAGCAACCAATCAGATTTCACCTTTAATTTTTCAAGGCCCCTTCAGGAAAAGAAAGGTGCAATCTGATTGGTTGCTATAGACAACTTTGCCAGTTTTCCTTCATGCCAGTTTGATAAATCTTCCCCCATATGTTTCCCACCAGAACAAGCCCATTCAGATAAATGGAACTGATTCACAGAGATATACTGCAACAAGGCACTTAGTCATAAAAATTCCCTAGAAAACAGCCTAGAAAAATAGGTGGGGCTAAGTTGTAAATTAAGAAAAAATACTTTTTGAGCTAACATACACTATATAGGAGGCAGTGTAAATAGGTGGTGTAAAGAAAGGACTTTTGTCTCACATCTAACAAGTTGAGCCAAATATTTAATGTTATTTTTTATCATTTTGACACAGTTTGTGCCATTTATGCTATCCTCCCTCCATTCTGTTCACAAACTGTCCAAAACAGACAAACTGCATTTGGTCCTTTCTATACACACATTTTACGCTCTGAAATACCATATCCTTGAACTGGAGCCAGTGTTTTTGTGAAGGCTGCTTCAGGCAACAAAACTTGTACAGAATGTTAAAGGAGTCCGTTTTTGTGTGGGTCATGGATTGGGAAGCAGCAGATTGCCACTCTCCAGGTAAGACGTACAGTGTGCTTGAGGCACATAACTACAGGGTTAATGTCGCTTTTTAAAATAAGCCAGACAAATTTTACATTTCCCTTTGAATAGTCCCTTGGGAAGAAAACAGTTAGGATCTCACATAAAATACAGCAGACAACATTCCTAGGACACAATGACATTTAACTTAAAACACAGCAACATTTTTTCAATGTTTTTTTAATGCAAATCGGGGCAGATTTATTAATATTGCCTAGAATTTAAAAAAAACTTGGGCTAGATGGGTCAAGTTTATCATAGTGATTCATGTTAAATACACTTTTCATGAACTTACGACCCATCTTGGCATACTTCAGACCACTGTAACATATTTATGGAGCAAATTTCCCAATAAGTTACACCCTTTTAATCTAAGGTACAAACTCTTGTACTGCAAAACACTAAAAATGTCTAAAACACTTGGCACACATCATGTGAGCCAGAAATCGTGTACATATTTATTCGTATAGTGTCCCACTACTGTTATATCAGGAATTGCCTCAAGTGATTTCTATACAGAAATGTTCCTTTTGATGCTAAGACTCTTCTCTATGTTCTGCAATCTTTTTCAGAATTAGTTATGAATGTTATGCTTTTAACATGCTTCATGCTCTGCGTATGGTGTTCTCTTCTTCTCTTTTTTCCTTAGGATTCTGTATAATAAATGGTAGAAAAATTGCTTGTTACACAGGTAACACATTTTAAAACATGCCACCAAAACCAGTGAAACATGTTGTGAAACAGTGAAACGTATCGTAAAACAGTCATGGGCTACTAAAAGCCAGAGTAACACTACTCACATCCATGTGTTTTCATATCCATATTTCCATGGAGAGTCTGCGTGACTCAAAACATGCATGCACCTTCAGAATACAAGGGTTCTGTCTAGCGACAAATAGGTCACAGTAACGTCTGCTCCTGTTCCACACTCTCCATGTCTGCTTCTCGGTGCCTCTCAACACACAAGAAATGCCCTCTTAGACAATCACTGCTCATTGTGGTGATTAGCTGAGCAGGTATTACCTGTGTGTTGAGAGACACCAGTAAGCAGAGGCCAGTGATTGGCTGAGCAGGAATTACCTGTGTGTTGAGAGACACCAGTAAGCAGAGGCCAGTGATTGGCTGAGCAGGAATTACCTGTGTGTTGAGAGACACCAGTAAGCAGAGGCCAGTGATTGGCTGAGCAGGTATTACGTGTGTGTTGAGAGACACCAGTAAGCAGAGGCCAGTGATTGGCTGAGCAGGTATTACGTGTGTGTTGAGAGACACCAGTAAGCAGAGGCCAGTGATTGGCTGAGCAGGTATTACGTGTGTGTTGAGAGACACCAGTAAGCAGAAGCCAGTGATTGGCTGAGCAGGTATTACCTGTGTGTTGAGAGACACCAGTAAGCAGAGGCCAGTGATTGGCTGAGCAGGTATTACCTGTGTGTTGAGAGACACCAGTAAGCAGAGGCCAGTAATTGGCTGAGCAGGTATTACCTGTGTGTTGAGAGACACCAGTAAGCAGAGGCCAGTGATTGGCTGAGCAGGTATTACCTGTGTGTTGAGAGACACCAGTAAGCAGAGGCCAGTGATTGGCTGAGCAGGTATTACGTGTGTGTTGAGAGACACCAGTAAGCAGAGGCCAGTGATTGGCTGAGCAGGTATAACCTGTGTGTTGAGAGACACCAGTAAGCAGAGGCCAGTGATTGGCTGAGCAGGTATTACGTGTGTGTTGAGAGACACCAGTAAGCAGAGGCCAGTGATTGGCTGAGCAGGTATTACCTGTGTGTTGAGAGACACCAGTAAGCAGAGGCCAGTGATTGGCTGAGCAGGTATTACCTGTGTGTTGAGAGACACCAGTAAGCAGAGGCCAGTGATTGGCTGAGCAGGTATTACCTGTGTGTTGAGAGACACCAGTAAGCAGAGGCCAGTGATTGGCTGAGCAGGTATTACCTGTGTGTTGAGAGATACCAGTAAGCAGAGGCCAGTGATTGGCTGAGCAGGTATTACGTGTGTGTTGAGAGACACCAGTAAGCATCGGCCAGTGATTGGCCGAGCAGGTATTACGTGTGTGTTGAGAGACACCAGTAAGCAGAGGCCAGTGATTGGCTGAGCAGGTATTACCTGTGTGTTGAGAGACACCAGTAAGCAGAGGCCAGTGATTGGCTGAGCAGGTATTACCTGTGTGTTAAGAGACACCAGTAAGCAGAGGCCAGTGATTGGCTGAGCAGGTATTACGTGTGTGTTGAGAGACACCAGTAAGCAGAAGCCAGTGATTAGCTGAGCAGGTATTACCTGTGTGTTGAGAGACACCAGTAAGCAGAGGCCAGTGATTGACTGAGCAGGTATTACCTGTGTGTTGAGAGACACCAGTAAGCAGAGGCCAGTGATTGGCTGAGCAGGTATTAACTGTGTGTTGAGAGATACCAGTAAGTAGAGGCCAGTGGGGACCCAGCAACAGTCTGAACGTGAAATTGTTGCAACCTGCAGTCAACACTAGAATGAGCTTCCTAAAATGTATATAGCTTTCATTGTGCATAATATCAAGCTTATTTTAATCCTTTATGTAATGGCTGCAATCATTTAAGCAAGGGCGTACTTATAAATCATTGGCCTCATAGCAAGAATCTGAATTGGGCCCCCATGCCTCATCCCTAGCTGCTGTCACTACCCATCCTTGGTTACTCCCACTAACTGCACCAGGCCCCTCCCACTTTACAACGAACCGTGCCTGCTGCTGGATATTATATTGTGCGCCATGTCCTTTCATGAACTGTGCCTGCTGCTTTGTATCACATAGCGTACACTACCCCCTATGAACTGTACTTACTGCTGCATATTATATAGTGTCCCATACCTAAGATTTTTAGAACAAGTAAGGGGTGCCCACGTTTGTTGGATCATGTAAAT
Source organism: Bufo gargarizans (assembly GCF_014858855.1). NCBI lineage: Eukaryota > Metazoa > Chordata > Amphibia > Anura > Bufonidae > Bufo > Bufo gargarizans. The sequence goes on along the minus strand of NC_058084.1, from coordinate 289,209,895 downwards.
TTTGAACACGGAGGGAACAGTAGTGTCCTCATATTTGCCCGAATTGAGACTGTATCGAGTCCCCCACAAGAGGGAGACGGACATCGCAAACTTTTGAGAAGAGAAGGGAAGTGGATCCTATGCTCATGCGCAATGGGTCCTCTGAGAGTGAATGGAAAAATTGATTTAGGAGTATTTCTGTCACATCTATTGTATGTCTATTTGGACGCAATAGTTTTTAATGATGTGTGTTTTGCAACACTATTTTTGAGGTACTGGCTTTGAGGTGACGTCAGATGAATGCGCGGCTTTGAAACGCCGGTGACGTGCAGAGATTTTATAAATATATTTTATGAAATTACATGAGGTGCTGTTTAAAGTGTGAGTTATAAAGTTCTAGTTCATTTCTCACAATGGTGCTCTGCATTTTAAGTGAAATTATTATTGACATTCTAAATATTCATCAGAAGCATCTTACCTGAAGCATTTCATCCTCACTGAGTATGAGACAGAAGGCAGAAAAAAAATACATTCATCAAGTGATAATTTAAGTATTTTGCACACAATCTGGGCTCAGCTAATGCCGGGTTATGCTGGTTTACATTCCTATTCATATTTCAGTAAAGAGGCTGCTATTAACAAGATTCAATATTTAATGTAACAGAAGCATACTGCTTAATTTAGTTTTTAAATCCTATATACAGTAAATGTTTGGGATTTGTTGCCCATTATGTGGAACACTGCACCATTGTGTTTTTAACACTGGAGTCAAAGTGATTTATTAAAAGTTGTGCTATCTACGAAAACACTCACGGATTTGTTACGGTGTTGGCTGGTGAAATAGCTGGAATTTCTCAGATTTGGTTTGTTATTAACCTGTTATAAAAAGTATTGTGTAGCATAGATGCCAAAATATATGTGTTTTTTTTTGTTTTTTTCTCAGAGAAACAGCAAGCTTTTTTAAAAATATCTATCCATCTATCTCATATCAATCTCATGCCTATATTTCATTCTATCTATCTGTCTATTAACAAGTTTAGAATATAAAACAATACTTTCAGTACTGGCATACTCATGGAATTATAAAAAAAAAAAAAATACCGAAAAAATGAAGACACAGCATCCTGTGAATCATTAGCTAAAGGTTCAATCCAGTTGTTTCAGAATAACTACAAATTTAAATTGACAAGTTAGGTCCCATTCAGACGAATGTACGGCCTCCATGCCTATGCTGTGGACTGCGAACAGTGGGTCTGCAATACACGGGCACTGGCCAATTGAATGCTATGATGTGGTATAGACCCATTGACTTGAATGGGTCAGCAATCCAAAACATACAGCAAAAGATAGGACATGTCCTATCTTTTGTGGTGCAGAGGAACAGACCCGGAAGCCCATGGAAGGGCTTCCGATTGTTTCCCTGGGCTTCCAATCCATGCCTCCACACCTATCTTTTCCTGTATGTTGCATATCATAGACCCATTCATTACAGTGGGTCCATAGCACAAAGTTCACACAGCCAGTGCCTTTGTATTGCAGACCAACACTGGCATGTAGGCCATACATTTGTCTGAATGGGGCTTTAAGCAGGCAGGACAGGCAGGCTTTGTGTTGATATGCAGACTTGGAGAATCAACTCAAAGTGAAGGTGGGGGCATAAGAGGCTATATTTAGGGGGCATGTGGGAATGCAGAGAGCCTCCTTTTAAGATTGTTCTCACAATCTACGATAATGAAAGTATCCTCTGAATAGTACACCTGCATAGGTACCATAGTCTGTTAGGCTGAGAAAAGAGATTAGTTCATCCAGTTCAGCCTGTTGATCTAGAGAAAGGCATATGATCTAGAAGCCAATTTTCCTCATTTAGGGACAAAAAAGTCCCTTCCGAGTCCAAATTTGACAATCAATCTAGCTCCCTGGATTTGTTACCTAATCTAATAACCCCACTGTAAAATATTCTCTCGATAAATACATCCAGGCCCCTCTTGAACTCTTTAGGGAATTCCCACAGTCCACAATTCTCTGTGGCAGAGATCTTGATAGTCTCCCTAATGTCATAGTAAAGAGTCCATTTCTCTGTTTGTGAAATGCAGGCGCTCTGAGATGAGGAGGCTCGCCTCCTCAGCACTCCCTCAGTGCGCCTGCACCGATGACATCACCAAAAGATAAGACGTCATCGGCGCAGGCGCACCGAGGGAGTCCTGAGGAAGCGAGCCTCCTCATCTCAGAGCGCCTGCGCCGAATGAACACAGGCGCATGATTTTTGAAATGCTGACAGGGCCGGCCGGAGGAGGAGATCGCGGCTGGCCCTGTCAATCAACACGATGAAGGGGTGGTTTTTTGCGGCGGCTACCAGCAAGTAGACGCCCTACTTGCTGGTAGAGACCTCTTTTACATATTATAAAAGTTTGTTTTTAGAATAAACTGCTGAAGGAAAGTAAGTAACACCATTATATTTTCATATATCGCAGTATAAGGAATTTAACTAGCCCATATGACTTTAGTGGGGTGACAGAAGCCCTTTAAGCCTGACAAGCAGTTGCAGGATGTAGACACTCTGTACTGAAGAGCTTGTGGAGAACAAGGATGCTTCCCTGTGCAAACGGTAGAAGCAGGTTAAGTCTGGTGCTTGTGACTGAAACACTGAGGTACCAGCTACTTACTGAGAAAGGGCATTAGTCCCAGACTTCCTTAGAGAGCAGGGATAGCGGCAACAGCAGATGGAGGAGCTGTGTGTGAGACAGCCTGAGGGATGCATGCTTAGAGTGTTGAACCTAAGGGGGTCATTTATCAAACAGAAATACCCCAAAATTAGGAGTATTTCTGGTGCACATTAAGTTGCAAAGGTCCTCTGCGCCGCAATCTGCGACTTCTCCCTGCTCACATCAGGTCTAATAAAGTGGACTGGCGCAGGCCCGTCTCATTTATTATTTCCATTGGCTGTTTTAGGCATATAAAATGGTCTAAGTGTAAGACAGTTAGGAAGATGTCTTACATTTATAACTGGCAGAGGATCCACCGACGTTCCAATGGCTAGTATAGTGCTTACTGTATGAAGAGCAGCATCTAAAACACCCCTAAGTGTACAGCTAGAGATAGAGAGATCCAAGTCAGGCCTGTGTGGTTGCAGAGAGGCAGAGCCACTATGCTGAGAGGCTGCAGATCAGCAGCTTCTGTTAATTAATTCCAGTCACTCTACCATCCATTACATGGCACTATTAATTGTGGCATCTGATTGGTTAAATGTCTGGAGCTAAACTATCAATCACAGTCAGGTTGCCACGGTGATCATGTTGACAAAGATTCTATGCATGGACAATCACCAGGACTTACTATTACATATTATTATTATTATTATTATTATTATTATTATTATTATTATTATTATTATAATGAGGAGATTGCAGTGAGTATGTGATATTATATTAAAGGGCTTCTGTCAGCTAAGTTTAGCCTATGAAGCTGAGGACATGTGCTGCTAGATCGCAACTAGCACGTCCACAAAATAACGATTTTATATATATATATATATATATATATATATATATGCAAATGAGGCAAGTAAGACGCCCAAGGGGCTGTAATCAACGTTTCAGGAGTCCAGCCACACCCACTGTGGAGGAGCCCAGCACCGCCCGCGTCCTCTGAATTTCCTCCTTGCTCCCCCAATGTCACAGAGTTGAAGGGATGTAATCCTGCGCATGCGCAAGTATGCCACATATGAGTGCCGGCATAGTGTTCCTTCTCTGTTCCACATCTGTTCTAATAAATTCTTATACAAGTAGAGCTCCCGAGTGGAGAGTGTATCAGCAATAAGTTTCTGTTGACATCACTGATTATTTTGCCCTTCCTCTGATCCGTCAGAACAATAACCCACAAAAAATGTATCCTGTCTGTGGAGCATCCGCCTTCACTCGGTCAGCATTTGGTCATTAATCCATCAGTATTTCTAATGCAAAAAAAAAAGGAGTGGATCCAAAACAGAGATGACCATTGAAACCATTCAAGAACCCGCTGGGTTGTTGGTCAAGGCATGACCGCTAGATGACACTGGGTCTCGCTGCGACCCCTGCTGCCACGCCCCCTTACTCTGCTGCGACCTCTGCCTGTGCAAGAAACATTTTGGATTCTGTCACTCCCCTGTGCAGGGCATGGCACTTCTCTATCTGACATACTGTTAGATCAAATAAATGAAAAGGAATTTAAAACACCCCAAAAAAGTCTGTAATTTTCTCACTTGACCACACAATGGCTAATAACCCCTTTTTGTTTCTAGTAATACACTCAAAAAAGGGCTTTAAAACATATAACTGCACCTCTGAACGGCAAATAGGCCCTTATTTTTTTCCACTTATGGACGCCACAGAACGCTTTAAAACATATAACTGCACCGCTGAACAGCAAATATATTTTTCTTTTGCCACTATTACACAACAAAAAGGGTTTCAGAACATACAGTTGCAAGAAAAAGTAGTGAGCCCTTTGGAATTATATGGATTTCTGCACAAATTGGTCATAAAATCTGATCTTCATCTAAGTCACAACAATAGACAATCACAGTCTGCTTAAACTAATAACACACAAAGAATTAAATGTTACCATGTTTTTATTGAACACACTGTAAACATTCACAGTTCAGGTGGAAAACGGATGTGAACCCTTGGATTTAATAACTGGCTGAACCTCCTTTGGCAGCAATAACTTCAACCAAACGTTTCCTGTAGTTGCAGATCAGACGTGCACAGCGGTCAGGAGTAATTCTTGACCATTCCTCTTTACAGAACTGTTTCAGTTCAGCAATATTCTTGGGATTTATAACTGCACATCTGAACGTCAAATATATTTTTCTTTTGCCACTAATACACAACCAAAAGGGCTGTAATTTCCGCACTTCACCACACAGCGGCTAATAAGCCCCCCCACTAATACATGGCAAAAAATGCTTTCAAACATATAACTGCATCGTACAAGGGAAATAAGATGTATAAATATTTCCTTGTAATAAACCCTGTTAATGGCTGTAACAACCCAATAACAAGAACTGTTTTCTGGAATTACAGAGCTGTATAATGGCAATTAGGGTGCCAAGTCAGTGCAGCAAGGTATAATAGGATTGTTCTTATTATCCAGGCTGTAACCTCCCCTACTGAACCCTGTTCAACATAAATGCTATGGAATGATTCATCCTTATCCTTTACCTACACCTTGAATAATCTTTCCCAGCACTTGTAACTTGTTTTTTTTTAGCACAATTAAGTTTTTTCTAGTGCACTGGAAAATGGCAGAATCCAAGATGGCTGAGGCTATTATAGGGCTATGACATCACAGGGCTGGCTGGCTGCTGATTGGCTGCATGCATGGCATTATGGGTGATCCAGCCTTCCCAGAGTTCCTTGCTCCATGTCCTCACACATGCAGAAGCCATTTGAGGAAAAAATGTGATTCATTACCATGAAGCATGAGGAAATTTGGATTCGGTGCAAATAAAAATTTTAATAAAATTCGGATCAAATTCCACTTCGTTAAATTCGATTCACTCATCTCTAGTTATAATAATAGTATGTTTTGTGGGAAGAGATTAATTGAACTATTCCATTTTCCTTATTGCCACTCAGAAGAAAGGGATGTAGAATTTTTATTTTTTATTTTTACTTTCTTAGTAATGAAACCAAGCCATTCTTCTTTTATTATGGGCTTGATATGGCTTTTCTCAGGAGTCCATCATTTACCTTGTAGCTTCCTGGAAAAAGCCGAAAAATCACTTTTCGGAGACAGACTCTTTAGTTTTATGTTGTTAATTTAGTCTATCATGATTAATAAGAACAGTGTTCACAATCTTTATCTTTAGTTTATTACACAATTATAATTAAAGGGGTTGGCATGTTTTTACAAATATGCAGAAAATAAGGCATACATTCCAATTACCAGTACAGAACAGTGCCAATGTCCTAATTTCTAAAGTACTGCCCTAACATGGAGTTAGCCCAACTCAAATCACAGCACACCAATCCCAACATCATTGATGATGGTGGAGCAGATGACCAAACCCCTTTGAACAAGAAAGAATCTGCACAGTCATAATCTTCTAATGCCATATGTAGTGTTAGTCAGTGGAGGACACAGATGGATGTGTCTGGTCACCTACCACTCAATTAAGGGGCCATACTGTGGCCCGAGTGCTGTATTGTTAGTGAGGTACACTGTACATTATTTGGGATGGGGGGGCACTTCAGAATTGCTAGTTTAATAGAGTCTAGTTCTCAGTGTATCCTCCTGATCTGAAAGGAATTGCTGAACAATCACTCATCCATTCAGAATCCGTAGGGCAGAATAGAAATATTTCATTCTGATCCACTGAATCAGACTAAATGGTACGAGACATATTACTGCATGTACAATAGTGTTTTCTCTCAGGACGTTCTGCTTCACTCCCAGTTTTATGTAATCAAAACCAGACTGAGTGACAGGACATTGAAAGGGATATGAGACTGCATTGTCATCATGTTACACAGTGCTTCGAGATTTATTTTCTATGTACTTATAAAAATGTACCAGGAATCAGTGAGTCACAAAGGCAAGTTGATGATCCTGCACCGAGCCTTGTGAAATAAAATCCAGTTTTATGATATCATGGTATTAAAAAGGTGTCAATGTGGAGCACAACATAAACGGCCAATTACGCTGCTCTCCATGTTGGCATTTTTTCAATAATATGATTTAATAATGTGGATTTTATTTTTCAATGCCAGATCGTCAGTTTGTGATATTTCCCTGGACCCAAACTATAGGAGTTTCCGTTGTAGGAGAAAAATGGATCAAAAACGAGGGTAAGCTGGATCGGTATATGCTTGTGTGCAGCTGCGCCTGACCAGTGTCTGGTAGCAGGATTTTTTATGCTTTTCAAATGTTCCCCAATGCAGGTCTTAAGATTATGGGTAGTAAAACTGATATATTCAATGAAATAAAACATAGTGAGCAGGCTTGGTCTGGCCCACAGGGGAACAGGTGAATCGCCCGGTGGGCCCCTGTGCAAGGTGAGCCCCTAGTACCCTACCCCCTGCTGAAGTGACACATGACACTGTAGACTGACATATAGATAGGCTGGCTGAGATGCTACACAGTACATTGCCTATGTCCTTATAAAAATAAAAATAAATAGGTTGTGTGGGCATGTAGTATATGCATGTAGCTTTACAGTGGGGCCCCCAGAGCAAATACTGGTAGGCCCTGTGTAACCCAGTCCGACACTGATAGTATTAAAATGAATAAAGTAACCAATATTATGGCGATAGTTATTAGCGGTAGAAACTATGGGGGCCATTTATTAATCTGCGGTGCGACGGTTAGGTCTAAAATTGTAGGCGTGGCATGTGCAGACCCGTCAAATTTACCATTTTTTACCCCTGTTTTAGGCGTAGAAAATCGTCTAAATGTAAAACAGCAATGAAGATGGCTTACATTTAATAAATGTGCTCCTATGGATTTAGCACCTAGCCATCATTTGTACCAGTAGCTGCTGGTAACAAATAGCCTCTTTAAAAAAAAAAATGCACTGTAGGATTTTTTTTTTTTTTATGCTCCAAAAAATATTAGCTTTTTGGTGGTAAATATTTGCCGGGGTACATACACACACCCTGCTTGGGGTCATGTGGTCCTCCTTCATCTTTCCTGTCTTTTCAGCCAAAAAATGGCAAACAGCATTTTGAGAAAGAAATGGAAGTTATCATGAGTATTGAGAACATGGGCTTTTATTCTGCCAGATTCTGCTTCTTAGGGAAAGAGAGAAATATATGAGGGTGCATTCACATCACAGTTTAGCTTTCCGTTCTTCTAATCCGTCAGAAAAAGAGAGAGAAAAATAAATACAGGATCCTGTAAAAAAAAAAAAAAAAAAAAAAAAAAAAAATGGATTGTGTTGCATCAGTTATGCATAGGATTGCATAGGATCATTTTTTTTTTTACAGGATATAGATCCAGTTGCATCAATTGTCATCCGTTTGAGCCATTTGCATCTGAGATCCATTTTTTAAGACTGAAACAAAAGTACTGCATGCAAAAAAAACTATCTCAGAAATGTCTCAAACGGATGACAACTGATGACAACTCTCTCTCTTCTTCTGATGGACCAGAAGAACGGAAAGCTAAACGGTTAGGGTGGGTTCACATCACCATTATAGATTCTGTTTTTATTTTTTGTTATAACATGGTTATAACGGAAAATAACAGAATCCATAAGACGAAAGTCAAAACGGAAGCCTTTAAGAGGCATTCAGTTTTGATTCTTCATAATACAAGTCTATGGGCAGCAGATTGCATCCGTCCTGGTTTCCATTATGCAGGAGTCCAGTCCTGCATAACGTAAACCAGGTTGGATTTGTTATGCTGCCCATAGACTTGTATTATCGTGGAATGCAAAACGGAAGCCTTTAAAAATAGAGTTGAGCGGACACCTGGATGTTCGGGTTCGACGGGTTCGGCCGAACTTCACAAAATAAGTTTGAGTTCGGGACACGAACTTGACCCGAACTTGACCCTGAACCCAAACACCATTGAAGTCATTGGGGACCCGAACTTTTGAGCACTAAAATGGCTGTAAAAATGTATTAGAAAGCACAAGAGGGCTGCAAATGTCGTCAAAATGTGGTTAAGAGCATGGCAAGTGCTCTGCAAACAAATATGGATAGGGGAATGACTTTAAATTACATAAAATACGTAAAAATAAAAATTATAATCTTTATCTAGGAGGACGAGGTCCATATGGAGCAGGAGGTTGAGGAGGCAGTGGATGTGGTGGTGTAGGTGGAAGCAGCGGTGGAGGAGGAAGAGGTAGCCTACATTGTTTTTTTTGTTTTAATTATTATTTTTTTGTTTAAATTAGGGTACACCAACATTGGGAAATATAACCTGTGATAACCCCTTCCAGTCGTGTTAAACAAACATTGCCCAATTTGGAGACCCATCAGTCAGCACGTGTAGGCGTGTGCACACATACTGCTCCACCATGTTGCACGTCCCCGTGATGTTCACCATACAATTGGATATCTTCTCTATCAACTTTCGATGTTCTTTTCTGCGCCTACCATGTTGATCACAGTTAGCGGCGAATCAGGGGTCCACGCCGAAGAGGGAGCGTGAGAAAGGGCTACCACATCCAAGGGAGGTCAATGGATGATATTCAATGTGATCGAGCGGAAATGCGGGAGAAGTTATTAAAACTGAGGAAAGTAAAGGAGTGGGCGCACGGCAATTACCCACTCCCGACTCCGGGAGGTAGTGACGATAAATAACAATACAGTACTCTTAAGATGCCCTGTTATTGGAATGATTACTAAAAAAAATTAGGGAATGTCACTGGGGCATTTTTGATTCGGAAACGTTAGACAGGAGAGGCCCTGCTGAACGCTTTGTTGACTCTAGATAACTTCAACCTGTTTGCACGTCCCCGTGACGTCCATGATCAATTTGGATGTTCTTTTCTGAGCCTACCATGTTGATCACGGTTATCGGCGAATCAGGGTTCCACTCCGGAGAGGGAGCGTGAGAAAGAGATACCACATTCAAGGGAAGTGAGTGGATGAAATTAAATGTTGATCGAGTGGAAAAGTGGGACAAATTATTGAAGCCGAAGCTTAAAAGTAAAGGAGGTGGTGTGCATCAAATAAAGAAGAATTTTTGAAATGTATTTCCCTGTCACCTATGCAGAGCAGAAGTTTGTATACGGCAAAGTTGGTAAAATATCACCTGACAATGTAACAGATGATTTTTTGAAATTTATGTCCCTGTCACCTATGCAGAGCAGGGGTTTAATCTCGTCAAAAATGGTCAAATGTCACCCAAGAATGTAACAGACAAATTATTAAAAAATTATTTTTCCTGTCTGCTAGGTATAGCAGTGGAATATCACAGCCAAAAATTGTTGAATTTCACCCAAAAATGTTACAGACAAATTAGTTTTCTTTTTTTTTACCTGTATTAAAAAATGAGTTTTCCTGTCTGCTAGGTATAGCAGTGGAATATCACAGCCAAAAATTGTTGAATTTCACCCAAAAATGTTACAGACAAATTAGTTTTCTTTTTTTTACCTGTCTACTAGGTATAGCAGCGGTATACCACAGCCAACAATTTGTGAATTTCACCCGAGAATGTTACAGACAAATTTGTGAAATGTTTTTACCTGTCTACTAGGTATAGCAGGGGTATATCACAGCTAAAAATTGGCGAATTTCACCCGAGAATGTAACAGACAAATTAGTGAAATGTTTTTAACTGTCTACTAGGTATAGCAGTGGTAAATCACAGCCAAAAATTGGTGAATTTCACCCGAAAATGTTACAGACAAATTAGTGTTTTTTTTTTACCTGTCTACTAGGTATAGCAGCGGTATATCACAGCCAAAATTTGGTGAATTTCACCCGAGAATGTAACAGACAAATTAGTGAAATTTCTTTACCTGTCTACCAGGTAGAACAGGGGTATATCACAGCCAAATATTGATTAATTTCACCCGAAAATGTTACAGACAAATTAGTGGGGTTTTTTTGTTTGTTTTTTTACCTGTCTACTAGGTATAGCAGCGGTATATCACAGCCAAAAATTTGTGAATTTCACCCGAGAATGTTACAGACAATTTAGTGAAATGTTTTTAACTGTCTACTAGGTATAGCAGGGGTATATCACAGCAAAAAATTGGTGAATTTCACCCGAGAATGTAACAGACAAATTAGAGAAAAGTTTTTACCTGTCTACTAGGTCTACTATCTACTATATATCACAGCCAAAAATTGGTGAATTTTACCTGAATATGTAACTGCCAATTAGTGATTTTTTATTTACCTGTCTACTAGGTATAGCAGTGGTATATCACAGCCAAAATTTGGTGAATTTTACCCGAGAATGTAACAGACAAATTAATGAAATTTCTTTACCTGTCTACCAGGTAGAACAGGGGTATATCACACCCAAAAATAGGTGAATTTCACCTGAATATGCAACAGACAAATTAGTGAAATGTTTTTACCTGTCTACTAGGTAGAGCAGGGTTATATCACACCCAAAAATGTATGAATTTCACCAGAATATGTAAGAGATAAATTAATGAATTTTTTTTACCTGTCTACTAGGTATAGCAGTGGTATATCACAGCCAAAATTTTGTGAATTTCACCCAAAAATTTTACAGACAAATTAGTGAAATGACATAAAATGAAATATGTACAAATGAAAAAATAACAATCTTGATTTATGAGGTGAAGGTCCATATGAAGTAGAAGTTTCAGGAGTTGGGGGGCGTAGCGGTGTAGGTGGGAGAGGCGGTGGAGAGGACGAGGTAGCCAACACAGTTTTTTTGTTTTAAATATATATATATTTTTTTTATTAGGATTCCCACCCTGGCAGTGGGAAATATCCAATATACAAGAATGAGCAATAGCGCTGTAGTATAACGATACATGTCTATTCAGTATACGTGTCTATTCTGCACAAGGCAGGGACAAGTCCTGTGGGATCCATGCCTGGTTCATTTTCATGAATGTGAGCTTGTCCACATTGGCTGTGGACAGGCAGCTGCACTTGTCTGTGATAACCCCCCCTGCCATGCTAAACACAAGTTCAGACAATACACTGGCTGCATGGCAGGCCAGCACCTCCAAGGCGTAAAGGGAAAGCTCAGGCCATGTGCCCAATTTGGAGACCTAGAAGTTGAAGGGGGCAGACCCGTCATTCAGTATGTATAGGCGTGTGCACATATACTGCTCCACCATGTTGCTGAAATGTTGCCTCCTGCTAAGACTTTCCATATCAGCTGGTGGTGCTGGTTGTTGTGGCGTGCTGACAAAGTTTTTCCACATGTCGGCCATGCTAACCCTGCCTTCTAAGATGCTGGTGGTGCCCCAGCTGCGTTGGTGACCTCTTTCTCCTCCTCTGCCTTCGCCTTGTGCTTCCACTGTGCCCCTGCTGTCAGGTGGGAACCAGCAGCTCGTCTACCAGTGTGCGCTTGTACTCACGCATCTTATGATCACGCTCCAGTGACCGAATTAAGGACGGTACGTTGTCCTTGTAATGGGGATCCAGCAGCGTGGCCACCCAGTAATCAGCGCAAGTTAGAATGTGGGCAACTCGGCGGTCATTGGGAGACACTGCAGCATGTAATCGCTCATGTGTGCCAGGCTGCCCAGAGACAACAAAATGCTGTCCTCTGTGGGAGGTGTATCATCTGTGTCCTCTGAATCCCCCAAGCCACGCACCAGTGATGGCCATAAGCTGGTTTGGGTGCCACCCTGCTGTGAACACAGTTCGTCCTCCATCTACTCCTCCTTGGTGACCCAGGTGGTGGTGTTGCTGGCAGATCCTCTGTTTGCAGGGTGGCAGGTGCCACTGTCACTCCATAGGTGGATGAAGAGGCCGAGACTGCAGCAGAAGAGGAAGCAGGAGGAGCCAGAGACCTTTTCTTGGTTTTTGAGGTGTCTACTCCACTGCAGCTCATGCTTTGCATTTTGATGCCTGGTCATGCAGGTTGTGCTCAGGTTGAGAATGTTTATGCCTCTCTTTATGCTCTGATTGCACAGCGTGCAAACCACTCGTGTCTTGTCGTCAGCACATTGTCTGAAGAACTGCCACACCAGGGAACTCTTTGGAGCTGGCTTTGGTGTGCTCGGTCCCTTGCTGTGGTGGGCATTAGCAGGTGTACTATCTATTGGACGGCAGCTCCGCTTTTGCACCCTGCTCCCTCTTCTGCTGTTCTGGTAGTTCTCAGCGACCACCGCCTCTTTCTCCAAACTACACAGGTCACTCGCATTACCTTGATTCCATGTGGGGTCGAGGACCTCATCGTCCTCCTCGTCTTTTTCCACACAGTCTTCACCCCTGCCCTCCTTGTTGGTCTGCACACTTTCGAAAGCCACAGCAGTTGCACATGTGTTCATCATCCGAGACGTGCTGCAGTGGTACTTCCATGTACTCATCCTGAAACATTAGTTGTTGGGCATGGGTGGACTCAATCTTTATCACTTCTGGGGCAGGGCTATGTGGATGGCCCTGGGAAACCCTGCTAGCAGAGTCATCAAAAAGCAGAAGAGACTGCTCCATGACTTGGGGCTCAGACTGCTTGGCTGATTTGCAAGGGGTTGAGGTGAAGGACTTATGCACATAGTCTGCAGTTGCCAACTCTGATCTTTCAGCAGGAGACTGGGTGGGAGACAATGTGAAGGAACTGGAGGCACTGTCAGCCACCCAATCTACTATCGCCTGTACTTGTTCTGGCCTTACCATTCGTAGAGCCGCATTAGGCCCAACCGAATAACTCTGAAGGTTCTGTCGCCTACTCGCACCTGAGGAAGGTGTTTCATTTGTGCGTGTAGCTGGCACAGATCGACCACGTCCTCTACCAGCAACAGGAGCTCCACCAGCAGCACCACGACCGGGCCACGTCGCTTATTTGACGCTCTTCTCATTCTCCGCAAATTTTGGATCTTGCCCAAAATGGGTGTTTTTTTTAATAACAGAATAGAACACCAATATCTAACGCGTGTATCTCACACTGACAGATGCAGCAAAGTCTACAAAATTAAGTATTTTGCCCAAAAGTTTTTTTTTTTAAATAACAGAATATAACACCAGTAGCTAACGTGTGTATCTCACACTGACAGATGCAGCAAAGGCTGCAAAATTAAGTATTTTGCCCAAAATGTGTGTTTCTTTAACCTCCTCACGACCGCCGTACGCAGGATTGCGTCTTCGCGGCGGTCGTGCTGTTCTGGGTGGATGCGCCGGTGCGTCCTCTCGCGAGACGCGAGATTTCCGGGTATGCCGGCCCGCGCATGCGCATCGCGGGCCGGAAAAATTCAAAGAAGAACTTCGTCATCAACCTGCCGGCCACGATCATTGGCTGGCAGGTTGATGATTTTCAAAAAAACGAATCAGCAGCCAGATAACCCATCATATTAGTAAATATGATGGGGTTATATGGCTGCTGTGCTCCTCTGCTCCTTCTTTTGGTCGGTTGGTTCCAGGAGAGGAGCAGAGGAGCACATCATTACTGTGAGTACCCACTACAGTACACTTAGCCCCCAGATCACCTCCCAGCACCCAATTAACCCTTTGATCACCCTGTCAATCACTAGTGAAAAGGAAAAAAAGTGATCAGTGCAAACTGTCACTTTTTTTTTTTTCACTGGTATTGACCGTTAGGTTTTAGGTATAGTTTAGGTCCCTTGGTTAGGTAGTTAGCGATCAGTTAGCGCCCAGCCCACCGCACCGCAGTCCAATATTCGCTGATTAGCGTATCGCTAATCAGCATTTGTACTTTTATAGTATCTGAAAGTGATCAAAACTGATCACGGTCAGATCTATAATAGTACTTGTGTCACTTTAGTTCGCCCTCCACCCAAAACGCAGTGTTTGCCCGATCAGGCCTGATCGGTCGCCCACACGTGCGTTTGCCCACGCCCGCCCCACCGCAGTGACAACAAAAATTTTTTTTTTTGATCACTGCACATTCACTTTACACGCACTGCGGCGATAAAAAAATCAGTTTTGATATTTTTTATCAACCGCAGCGGCCTCCGGTACTTCGCTAGGCTCCCCTTTGTAAGACAGGCTTGCTTTTTTTTTCTTGGGTAGTCTCAGGGAATACCCCAAAATTTAGTTGCCCACATGTCTAACAGGGGGTATTCTTCTGAAGAGGCCTACAGGCTTCTGACCCAGTCGGATGAGGAGTGGGAACCCTCATCTGATGAATCCAGCGGGTCAGAATACGAACCTGTAGAAAGCAGTGGCTCTCTGACCCAAAGTTCGGACGAGGAGGCTGAGGTCCCTGATAGCAGCAGGCGTACCCGGCCCCGTGTCGCTAGACCGCAGGTTGCGCAGGATCCGCTTCAAGAGCAGCAGAGTGGGGCTGGTGCTGTCGGATTACGTGGTGAGGCATACACCAGCAGCCCAGCCCTTCCTGGACCTAGTACCAGCACTGCCGTACAACCTGGTGAAGTAGCGAGCACCAGAAGGGCAGTTGAAGCTGGTACGGTGGCACGTGCAGTAGTGACCCCGTCGCAGCCACCGCAAAGACGTGCCCGTAGAGCCCCTAGAATCCCAGAGGTGCTGGCAAACCCTGATTGGCAGTCCCCAACTTCCGCCGCACCCGTAGTTTTCCCTTTCACTGCCCAGTCTGGAGTTCGGGTTGAGACAGCTCAGATCGGTTCGGCCCTGGGATTTTTTGAGCTGTTCTTGACTGCGGAGCTTTTAGACTTAGTTGTGGCCGAAACAAACAGATATGCCACACAATTTATAACCGCTAACCCGGGAAGCTCTTATGCCCAGTCTTTCCGGTGGAAACCAGTCCAAGTTTCCGAAATTAAAACTTTTCTGGGCCTCCTCCTCAACATGGGCCTGACAAAAAAACATGAATTGCGGTCATATTGGTCCACGAACCCAATTCATCACATGCCCATGTTCTCTGCTGCTATGTCCAGGACACAATTTGAGACCATCCTGCGTTTCCTGCACTTTAGTGATAACAGCACCTCCCGTCCCAGAGGCCACCCTGCTTTTGACCGGCTCCACAAAATTCGGCCCCTCATAGACCATTTCAACCTGAAATTTGCAGATATTTATACCCCAGAGCAAAACATCTGCATAGACGAGTCCCTAATACATTTTACCGGGCGCCTTGGCTTCAAACAATACATCCCAAGCAAGCGCGCCCGGTATGGGGTCAAATTGTATAAGCTCTGTGAAAGGGCCACAGGCTATACCCACAAATTTCGGGTCTATGAGGGAAAAGATCAGACCCTGGAGCCGGTCGGTTGCCCTGACTACCTGGGGAGCAGTGGGAAGACAGTTTGGGACTTGGTGTCACCCTTATTCGGCAAGGGGTACCATCTTTATGTGGACAATTTTTACACAAGTGTGGCCCTCTTTAGGCATTTGTTTCTAGAACGGATTGGCGCCTGTGGTACCGCGCGAACTAGTCGCGCGGGCTTCCCCCAACGGCTCGTTAGCACCCGTCTTGCAAGGGGGCAGAGGGCCGCACTGTGTAACGAAGAACTGCTCGCGGTGAAATGGAGAGACAAGCGTGACGTTTACATGCTCTCCTCCATTCACGCAGACACGACAATCCAAATTGAGCGAGCAACCCGTGTCATTGAAAAGCCCCTCTCAGTCCACGACTATAACCTCCACATGGGAGGGGTCGACTTCAATGACCAGATGTTGGCTCCGTATTTAGTTTCCCGACGCACCAGACGCTGGTATAAGAAGGTGTCTGTATATTTAATTCAATTGGCTCTGTACAATAGTTTTGTTCTCTACAGTAAGGCTGGGAGAACTGGATCCTTCCTCAAATTTCAGGAAGAGATCATCGCGAACCTCCTGTATCCAGGAGGTTCCGTGGCCCCATCCACCAGTGTAGTTAGCCGTCTACACGAGCGACACTTCCCCAGTGTCGTTGCTGGTACCTCAAACCGACCGCCACCCCGAAAAAAATGTTGTGTCTGTAGCAGGAGTGGAATAAGGCGTGACACCCGCTATTTCTGTCCTGACTGTCCCGACCACCCTGCCCTATGCTTTGGAGAGTGTTTCCGGAAGTACCACTCACAGGTACACTATTAGCATAGGGATCATCTCACCAGGATAGGCACACAGGGCTATTAGGGCCCATTCACTCACAGCTGCTGCAAACGTCTCCTTTCACATGGGACAAAGTGCATAACGCACTTCGCCACATCTTTGGGCGATTTGCGCTTTGCACATTGACCCATGGGGAAGGAGAGGTTTGTTCTATAAAGGTAAAAAAACAAAAAAAAAAAAAAAAAAAAAAAACAGGTAAGCAAACAGGTTAATGTTTAGTTCCAAAAGTTAAAGTTACATGTTCTGTTCCAAAGTTAATAAAATTATTGCGTTGTGGCCTGTTTTTTTCTTTTTTTTTGTCTTTTTACCTTCCAGGTGGACCAACCGATCTACTAGCTGCAGCACCGATGTGCATTCTGACAGAAGCATTGCGCTGCTGTCAGATTACACGAAAGTCGGTGTATGCGGCGCTGCAAGACGGGATTTTCTCCTCTGCAGTGACAGATACGTTTGCCGAGGCATACGAGCTGAGGAGGAGGCGGCGTTCCTATGCTTTGGCAAGCACTTTGTATGTATATATATATATATATATATAAAAAAAAAAATCCCGGCAATGATTTATTCATCCACATCGATTGATGCGAATGGAGAAATCTGGTTTGCCAGGGCATACGAGCTAAGTGGGTATGGATGTAGGGCGGAGCTCCTATGTCCTGGCAGACGCCTTTCCCCTCCATTTTTTTTTTTGGGCAGAGATTTTTTCATCCACATTGATTGATGCGAATGAAGAAATCTGTGCCGTTCATTTTTTTCTTTCAGCCCAGAGGCTGAACGGAAAAAAAAATCTCATTACCTGTATGCTCAATATAAGGAGAATAGCAGAAACTCCTAATGCTGGCCATACATGTAATGATTGCGGAGACCCTCAAATGCCAGGGCAGTACAAACACCCCACAACTGACCCCATTTTGGAAAGAAGACACCCCAAGGTATTTGCTGAGGGGAATATTGAGTCCATGAAAGATTGAAATTTTTGTCCTAAGTTAGCGGAAAGTGAGACTTTGTGAGAAAAAACAAAAAAAAATCAATTTCCGCTAACTTATGCGAAAAAAAAAAAAATTCTATGAACTTGCCAGGCCCCTCATTGGATACCTTGGGGTGTCTTCTTTCCAAAGTGGGGTCACATGTGGGGTATTTATACTGCCCTGGCTTTTTAGGGGCCCTAAAGCGTGAGAAGAAGTCTGGGATCCAAACGTCTAAAAATGCCCTCCTAAAAGGAATTTGGGCACCTTTGCGCATCTAGGCTGCAAAAAAGTGTGACACATCTGGTATCGCCGTACTCAGAAGAAGTTGGGGAATGTTTTTTGGGGTGTCATTTTACATATACCCATACTGGGTGAGATAAATATCTTGGTCAAATGCCAACTTTGTATAAAAAAATGGGAAAAGTTGTCTTTTGCCAACATATTTCTCTCACCCAGCATGGGTATATGTAAAATGGCACCCCAAAACACATTCCCCAACTTCTCCTGAGTACGGCGATGCCAGATGTGTGACACTTTTTTGATGCCAAGGTGGGCAAAGGGGCACATATTCCAAAGTGCACCTTTCGGATTTTGCAGGCCATTTTTTACACATTTTGATTGCAAAGTACTTCTCACACATATGGGCCCCTAAATTGCCAGGGCAGTATAACTACCCCACAAGTGACCCCATTTTGGAAAGAAGACACCCCAAGGTATTCCGTGAGGGGCATGGCGAGTTCCTAGAATTTTTTATTTTTTGTCGCAAGTTAGTGGAATATGAGACTTTGTAAGGAAAAAAGAGAAAAAAAAAATCATAATTTTCCGCTAACTTGTGACAAAAAATAAAAAATTCTAGGAACTCGCAGTGCCCCTCACGGAATACCTTGGGATGTCTTCTTTCCAAAATGGGGTCACTTGTGGCGTAGTTATACTGCCCTGGCAATTTAGGGGCCCATATGTGTGAGAAGTACTTTGCAATCAAAATCTGTAAAAAACTGACCGGTGAAATCCGAAAGGTGCACTTTGGAATATGCGCCCCTTTGCCCACCTTGGCATCAAAAAAGTGTCACACATGTGGTATCGCCGTACTCAGGAGAAGTTGGGGAATGTGTTTTGGGGTGTCATTTTACATATACCCATGCTGGGTGAGAAAAATATCTTGGTCAAATGCCAACTTTGTATAAAAAAATGGGAAAAGTTGTCTTTTGCCAAGATATTTCTCTCACCCAGCATGGGTATATGTAAAATGACACCCCAAAACACATTCCCCAACTTCTCCTGAGTACGGCGATACCACATGTGTGACACTTTTTTGCTGCCAAGGTGGGCAAAGGGGCGCATATTCCAAAGTGCACCTTTCGGATTTCACCGGTCATTTCTTACACATTTTGATTGCAAAGTTCTTCTCACACATTTGGGCCCCTAAATTGCCAGGGCAGTATAACTACCCCACAAGTGACCCCATTTTGGAAAGAAGACACCCCAAGGTATTCTGTGAGGGGCATGGTGAGTTCCTAGAATTTTTTATTTTTTGTCGCAAGTTAGTGCAATATGAGACTTTGTAAGAAAAAAAATAAAAATAATAATCATCATCATTTTCCGCTAACTTGTGACAAAAAATAAAAAGTTCTATGAACTCACTATGCCCATCAGCGAATACCTTAGGGTGTCTACTTTCCGAAATGGGGTCATTTGTGGGGGTTTTCTACTGTCTGGGCATTGTAGAACCTCAGGAAACATGACAGGTGCTCAGAAAATCAGAGCCGTTTCAAAAAGCGGAAATTCACATTTTTGTACCATAGTTTGTAAATGCTATAACTTTTACCCAAACCATTTTTTTTTGCCCAAACATTTTTTTTTTATCAAAGACATGTAGAACTATAAATTTAGCGAAAAATTTATATATGGATATCGTTTTTTTGCAAAATTTCACAGCTGAAAGTGAAAAATTTCATTTTTTTGCAAAAAAATCATTACATTTTGATTAATAACAAAAAAAGTAAAAATGTCAGCAGCAATAAAATACCACCAAATGAAAGCTCTATTAGTGAGAAGAAAAGGAGGTAAAATTCATTTGGGTGGTAAGTTGCATGACCGAGCGATAAACGGTGAAAGGAGTGTAGTGCCGAAGTGTAAAAAGTGGCCTGGTCATGAAGGGGGTTTCACCTAGCGGGGCTGAAGTGGTTTTAATAACAGAATATTATTGCAGTATTTCTAGCTTGTATGTCACACTAACAAATGCAGCATAGGCCCCAGATATAGGGTATTGCCAAAAATGGGTGTTTTTATATACCCTAAATATTATTGCAGTATTTGAATCTTGTATCTCACACTGACAGATGCAGCCATGGCCGCAAATTTACTATTTGACACAAAATGGGTGTTTTTTTTTTTAAATAACAAAATAGAACACCGGTATCTAAAGCATTTATCTCACACTGACAGATGCAGCAAAAGCAGCAAATTTATTTTCTTGCCCTAAATGTATTTTTTTTTTTTAAACACAGAATATTATTGTAGTATTTCTAGATTGTATCTCACACTGACAGATGCAGCAAAGGCTGAAAATTAAGTATTTTGTCCAAAATGGGTATTTTTTTTAATACCAGAAAATTATTGCAGTATTTCTAGCTTGTATGTCACACTGACAGATGCAGCAAAGGCTGCAAATTTAGTTTTTTTGCCCAAAATGGGTGTTTTTTTAAACCCAGAATATTATTTTTCAGTATTTCTAGCTTGTATGTCACAGTAACAAATGCAGCATAGGCCCCAGATGTATGATATTGCCAAAAATAGTTTTGTTTTTTTAAACCCTGAATATTATTGCAGTATTTCAAGCTTGTATCTCACACTGACAGATGCAGCCAAGGCCGCAAATCTACTATTTGGGCCAAAATGGGTGTTTTTTAATAACAGAATAGAACAACAGTATCTAACGCATGTATCTCACACTAACAGATGCAGCAAAGGCTGCAAATTAAGTATTTTGCCCAAAATGGGTGTTTTTTTATAACAGAATATAACACCAGTATCTAACACGTGTATCTCACACTGACAGATGCAGCAAAAGCTGCAAATTTAGTTTTTTTGCCCAAAATGGGTGTTTTTTTTAACCCAGAATATTATTGCAGTATTTCTAGCTTGTATGTCACACTAACAAATGCAGCATAGGCCCCAGATGTAGGGTATTGCCAAAAATAGGTGTTTTTTTTAAACCCTAAATATTATTGCAGTATTTCAAGCTTGTATCTCACACTGACAGATGTAGCCAAGGCCGCAAATCTACTATTTGGGCCAAAATGGGTGTTTTTTAATAACAGAATAGAACACCAGTATCTAACACAAGTATATCACACTGACAGATGCAGCAAAGGCTGCAAATTAAGTATTTTGCCCAAAATGGGTGTTTTTTTATAACAGAATATAACACCAGTATCTAACGCGCGTATCTCACACTGACAGATGCAGCAAAGGCTGCAATTTCCCCCCCCCCCCCAAAATGGGTGTTTTTTTTTTTAACACTGAATTTTATTGCAGTATTTCTAGCTTGTATCTCACACTGACAGAAGCAGCAAAGGCTGCAAATTAAGTATTTTGCCTAAAATGGGTGTTTTTTTTAAACCCAGAATATTATTGCAGTATGTCTAGCTTGTATGTCACACTGACAGATGCAGCAAAGTGCTGCAACATAAGTATTTTGACCAAAATGGGTGTTTTTTTTTTATAACAGAATATAACACCAGTATCTAACGCGTGTATCTCATACTGACAGATGCAGCAAAGGCTGCAATTTCCCCCCCCCCCCAAAATGGGTGTTTTTTTTAACACTGAATTTTATTGCAGTATTTCTAGCTTGTATCTCACACTGACAGAAGCAGCAAAGGCTGCAAATTAAGTATTTTGCCTAAAATGGGTGTTTTTTTTAAACCCAGAATATTATTGCAGTATGTCTAGCTTGTATGTCACACTGACAGATGCAGCAAAGTGCTGCAACATAAGTATTTTGACCAAAATGGGTGTTTTTTTTTAATAACAGAATATAACACCAGAATCTAATGTGTGAATCTCACACTGACAGATGCAGCAAAGGTTTCAAATTAAGTATTTTGCCAAAGTGTTTTTTTAAAATCCTGAATATTTTTGTAGTATTTCTAGCTTGTATGTCACACTAACAAATGCAGCATAGGCCCCAGATGTAGGGTATTACCAAAAACTGGTGTTTTTTAAACCCAGAAAATTATTGCAGTATTTTAAGCTTGTATTTCACACTGACAAATGCTGCAAAGGCTCCAGATGTAGGATATTGCCAAAAATGGGTGTGTGTTTTTTTTTAAAACCCAGATTATTATTGCAGTATTTCAAGCTTGGATTTGAATGTCACAAATGCACATATGATGTGCTGGTGCACTGAGCTTGCATAAAATGTCCGCGGCCGCCCACTTAACTAACAGTCATTTTTCTGTGTCACTGGGCTCAGGGCAGGGTAAAAAGATTGTGCACTGTACCCACAAAACTAAATCTATGTAGATCATTGAGTTAACAAGCACTTCTGATTAAAGATTCTTTCCTATTCTCTCCCTCACAGCAGCAGCATCCTCTCCCTAGTAACAGCAGAGTGACGTGCAGCGCTATGTGACTCCAGCTTATATAGAGGCTGGGTGATATACTGTACTGGCCAATCACAGCCATGCCATTAGTAGGCATGGCTGTGATGGCTTCTAAGGGCACAGAGTTAAACACTTGTTGATTGGCTGCTCTGGAGACTTTCAAAAAGGGCCATTAACTCTCCGAACACCGAACCCAAACTTTTACTGAAAAGTTCGGGTTCGGGTCCGGGGTCCAAAAATCCTAAAGTTAGATACGAACCTGAACTTTACAGTTTGGGTTCGCTCAACCCTATTTAAAAGGCATTCTGTTTTGCTTTCCGTCATAATAGAAGTCTATAGGCAGCATAACGGATCAGTCTGGTTTCCGTTATGCAGGACTGGACTCCTGCATAATGGAAACTAGAAGGATACGTTATGTTGCCCATAGACTTGTATTGGATCAAAACTCTTTAAGGCTTCTGTTTTGACTCCCATCTTATGGATTCCGTTATTTTCCGTTATAACCATCTTATAACGGAAAATAAAAATGGTACTTGTGAGACATGCATGTATAAAATACAACTATCCTCAGAACTGCTGAGACCAATGCTAATACAAAGAGCTATGTAAGATAGGAGGCATGAACATTTGCAAAATCTTACCAACACATATTTTTTCTAAGAAATTACCATTAAAACAATATATCAAAAGGAGTTACTATTATTAACATAACATTATCTGGTTCAGGGGCCCAGCAGGGGTTTCACGACTCTGAGCCTGGTTATGCACTGCTCCCTCGCCTTTTACACTCGGAATGAAATGGACATACCGTACGTTTGGCATAAAGTATTACTTTAAGACATGTGTAATACAATATATTTCTATAAAATATAGACTACTTCTCATAGATTGCAATAATTGCTAGTCATAGACTGCTTTTGCATAGCAGAGATGAATTAAGTTACAGGTTTGAAAATTCACAGCAAATTAGCTTAATATATTCTAAACATAATAAATGTTCACACTTTGAATCATTAACCACAGCAAAAAAAAAAAAAAAAACTTCCACATTTTTTAGGAGCTAGACCGTAAGAAATTCACTCAGCTTTGAATTTTAATATTGCATTAATTGTGGGAGAACAAGACAAAATTGAAAACCTCGTATAGGGATTATAGCTCCTTGGCAATTTTCTGCATTGTATAATAACTCTTTTTATGGAAGAGTTTTAATATAGAGAGCATAATAAGGTGTTTGCTATAGGATTACTGTGGTAATAATGCTTGCATTAAAAGATTTTCAATGAAATACTATTGCATAACCACTCGTAAATGTTCATGTTTCATTGTACTCTGTTAGTCTAAGTCTTAAAAGTAGCACAGCATGTTTCCACTTGAACACTGCAGGCTTTATTAGGAATCAATAGAACACCATAATTCAATGATTTTTATATAAAATAATAAAGATATTGTAAATTTTTTAAGGGTTATTTCCATCTCATAAGTGATGGGATATCTGTAGGATCTATACAACTTGTGGAACTCTCACTGTTCCTGAGAAAGGGGATGCAGTGTGGTCCCATTCACTTGATTCCTGGTGCGGTGGGAGGCTGAGAGCACCAATGTGCTGGGGAGAACAGGAAAGGGGATGGGGTGCTAAACCATTGCTTTGTTCTCTTTATTCTCAAGATTGGTGGGGAACTCAGAGGTAGAACCTATACTCATTACAAATGCCACCATTTGAGAGGGAAATATTCTTTAGGTTTGTGTTCTGCTGGAATGTATATAAAGTTTTTGAAATCTATATTCATTGCAAAACAAAGCTCTCTGAATGCATTGATCAGGTAGCTTGAATTCAAATGTTTCCAACACTCCACCTTATGATTTCCGAAATAACTCGTTTAGGCTGGATCTATATGACAACATTTGATCAAGTGTGAATCTTCAATGTTTACCTATATAAAAATCATTATGGGCAAACTGACAAACTTGATTTAGTTTGTTTATACAGGTGGGAAGTCACCACAACTTTGTTTCCCACATGAAAACAGTGAGTAGCTTTGTGGTTGTAGTAGTTGCAGAATTTCACCACAGCAAACTCACTGTCAAATCTTGCTATGTAGTCTCAGCTCATTCACATGGTCGGGCGATGCACACCGAAGGTGTATAGCAGGGCACAGAGCCTGCATGACAACTTAGTATGGAGCCATACTGTATATCCTCTAAGCATGGAAAGTTCTTTCAGACTCCCTATATTGAAAAATATTCCCTGCTAGAAAAAAGGGAGAGATTAGCCTAGTCTTTATGAAATCCAATGAAGCACTCATTATTTTTTTTTTAGATTTGTATCTATTGAATTTGTATGGTATCAGATAGAAAATTTTTTTCCAAAGGCCTATATGAAAACTGAGCAATGCAGAGGACATCTACAGTATAACAAGCAATACAGATCCATACAAAATTAAGCCGCAATTCATTTGTGTGCATGAAGCCCTTGGTACAGTAGTTTACTACATTATCATTAATAATAATATAATAAAAGAAAAGTTTTACAAACATTAGAGATAAAAAAAGACTTATAGCAAAAGGAATATAACATTCACAACTATAGAATATTAGGACAAAAAAAAACAATACTAATATTTATATATATATTTTTTTTAGTTTATATCTTTCCATATGTTACTTAGCATTGTGCATGCAAGAGTAAGGTCTGGTAAGGTCACAGTTTGTTTGCATATAGTTCCTATGTTCAAGTTGTTTCCCAGAACTCCTAAATCATGCTTAGGTTAATTGCCTTCCTAGGATATTGACCCAGGAGAATCTGTACTAGAGGTTGAAAAATTAGATGTTAAGCCTCACAAGTAGGGATGAGCGAACTCGAACTGTATAGTTCGGGTTCGTACCGAATTTTGGGGTGTCCGTGACACGGACCCGAACCCGGACATTTTCGTAAAAGTCCGGGTTCGGGTTCGGTGTTCGTCGCTTTCTTCGCGCTTTTGTGACGCTTTCTTGGCGCTTTTTGAAAGGCTGCAAAGCAGCCAATCAACAAGCGTCATACTACTTGCCCCAAGAGGCCATCACAGCCATGCCTACTATTGGCATGGCTGTGATTGGCCAGAGCACCATGTGACCCAGCCTCTATTTAAGCTGGAGTCACATAGCGCCGCCCGTCACTCTGCTCTGATTAGCGTAGGGAGAGGTTGCGGCTGCGACAGTAGGGCGAGATTAGGCAGATTAACTCCTCCAAAGGACTTGATTAACTGATCGATCTGCAGCTGTGGATCATTGAGCTGCTGATCCTCAATTGCTCACTGTTTTTAGGCTGCACAGACCGTTTGTCAGTCTCATTTTTCTGGGGTGATCGGCGGCCATTTTGTGTCTTGTGGTGCGCCAGCACAAGCTGCGACCAAGTGCATTTAACCCTCAATGGTGTGGTTGTTTTTTGGCTAAAGCCTACATCAGGGTGAAGCTGTCACACCAAGTGCATTTAACCAGCAATAGTCTGTTCATTTTTTGGCCATATACAAAATCAGGGGCAAGCTGCGCCTGTCACCAAGTGCATTTAACCCTCAATGGTGTGGTTGTTTTTTGGCTAAAGCCTACATCAGGGTGAAGCTGTCACACCAAGTGCATTTAACCAGCAATAGTCTGTTCATTTTTTGGCCATATCCCAGTCTAATTCTGTCACTAAATCCATACCGGTCACCCAGCGCCTAAATACTAGGCCTCAAATTTATATCCAGCTAAATCTGTCCCTAGTGCTGTAGCTGGGCGAGTTATTTAGTGTCCGTTCAAGCACATTTCTTGTTCTGGGTTGAAGTACAATTCCCAATTTAGCAATTTCATAATTTAGTGGTTCTGCTATATCAGAGCTATTTGAAATCTATCCCTAAAAAGGGTATATAATATTGAAGGTGCACATAGGGTCATTCAGAATAACTTCACACACACCGCTTCTGTGCATTTCCAAGTCTAATTCTGTCACTAAATCCATACCGGTGACCCAGCGCCTAAATACTAGGCCTCAAATTTAAATCCCTCTAAATCTCTCGTTACCCACCACTGTACTGTTGTTGCTGGGCAAGATATTTAGTGTCCGTCAAAGCACATTTTTTGTTCTGGGTTGAAGTACAATTCCCAATTTAGCAATTTCATAATTTAGTGGTTTCTGCTATATCAGAGCTATTTGAAATCTATCCCTAAAAGGGTATATAATATTGAAGGTGCACATAGGGTCATTCAGAATAACTTCACACACACGCTTCTGTGCATTTCCAAGTCTAATTCTGTCACTAAATCCATACCGGTGACCCAGCGCCTAAATACTAGGCCTCAAATTTAAATCCCTCTAAATCTCTCGTTACCCACCGCTGTACTGTTGTTGCTGGGCAAGATATTTAGTGTCCGTCAAAGCACATTTTTTGTTCTGGGTTGAAGTACAATTCCCAATTTAGCAATTTCATAATTTAGTGGTTTCTGCTATATCAGAGCTATTTGAAATCTATCCCTAAAAGGGTATATAATATTGAAGGTGCACATAGGGTCATTCAGAATAACTTCACACACACGCTTCTGTGCATTTCCAAGTCTAATTCTGTCACTAAATCCATACCGGTGACCCAGCGCCTAAATACTAGGCCTCAAATTTAAATCCCTCTAAATCTCTCGTTACCCACCGCTGTACTGTTGTTGCTGGGCAAGATATTTAGTGTCCGTCAAAGCACATTTTTTGTTCTGGGTTGAAGTACAATTCCCAATTTAGCAATTTCATAATTTAGTGGTTCCTGCTATATCAGAGCTATTTGAAATCTATCCCAAAAAGGGTATATAATATTGAAGGTGCACATTGGGTCATTCAGAATAACTTCACACACACCCGCTACTGTGTATTTCCAAGTCTAATTCTGTCACTAAACCCATACCTGTCACCCAGCGCCTAAATACTAGGCCTCAAATTTAAATCCCTCTAAATCTCTCGTTACCCACCGCTGTACTGTTGTTGCTGGGCAAGATATTTAGTGTCCGTCAAAGCACATTTTTTGTTCTGGGTTGAAGTACAATTCCCAATTTAGCAATTTCATAATTTAGTGGTTTCTGCTATATCAGAGCTATTTGAAATCTATCCCTAAAAGGGTATATAATATTGAAGGTGCACATAGGGTCATTCAGAATAACTTCACACACACGCTTCTGTGCATTTCCAAGTCTAATTCTGTCACTAAATCCATACCGGTGACCCAGCGCCTAAATACTAGGCCTCAAATTTAAATCCCTCTAAATCTCTCGTTACCCACCGCTGTACTGTTGTTGCTGGGCAAGATATTTAGTGTCCGTCAAAGCACATTTTTTGTTCTGGGTTGAAGTACAATTCCCAATTTAGCAATTTCATAATTTAGTGGTTTCTGCTATATCAGAGCTATTTGAAATCTATCCCTAAAAGGGTATATAATATTGAAGGTGCACATAGGGTCATTCAGAATAACTTCACACACACGCTTCTGTGCATTTCCAAGTCTAATTCTGTCACTAAATCCATACCGGTGACCCAGCGCCTAAATACTAGGCCTCAAATTTAAATCCCTCTAAATCTCTCGTTACCCACCACTGTACTGTTGTTGCTGGGCAAGATATTTAGTGTCCGTCAAAGCACATTTTTTGTTCTGGGTTGAAGTACAATTCCCAATTTAGCAATTTCATAATTTAGTGGTTCCTGCTATATCAGAGCTATTTGAAATCTATCCCAAAAAGGGTATATAATATTGAAGGTGCACATTGGGTCATTCAGAATAACTTCACACACACCCGCTACTGTGTATTTCCAAGTCTAATTCTGTCACTAAACCCATACCTGTCACCCAGCGCCTAAATACTAGGCCTCAAATTTAAATCCCTCTAAATCTCTCGTTACCCACCGCTGTACTGTTGTTGCTGGGCAAGATATTTAGTGTCCGTCAAAGCACATTTTTTGTTCTGGGTTGAAGTACAATTCCCAATTTAGCAATTTCATAATTTAGTGGTTTCTGCTATATCAGAGCTATTTGAAATCTATCCCTAAAAGGGTATATAATATTGAAGGTGCACATAGGGTCATTCAGAATAACTTCACACACACGCTTCTGTGCATTTCCAAGTCTAATTCTGTCACTAAATCCATACCGGTGACCCAGCGCCTAAATACTAGGCCTCAAATTTAAATCCCTCTAAATCTCTCGTTACCCACCGCTGTACTGTTGTTGCTGGGCAAGATATTTAGTGTCCGTCAAAGCACATTTTTTGTTCTGGGTTGAAGTACAATTCCCAATTTAGCAATTTCATAATTTAGTGGTTCCTGCTATATCAGAGCTATTTGAAATCTATCCCAAAAAGGGTATATAATATTGAAGGTGCACATTGGGTCATTCAGAATAACTTCACACACACCCGCTACTGTGTATTTCCAAGTCTAATTCTGTCACTAAACCCATACCTGTCACCCAGCGCCTAAATACTAGGCCTCAAATTTAAATCCCTCTAAATCTCTCGTTACCGCTGTACTGTTGTAGCTGGGAAAGTTATTTAGTGCCCGTCAAAGCACATTTTTTGTTCTGGGTTGAAGTACAATTCCCAATTTAGCAATTTCATAATTTAGTGGTTCCTGCTATATCAGAGCTATTTGAAATCTATCCCAAAAAGGGTATATAATATTCAAGGTGCACATTGGGTCATTCAGAATAACTTCACACACACGCTTCTGTGCATTTCCAAGTCTAATTCTGTCACTAAATCCATACCGGTCACCCAGCGCCTAAATACTAGGCCTCAAATTTATATCCCGCTGAATTTGAATACAATACATTGGGCCAAATAATATATTTGTTGTTGTGGTGAACCATAACAATGAGAAAAACATCTAGTAAGGGACGCGGACGTGGACATGGTCGTGGTGGTGTTAGTGGACCCTCTGGTGCTGGGAGAGGACGTGGCCGTTCTGCCACATCCACACGTCCTAGTGTACCAACTACCTCAGGTCCCAGTAGCCGCCAGAATTTACAGCGATATATGGTGGGGCCCAATGCCGTTCTAAGGATGGTAAGGCCTGAGCAGGTACAGGCATTAGTCAATTGGGTGGCCGACAGTGGATCCAGCACGTTCACATTATCTCCCACCCAGTCTTCTGCAGAAAGCGCACAGATGGCGCCTGAAAACCAACCCCATCAGTCTGTCACATCACCCCCATGCATACCAGGGAAACTGTCTCAGCCTCAAGTTATGCAGCAGTCTCTTATGCTGTTTGAAGACTCCGCTGGCAGGGTTTCCCAAGGGCATCCACCTAGCCCTTCCCCAGCGGTGAAAGACATAGAATGCACTGACGCACAACCACTTATGTTTCCTGATGATGAGGACATGGGAATACCACCTCAGCATGTCTCTGATGATGACGAAACACAGGTGCCAACTGCTGCGTCTTTCTGCAGTGTGCAGACTGAACAGGAGGTCAGGGATCAAGACTGGGTGGAAGACGATGCAGGGGACGATGAGGTCCTAGACCCCACATGGAATGAAGGTCGTGCCACTGACTTTCACAGTTCGGAGGAAGAGGCAGTGGTGAGACCGAGCCAACAGCGTAGCAAAAGAGGGAGCAGTGGGCAAAAGCAGAACACCCGCCGCCAAGAGACTCCGCCTGCTACTGACCGCCGCCATCTGGGACCGAGCACCCCAAAGGCAGCTTCAAGGAGTTCCCTGGCATGGCACTTCTTCAAACAATGTGCTGACGACAAGACCCGAGTGGTTTGCACGCTGTGCCATCAGAGCCTGAAGCGAGGCATTAACGTTCTGAACCTGAGCACAACCTGCATGACCAGGCACCTGCATGCAAAGCATGAACTGCAGTGGAGTAAACACCTTAAAACCAAGGAAGTCACTCAGGCTCCCCCTGCTACCTCTTCTGCTGCTGCCGCCTCGGCCTATTCTGCTGCTGCCGCCTCGGCCTCTTCCTCCGCCTCTGGAGGAACGTTGGCACCTGCCGCCCAGCAAACAGGGGATGTACCACCAACACCACCACCACCACCTCCGTCACCAAGCGTCTCAACCATGTCACACGCCAGCGTTCAGCTCTCCATCTCACAAACATTTGATAGAAAGCGTAAATTCCCACCTAGCCACCCTCGATCCCTGGCCCTGAATGCCAGCATTTCTAAACTACTGGCCTATGAAATGCTGTCATTTAGGCTGGTGGACACAGACAGCTTCAAACAGCTCATGTCGCTTGCTGTCCCACAGTATGTTGTTCCCAGCCGGCACTACTTCTCCAAGAGAGCCGTGCCTTCCCTGCACAACCAAGTATCCGATAAAATCAAGTGTGCACTGCGCAACGCCATCTGTAGCAAGGTCCACCTAACCACAGATACGTGGACCAGTAAGCACGGCCAGGGACGCTATATCTCCCTAACTGCACACTGGGTAAATGTAGTGGCAGCTGGGCCCCAGGCGGAGAGCTGTTTGGCGCACGTCCTGCCGCCGCCAAGGATCGCAGGGCAACATTCTTTGCCTCCTGTTGCCACCTCCTCCTTCTCGGCTTCCTCCTCCTCTTCTTCCACCTGCTCATCCAGTCAGCCACACACCTTCACCACCAACTTCAGCACAGCCCGGGGTAAACGTCAGCAGGCCATTCTGAAACTCATATGTTTGGGGGACAGGCCCCACACCGCACAGGAGTTGTGGCGGGGTATTGAACAACAGACCGACGAGTGGTTGCTGCCGGTGAGCCTCAAGCCCGGCCTGGTGGTGTGTGATAATGGGCGAAATCTCGTTGCAGCTCTGGGACTAGCCAATTTGACGCACATCCCTTGCTTGGCGCATGTGCTGAATTTGGTGGTGCAGAAGTTCATTCACAACTACCCCGACATGTCAGAGCTGCTGCATAAAGTGCGGGCCGTCTGTTCGCGCTTCCGGCGTTCACATCCTGCCGCTGCTCGCCTGTCTGCGCTACAGCGTAACTTCGGCCTTCCCGCTCACCGCCTCATATGCGACGTGCCCACCAGGTGGAACTCCACCTTGCACATGCTGGACAGACTGTGCGAGCAGCAGCAGGCCATAGTGGAGTTTCAGCTGCAGCACGCACGGGTCAGTCGCACTACAGAACAGCACCACTTCACCACCAATGACTGGGCCTCCATGCGAGACCTGTGTGCCCTGTTGCGCTGTTTCGAGTACTCCACCAACATGGCCAGTGGCGATGACACCGTTATCAGCGTTACAATACCACTTCTATGTCTCCTTGAGAAAACACTTAGGGCGATGATGGAACAGGAGGTGGCCCAGGAGGAGGAGGAGGAGGATGAGGAAGAGGGGTCATTTTTAGCACTTTCAGGCCAGTCTCTTCGAAGTGACTCAGAGGGAGGTTTTTTGCAACAGCAGAGGCCAGGTACAAATGTGGCCAGCCAGGGCCCACTACTGGAGGACGAGGAGGACGAGGATGAGGAGGAGGTGGAGGAGGATGAGGATGAAGCATGGTCACAGCGGGGTGGCACCCAACGCAGCTCGGGTCCATCACTGGTGCGTGGCTGGGGGGAAAGGCAGGACGATGACGATACGCCTCCCACAGAGGACAGCTTGTCCTTACCCCTGGGCAGCCTGGCACACATGAGCGACTACATGCTGCAGTGCCTGCGCAACGACAGCAGAGTTGCCCACATTTTAACCTGTGCGGACTACTGGGTTGCCACCCTGCTGGATCCACGCTACAAAGACAATGTGCCCACCTTACTTCCTGCACTGGAGCGTGATAGGAAGATGCGCGAGTACAAGCGCACGTTGGTAGACGCGCTACTGAGAGCATTCCCAAATGTCACAGGGGAACAAGTGGAAGCCCAAGGCCAAGGCAGAGGAGGAGCAAGAGGTCGCCAAGGCAGCTGTGTCACGGCCAGCTCCTCTGAGGGCAGGGTTAGCATGGCAGAGATGTGGAAAACTTTTGTCAACACGCCACAGCTAACTGCACCACCACCTGATACGCAACGTGTTAGCAGGAGGCAACATTTCACTAACATGGTGGAACAGTACGTGTGCACACCCCTCCACGTACTGACTGATGGTTCGGCCCCATTCAACTTCTGGGTCTCTAAATTGTCCACGTGGCCAGAGCTAGCCTTTTATGCCTTGGAGGTGCTGGCCTGCCCGGCAGCCAGCGTTTTGTCTGAACGTGTATTCAGCACGGCAGGGGGCGTCATTACAGACAAACGCAGCCGCCTGTCTACAGCCAATGTGGACAAGCTGACGTTCATAAAAATGAACCAGGCATGGATCCCACAGGACCTGTCCGTCCCTTGTCCAGATTAGACATTAACTACCTCCCCATAACCATATATTATTGGACTCCAGGGCACTTCCTCATTCAATCCTATTTTTATTTTCATTTTACCATTATATTGCGATGCTACCCAAAGTTGAATGAACCTCTCCTCTGCCTGTGTGCTAGGCCTAAATATATGCCAATGGACTGTTGCAGTGGTGGCTGACATGAAGCCTGATTCTCTGCTATGACATGCAGACTAATTCTCTGCTGACATGAAGCCAGATTGTCTGTTACGGGACCTCTCTCCTCTGCCTGGGTGCTGGGCCTAAATTTATGACAATGGACTGTTGCAGTGGTGGCTGACGTGAAGCCTGATTCTCTGCTATGACATGCAGACTGATTCTCTGCTGACATGAAGCCAGATCGTCTGTTACGGGACCTCTCTGCTCTGCCTGTGTGCTAGGCCTAAATATATGCCAATGGACTGTTGCAGTGGTGGGTGACGTGAAGCCTCATTCTCTGCTATGACATGCAGACTGATTCTCTGCTGACATGAAGCCAGATTGTCTGTTACGGGACCTCTCTGCTCTGCCTGTGTGCTAGGCCTAAATATATGCCAATGGACTGTTGCAGTGGTGGGTGACGTGAAGCCTCATTCTCTGCTATGACATGCAGACTGATTCTCTGCTGTCATGAAGCCAGATTGTCTGTTACGGGACCTCTCTGCTCTGCCTGTGTGCTAGGCCTAAATATATGCCAATGGACTGTTGCAGTGGTGGGTGACGTGAAGCCTCATTCTCTGCTATGACATGCAGACTGATTCTCTGCTGACATGAAGCCAGATTGTCTGTTACGGGACCTCTCTGCTCTGCCTGTGTGCTAGGCCTAAATATATGCCAATGGACTGTTGCAGTGGTGGGTGACGTGAAGCCTCATTCTCTGCTATGACATGCAGACTGATTCTCTGCTGTCATGAAGCCAGATTGTCTGTTACGGGACCTCTCTGCTCTGCCTGTGTGCTAGGCCTAAATATATGCCAATGGACTGTTGCAGTGGTGGGTGACGTGAAGCCTCATTCTCTGCTATGACATGCAGACTAATTCTCTGCTGACATGAAGACAGATTCTCTGTTACGGGACCTCTCTCCTCTGCCTGTGTGTGTGCTGGGCCTAAATATATGCCAATGGACTGTTGCAGTGGTGGCTGACGTGAAGCCTCATTCTCTGCTATGACATGCAGACTGATTCTCTGCTGACATGAAGCCAGATTCTCTGTTACGGGACCTCTCTCCTCTGCCTGTGTGTGTGCTGGGCCTAAATATATGCCAATGGACTGTTGCAGTGGTGGCTGACGTGAAGCCTCATTCTCTGCTATGACATGCAGACTGATTCTCTGCTGACATGAAGCCAGATTCTCTGTTACGGGACCTCTCTCCTCTGCCTGTGTGTGTGCTGGGCCTAAATATATGCCAATGGACTGTTGCAGTGGTGGCTGACGTGAAGCCTCATTCTCTGCTATGACATGCAGACTGATTCTCTGCTGACATGAAGCCAGATTCTCTGTTACGGGACCTCTCTCCTCTGCCTGTGTGTGTGCTGGGCCTAAATATATGCCAATGGACTGTTGCAGTGGTGGCTGACGTGAAGCCTCATTCTCTGCTATGACATGCAGACTGATTCTCTGCTGACATGAAGCCAGATTCTCTGTTACGGGACCTCTCTCCTCTGCCTGTGTGCTAGGCCTAAATATATGCCAATGGACTGTTGCAGTGGTGGCTGACGTGAAGCCTCATTCTCTGCTATGACATGCAGACTAATTCTCTGCTGACATGAAGACAGATTCTCTGTTACGGGACCTCTCTCCTCTGCCTGGGTGCCGGGGCCTAAATATCTGAGAATGGACTGTTCCAGTGGTGGGTGACGGGAAGCCAGATTCTCTGCTATGGAACCTCTCTCCAATTGATTTTGGTTAATTTTTATTTATTTAATTTTTATTTTAATTAATTTCCCTATCCACATTTGTTTGCAGGGGATTTACCTACATGTTGCTGCCTTTTGCAGCCCTCTAGCCCTTTCCTGGGCTGTTTTACAGCCGTTTTAGTGCCGAAAAGTTCGGGTCCCCATTGACTTCAATGGGGTTCGGGTTCGGGACGAAGTTCGGATCGGGTTCGGATCCCGAACCCGAACATTTCCGGGATGTTCGGCCGAACTTCTCGAACCCGAACATCCAGGTGTTCGCTCAACTCTACTCACAAGCAGTCTTTATAATCTTATTTATGTAACGTAAGAAAGGCATGAATAAAAACTAAAATGTATGTGACTTCATGAAAAATAAAGTTTAATTATATATAGAGATGAGTGAATTTCATATTTTGAAATTCGTTCACACTTTGTTTGTTGGTAAAAGGTGAATTGCGTTATCTAATAACTGGAATGGGGCAACTAGAGTACCCTGAAAGATTATCAAAATTAGGGTTATTCACTTTAGTAAAAAGACGACTGATGAGAGATCTAATTAATATGTATAAATAGATCAGGGGTCAGTACAGAGATCTATCCCATCATCTATTTATCCCAGGACTGTGACTGTGATGAGGGGACATCCTCTGCGTCTGGAGGAAAGAAGGTTTGTACACAAACATAGAAGAGGATTCTTTACGGTAAGAGCAGTAAGACTATGGAACGCTCTGCCTGAGGAGGTAGTGATGGTGAGTACAATAAAGGAATTCAAGAGGGGCCTGGATGTATTTCTGGAGAGTAATAATATTACAGGCTATAGCTACTAGAGAGGGGTCATTGATCCAGGGAGTTATTCTGATTGCCTGATTGGAGTCGGGAATGAATTTTCTATTCCCCTAAAGTGGGGAAAATTGGCTTCTACCTGACAGTTTTTTTTTTTTTTTTGCCTTCCTCTGGATCAACTTGCAGGATAACAGGCCGAACTAGATGGACAAATGTCTTTTTTCGGCCTTATGTACTACTAGGTTACTATGTTACCACAGACCATATCGCAATTCTATGATGGAATGCATAATAGAGTCCTCTCCTGCATAACGGAAACGGGATAGATCCGTTTTGCAGCCCATAGACTTCTATTATGACGGAATGAATAACGGAATGCCTCTAAAGGCGTTCCGTTATGCATTCCGTCATAGAATTGTGTTATGGTCCGTGGTAACGGAATCCATAAGCAATTCACCTTTTACCAACCAAGTGTGAACGATTTTCAAAATATGAAATTTGCTCATCTCTAATTATATAATTATATCTGAAGTGAGGATAGACTCATGAAATGCAGTAGTTGAAGGCTAGAAAAACAAAAACAAAATCTCTAAGAAATATTTCCATCACTTTATGCTGGTTAGTTAACCCGCTAGAAGCCATTTTTCTCCAAACAGGCTCAAAGAGGAACACTGGAACACTGGAAAAGACTCTGTCAAGTATTTTTCTCAGAGGAGCTTATGAATAGTTTTTGGTTTCCACAAGTTAGGCTTCAATCACTCCAGCTGGTGTTCTCTTAAAAATGTCAGAAGGTCCTGGTAGTACCAGGGGATGTCCCATTAGTAGGAGTAGGGGCTATCCCACTTGTCCTAACTCAGCCTCCCCCAGAGAGGCAGAAGAAATAAATGGGACATGAACTGGACTACCTTCCTTTGATACCAAAGTCCTTTGAAACAGTCACATGCAAAATCTGCCCACAGCAAAGTGGAGATGTCAAGAACTCCTTCCCCACCCTTGAGGGGCCCATTGTTCATGACCATCCATTTCACTCTGTCCATTTTGGAGTCCCAGATGAAATGAAAGAAAGTCCTAGTAATGGCCTGGCATAAGGTGACATGAGGATGCCAGTCTTGTACCATGTACTGAAGAGCAGGGAGGTTCCACATTAGTTAGTTGTCTTAGGCTCTAGAGTCTGATCTTTTGGTTGGCCTTGGCCAAATATCTTCCCAGGACTTTAGTGTTGCTCTTTCTTTCCAAAAACAGGAACTTGATAAAATCTGACTGAATGGAGAAGGAGAAGGAAGTCAGGGCCCAACCCCTTAAACAGCATGGCTTCTAACTTCCTTCAGTTGACTGTAGCTCCCGAAGCCCAGCTGAATTCCTCGCAGGTCTGAACAACTGCTGTCACCAAACACTGGCCTGCATAGAAGATGATTATGTTGTTAATGTGCCGTGAGCACTTGACCACTTGTCGGTCTAGTCCTGGTGCACTGATACCTTTCACCTCTGGATACATTATTAAATAATGTCTCTGCCCCTTATGTTTATGCAATATTGTGATAATTCCTTCCGTCATAAACAGAAAGATTCTGCCCACCACCACTATCTCATACGGCTCAGGTCCAGGCCAATGAAGCTACATAGAGCTCTGCTGGGAAAAAGTCAATATCATGAGTCCTACTAAGCATAAAGGACAACAGGAGAGTGCAGCTCCTCTACCGTCAAATGAGCATCCATTGCATCCACACACTGAGCTCTGCAATTGCAAGGCAGTCCTGTTTTTTGGGAATTATCCCTGCAACAGTTATCATGGCTGTTAGGGCATACATTAGATATCCAAACACTAATGGATAACTGGTGGACTACTTTTGACCAGCACGCCTAAGCACCACTGAGACTAAGCAAACTTTCTATAAATAACCATGTGGCAATAACCATGTGGCAAAGATATGATTAATGCAGACACCAGATGGCAGCATCACTCAATTTCACTACTTGGAAGGAGAAAACTGGCTAGAGGGTGAACTTCAGTGTACACTGGGATAAAATGAGACCTTAACATAATGGGAAGGTTGAAGGGGCAAGCAGCACATTGTTTATAGAGCATATGTGGCCCCATTGTTTTTAGTGTTATGTGACTGCACTGTTTGTATGATGCATGTAACTGCATTGTATTTGGGACTCATTAAGATTATATTTTTATATAGGGCTCATTTAGCTACACTGTAGATAGGGGTCATCACAATTTTTAGGAGATATTCAGTCATACTGTATACAATACTTATTTGGCTGCAGTATTTAGGATTCGGGTTTCTGCAGTGCACATTTGGATTGTTTAGCTGCACTGCATTCAGATGCAGCAATATTTAACTTGACACTTAACCCACTAAATAAACAATTGCAGCAAAATTTAAAAGGGTTGCTCACCTTACTGGACATTTTCTACAGGCCCCACAGCATGGCAGACCCATGGTGGTAATCATATTTACCTGATCCCCACCACTGGATTCCGGCTCCATCCCTGCTCTCCTGGCTCTGCAGCCCCTGGGTCTCATGACCACTGCAGCCAATGACTGGCTGCAGAGGTGACATATTACCTATGGGGCAGGTGACTCAGTGATCTGACACATGGATGACATGTTACTGTTGCAACCAGTCATTGTATTCAGTTTCCACATACCCAGTGGTATGATTACCAATGCAGGTCTGGCCATATTATGTGGAGCTTGTAGAAAATGTCAAGAAAGGTTAACAACACCTTTAAATGGACACAACATAAGCCATTAAGAGTCAAGATAATGTCTGCTATAACTGTTTATGTAATGCACCATAAGGCTGGGTTCACACCTGAGCGTTTTACAGCGCGTTCCTACGCGCTGTAAAACGCTCAACAAGAAGAAACCAATGCTTCCCTATGGGAATGGTTCTCACCTGGGTGTTTTTACAGTTTTTTCTTGTCTCTGTATGCGCAATTGCCGGTACAATCGCTCATACAGAGCGCTCCATCGCGAACGCTCAGGTGTGAACCCAGCATAAGTGTGAAGGTAACCCATGTGTCCTCTGTATATGGGGAATGTGGCTGTGCATTGTATGGAGGAAT
Organism: Bufo gargarizans; assembly: GCF_014858855.1. Lineage (NCBI taxonomy): Eukaryota > Metazoa > Chordata > Amphibia > Anura > Bufonidae > Bufo > Bufo gargarizans. The sequence continues at coordinate 289,171,659 of NC_058084.1, read as the reverse complement.
TTCCAAGAGAAAAAAAAATGGTGTTCTTTCCCCTTTTATATTATGTAGCTAGATGCCAGCAGCTTCATTATACTGAACTGTAGAACTCTGCCCTCATGACTTTGCCACATCCAGAAAACCTAGTTGTACCTAGGAAATTGACCACAGAGTATATATTTTGTAAAGCGGTAACGATCATCACAGAAAACAACTAGCACATATAAATAAGTCCCACATTAAACAAGATTTCTTCACTTCTCTTTCTAATGGTCATAAACCAGATACAAATTAAGTGAAAACGAATGACTATTTATTTTCTGCCATGCTTCTATTGTGCTAATAATTAGTAGTTATTTATTTTAGAAAAGACAACCAAGCTGTGCCATTTGCATAATGGGCTCATATTTTGTAAGCATTCATTATTATCCTATTATATTTGACTTAAGAGCATATTTCATCAAGCTTGGTAATAATGGTATAGATTTCATGCAACACGTTGTATCGGCAACTTGCTGTATAAATATTGTCATTTATAAAAAGGCTTCAAAATGGCTAATCATCTCCACTATTGTTATATGACGGTGGAGTAAATTACAGTTTGCAAGGCTTAACAAAGATTCCTTATTGTTGATGGAATGTGCTTAGAATAGTAACTGGTCTCTGACCTAATTAATTAAAATGACTATTTGCCATGGGGTAAAGGAACGTAATTTGTATTGCATTAGTTATGAAAAGGAAGCACTTGGTTCTATAAATGATTGAGAATGAATTACACATATCTCTGACAGCGATATGTCTTCATTACTTCTAAGCAATAATAAAATTGTGAACACAATCACATAAATGTAAAGTATGGTTATTGGTTAAATAATTGAATTTGTCATTTAAAGGACAAGGGGAAGTTTTGTAGTCACAGACAGGAGGCCCCTGTCTATGGCAGCCTGAAGCTTAGAATAGATATTAGATCAACATTTGATCTCTAAGCAATGTTTAAGTAAAGGTAGAGTTCATTAGTATGTTGGATTATTATGCTATGTATTATTGCTTCTTGACCTAACAAGACCTCAGTCAGTTGTAATTGTAAAGAACTTCAGAGCACAGCTTTGCAGAATAACTGGATATGTCAGTTCAAGTTAAAGGAAAATTGTACTTTAAGATACCTACGCTAAATATGACCGGTTTATAGTAACATAGTATATAACATAGTATATAAGGCCGAAAAAAGACATTTGTCCATCCAGTTCGGCCTGTTATCCTGCAAGTTGAAGATGAGTGCATACTGAAGACCACGTGGTCAGTGGCATGACAAGGCCTTCACAAGAGTCTTACTCCAGGATTTATGGTTTGGGGTGGCATAATATATGGTAGCTGAACCCCTCCAGTCTTCATTTCAGGTACACTAACCTCTCAGCATTACATGTGTTGATCATGCTACAATGAGCAGCCTAAACATGCTACCATGACCTGCAACATCTCCAGGTTTGTCTTTTTTCGAGCATATCTGGGATGTTATTGGTCTGCAATTACAAAGAGAGCTGCCAGCAGGAGATGTTACTTTTAAAGGGAACCTCTCACCAGTTTTATGGTGTCCTAACTAAGGGCAACATAATAAGTGACTGATTCACTCAGCAAAATGCTGGGTCACTTTCTTTAATTGACCCAGTCAATCTGCCAACATCTTGTATTGAAAAGCTCCAGCTGATAATGATGAGTCATGAATATTCATGAGCTCCTGACTCTCCCTGCCCACCTGCTGCTGAATGACAGTTTGTTTCCATAGGAATCAGCAGCAGGTGGGCAGGGGAGTGGCTATAGCTCTGAATTAAATATACGCTGGACTCAATGACATCACGCCGGACTCGAATCAGCTCATTAGCATGCGGCATGCAGCATCTTTGTGTGTATATTATGAGGTAACCATCTGTCACACCAGTAGGTGAATACATCTAAGGCACTTTTTAGAAGTTAATGATTGTATATAATTAGTTCGATTATAATCAAATACCCACATGACAGGTTCCCTTTAAGTCTGGTTAACATTGTATGGTTGCACTAAATTAATTAAATGGTACACAGTCTTCACGTATTTGGTGCAACGCACTGTGTTGTATGACTTAGTCTTAAAAATTACACCAGAGGACTGCCTGGCTTAGGATGCAACTTTTTTTTTTTTTTTTGGGTGACATTTCACAGACAGTCAAATGTGCCATACTACAGGTATAATCTCTCTTTTCTGGTGTCTCCAAAATGTTGCAGAAATATTGCAAAAAAATGTCGCAATTGACATGTTGTATGACATTTTTTGACCAAAAACCTTTCATATCTGGTTTGATACATGTCCCCCTTAATCTTTCTTTTTGATCTTGAATTAAATTAGTTAGGTGCATCCAGATGTAGTGGTCATGATAGGGTTCTTACAGAGAACTACATGGCAAAAACCGGCCTGCATTGCATTTTTACTGCTAATTGCTGCAGATTTGCAGAGAAAATAGATAAAACTGTGAAACTGCAGCAATAAGCAGTAAAACCATGCAGATTGTTGCTGAGTGGTTCTCAGCCACGTTATAAGGACTGCACCATGGCTGCTAGATCTGAATACATCCTTGACTAATTGGACACTGCATAATACTAAGATTTTTTCTTTGTAGTTCTCTGAAATCTTCTGTCTTGCACTGTCCCCTTAGACTCTGTACTAGACATACTGTATGTAACATAGTGCATTAGTTTTGTCCGTTGTGTTACTTTAAAGTTGTAAAAACTCTTACTGTATTGTGACATACAGGATGAATTATTCTTGGTCCTGATAAAGAAAACAATCATGACATGTATTATTAAATTGCTACTATATTAAATTGTATGTAGTTTGAAATTAGTGTATAAATATGGGAGTCACTGGTAAAATACAGAAGCTTACAATCTTATGCAAACCTTCACTCCTATCATGGGCTACAGTAGGTTATAATTTTGTAAACCATGTTTTTCTTTGTCATATTCAGACAAAAAATACTGGTGCTTTAGTAGCAAGTAAGCTTGTAGCAGATCTTGTGGTTAGTATGACTTTATCTTTTATAGGCGTATTCCATTCTTAGCAAATGTAGACTTTTTCACTGAGCTTTCCCTATGGCTTCCTTTCCATGTGGTGGAGAGCAACACAATCTACTCAGTATTTACCAAGTGCTCCCCGGTTGCAATATCACAGTCCTCAAAACCACTGTGCACACCCCTCTGAATTACAGTATGCCCTTCTTCAGAACACAGTCTCTCACACAGTGCTGTTTATAGGCTAGAAGTTGGCTGATCTTGGCAACAGGCCTGACTATTATATAGGCATTGACTACTTCTTGGATCTGTGAACTAGGCATCTTCTATCTACCTCTCAGCTCTAGCCTGCAATATTCGGATGCCCTAGCTAGTTTCTGAGGTATAGTACCCTTATTACTAGTAGCAATCACTATCTAGCTTGTTGCTTGCTAGATTAATGCTGGCTTTGTTTCCAGCAGTAGCTTTCTAGCTCATTTTCGAATCTCCTGCATGCTTCAGACCATGAGATCAGGAAATCACTGCTATTTGCCTTTCCTGCCTTGTGATTGCAGTACATATTAAAGGAACTAAAAGGTCTTGCTCTCCCACCTATTACCCAACAATAATATAACAGTTGGTCAGTAGCCTCAGTATTGTTTCAAATACATACATTTTCAATGCAATAGATATCATACAGTGCATACATTTACAGTATTGTATTTCACAATGCAGAATATATCCAGTGTAGTAACTCCACATTTATATCACATACATTACAGTGCAGTTTATCTACAATGCCCATCTTATTCTACCCAAGGTGTATAACGCTCACTATTTGACAGCATTTTTCAGGGCCTGTGCACAGAGGATGTTTTATTTGCCTTAAGGCTCCATTCACACATTCGCAGTGTATTGCGGATCCACAATTTGCGTATCTGCAATACACCAGGCCGGCATCCCCATAGAAATGCCTATTCTTGTCCGCAATTGCGGACAAGAATAGGACATGTTCTATTTTTTTCCGGAGCCGCGGACCGGAAGATCGGCGGCGCGCTCCGGAAATGCGGATGCGGACAGCACACTGTGTGCTGTCCGCATCCATTCCGTCCCCATAGAGAATGAATGGATCCGCACCCGTTCCGCAAAGTTGTGGAACGGATGAGGACCACAATTGCGGACGTGTGAATGGAGCCTAATGAAGAAAGTACTCTTCTAGTACCCCAAATAGCAATTACTAGCAGTATAAGATCAACACAGCACACAGTAACACATCACATTGCATATAAAACATGGCATCTCATACATTAAAGGGGTTGTGCAAGAATGAGAGTGTTTTTATGTCACCCTCACCCTTTCCCTCCTATAACCAGACCTGTATAGGAAAGACCATTTGTCATGACGTAGTGGGAGATATGCGGCCAGTGATTGGCTGTTGCGACGTCAAACCGCATGTTTACAGGGACCATAGAACAGCATTGCAGGCCTAGGGAAGAAGAAGGACACAAGCACCACTGTGAAACCATAAGTTTATAGTGAGGGAGTCCAGAAGAGCATTGAAGGCCTGGGGCATAAGGAGCAGGGAGCCAGTTAAGCAGGTGAGTGGGAAGGGGAGGGTGCCAAACCCCCTCATTCTTGCATAACCCCTTTAAGACAAGCACACATAGTATTTACATTAAAGATATTATGCATTTAAATAGAAGTCACATAAAGATATAGCCATAGTCACATAATAGTCTAACAGTTCAACTAAGTGACCACTCAAACATGTCAAACAAATCCAATCTTAACAGTGCTTTATACAATGGAAATATGTTTTCTTATATAAGTTACTCAAGTCACCACCTATAAATCAACCTTTACTAAAACTTTATTTTTGGCATGTTTTATTGGTGTTTGATCTGAAGTATGGACAGTGCATCTTGAAATAATGATTGTCAAGGGATTAATTATACCATACTTTTGACAACTCAACAGGAAATCACTTGAAGCAAATACATTAAAATAAAAGCATCTCAAGAGAACCTAAATGTTATACAAAGTTTTATATTCGTATTTCAAGTTTTCTGTCTGCTCTTTAGAAAAGCAATGTTGCTGAAATAATTGACATACAAATGTAAAGTAGTTATTTTTAAATTGTGCTGTAAATGCAACCATACTGACTGACTCCTACTACTTTTTATGGAGCAATAGATTATCTACTGCAGCTTACCAGTTCCTGCAAAGATGTGCACTATCCATTTGTCTGCTCCTGTATTGACTTCTTCCTGATTCCTGGATGCGAATATTCGAATCACTAATTTTCATTGCGAATATTGCCACTTTGAGAATTCGTGAAGATTTAGAATATAATGCTATATATTCATATTTGTAAATATTCTAGATTTTTTTTAATCTGAACCCATGATCCTTCCCTGCTTATTGCTTGTGGGCCAATGAGAAGGCAGCATTGTCTTTGTCTGAGCTTAACAACATCCCTAGCAACCAATAGGAAAGTTCCCTACCCCTTACTATAGAAGAACCTCCCCAGCAGCAGTTTTCTGCAGTTTTTTGCGTTTCGGAGAGAGATAACAGTGTTATTGCTGTGCTCTGTGATTTTCTGAGTCATTACATTAGATAGTTAGTTAGCTTATATACTGTATATATAATACAGATAGTTAGTGGGAGACAGTGTAGGTTAGATCGTGATATAGTGTAGCTGATAGGTTACAGTGCAAGGTGTAGTGTCATAGGTTCTGCTGTCCATACATACATGCTACAGACATAGTGCTGTGAAGTCACAAGTTCACAAAAATAGTTAGTGCACCAGTAATATGTAGTCAGACCTGCTAAAATGTGAAGCTGAACATATTGGGCCAAAATATGTGCATCGTTAATTGCCGATTTGCGCAATCACTAATATATTGGAACACGCTATCTGCATATAAAGCTATTGTAATGTTCTGCCGTGCCAGCCATTTTATCCAGGCTCAGAAAACTTCTAGCAGCTTGAAAAATGTAGCAAAAGTGACCCACACCTGTATTACACACGGAATACACACATATTACACTTGCCGATTTTAACAATCAATAAAATAATGACAAATTCTCAAATTCGGGAATTTATAACGAATATTTGCCCAAATATTCGCAAAATATCACAAATTCAATAATTGCCCCTGCTGCTCATAACTATTCCTGGACTCCTCCAGCCCTGACCTTTGCCTTCCCTGGTGTTTGGCACTAGTGTCTATGACCTCTACGGGTGAGCTGTCTACCACACTGAGACTACCCCAGAAAGTAGTGGTTTGGTCACTCCCCAGTCCAGATCACTGTATTGGGGTTAACAGATGAACATAGAGTGCTGCCAGAATAATGCCCTTAGGATTAGGCCAAAGTAAATTCTGTTGGTTGATGCAGTGGTTCCACACCCACTGCGAAAACACTCAACCAGTCATTTCCTGAAGCACTTCACCTATGTATTAAGAGGGATAAGGAAGAAGAGAGCAAAGGGTTCAAATAGTGACTACATCTATCTGAGTGTCAAATCATCCACCAATATTTATTGATCCAACATAAAAGTATGGTGTTGCATCCTTATTGACACACTACTGGGGATAAAATTGAACTGAGTGTGCTGCAGACTTTGCTATTAGTGACTTGCAGGAAGTAGAGAGCAACAGGGAACCTAGGCAACATCAAGATTGGAGGGGAAGGGGAGTGGGGAATTAAAAATGCTTTCTGTTTTAATTTTTGTACACCATTGTCATCTAGTTGAAAAGTAATTTTTATTTGCTGGCCAAGTTTATCCTGTATCAGGATTATATATTCACATATGTCAGTCACAAAATAAAAGGTTTGGCACATAGTAAATTAACAAACTAGGATTATTAACATAGTTGAATATTCTATGAAAAGTTATGTAAGTAATACATCAAAATTTTCAGAGATCCATACATATATTACATTTCTTTAGAGCCAGAAGGTGAAAGACCAGTATATTGGGCAGACTAGATGGGCCAAATGTTTCTTATCTGCCGACACATTTTATGTTTCTATGTTTCTATGACCGAGAGATTTATCTCTATAGCTCCTTTAGGACCAGTAAAGTAAAAGTAAAAGCTTGATTAACAGTTTGATTCTGATTGTGGAAGCTCATGCACACAACAGTCTCCTCTACATGGAGCGTGCATGGCAGTGTCCAGATCGTGTACAGCTTTAATATGAAGCCATATATCTAGGGGTGTGATTCAAACAGAGTCCCTTGGACTGCAAACTTTTAGATCTAAAGTACAATGGGGAGGGGGAGGGGGTATAAAGCAATGGAACATTGCTTCTACTTCTATATAAAAATAAAATATTTACAATATTCTAACCACACTATATTAATGTGGAATGTACACTGACGAAAAATATAAACACAACACTTTCAGTTTTGCTCCCGTTTTGCATGAGCTGAACTCAAAGATCTGAAACATTTTCTACATACACAAAAGACCCATTACTCTCAAATATTGCTCACAAATCTGTCTAAATCTATGTTAGTGAGCACTTCTCCTTTGCTGAGATAATCCATCCCACCTCACAGGTGTGGAATATCAAGGCGATGATTAAACAGCATGAATATTGCACTGGTGTGCCTTAGACTGCTCACAATAAAAAGCCACTCTGAAATGTGCACAGTTTTGCCTTACTGGGGGGCGGGGGCAGAAAACCAGTCAGAATCTGGTGTGACTACAATTTGCCTCACGCAGTGCAATACTTCTCTGTCGCACATAGAGTTGATCAGGTTGTTGATTGTGGCATGTGGAATGTTGGTCAGAGAATATGCTGGCCTTGCAAGAACTGGGATGTTTTCAGCTTCCAGGCTTTGTGTACAGATCCTTGCAATATGGGGCCCATGCATTATCATGCTGCAACATGAGGTGATGGTCGAGGAAGAATGGCACAACAATGGGGCTCAGGATCTCGTCATGGTATCTTTATGCAATCAAAATGCCATCAATAAAATGCACCTGTGTTCATTGTCCATAACATATGCCTGCCTATACCATAACCCCACCACCACCATGGGCCACTCGATCCACAATGTTGATGTCAGAAAACCGCTCACACACACAATGCCACACACGCTGTCTGCCATCTGCCCTGAACAGTGAAAACCAGGACTAATTCGTGAACAGAACGCCTCTCCAATGTTCCAGACGCCATTGAATGTGAACATTTGCCCACTCAAGTCAATTATGACGACCAACTGCAGTCAGGTCCAGACCCCGATAAGGACGACGAGCATGCAGATGAGCTTGTGGTTCGCCCGGTGGTTGTTTCACGGAAAACTTTGCTGGTTTGCCGTTCGCCGAACAAGCGAACATATGGTGATGTCCGCCGGCACCATATTCTTTTGCATTGTGCTGAACTTTGACCCATGACACATCCATCAGGTGGGACAGGACAGCCAATTGAGATGTTTCAGCACATGGACACACCCACTACCCTACAAATAAACCCGATATGGAAGCCATTTTACATTCAGTTTTTTGCCAGTGTAGGGAGAGGTTGCTGTGTGGAGCAGGGACAGACTGTTAGGGACACCAAACGCTAGCAAATAGGGCAACAAAAGTCCTTTTAAGGACTGGTATAGGTGTGCTATCGATGGGTGTGACATACTGAGGGGTGTGATATACTTATAATATACTTTCTAACATAGAAAGTATATTATAGTGCATTTGCATTGTGCAGCAGTTGTGTGCGGTTCTGCTGCAATACTGCAGCTAGATAGAGGGACAAGCGCTATTAGAATAACTTATTGCAACTGGCGTTTCATATACCTGTTGCCCCCCCCCCAAAAAAAAAAAATGATTGAGGGGTGTGATATACCTATAATATACCTTCTAACATAGAAAGTATATTATAGTGCATATGTATTGTGCAGCAGTTGTGTGCGGTTCTGCTGCACAATGAGTCTCTAGGTGCTATTAAGGCATTGCTTCAGCACCTAGAGGATCGGTCTACGCACCCTTTGGCACGCCCAGGTGCAGTTGATTGACTTTTGAGTTCTCCTCAGTGTTCAGTAAATCCTGCGCCTGCGTCATCCCGTTTAGTTTTTGGTGCAGGCGCAGTGAGTGAAGGATGTGCTCCTGCTGCCAGCTACCTCACTGTGCCTGTGCCGAAGGAAGGAAGCCGGCAGCGGGAGTGCATCTTTCACTCACTGTGCCTGCGACAAATACTAAAAGGGACAGCGCAGGCGCCTGATTTACGGAACACTGAGGAGAACTCAAAGGTCAATTAACTGGACCTGGGCGTGCCAAAGGGTGAGTAGACCAAGCCTCTAGGTGCTGAACCAACACCCTAGAGGCTCATTAGCATATTTTAAAAGTCTTTATTTTAAGAAAACAGCAACAGGCAGGGAGTTATAAAGCATACTGTTATCACTATTGTCAGTCAGCTTCATAATGTTATTTCTCATGACAGAAACTCTTTAAGGGGTTCTATATACCTAATTCCACAAAATACTGATAGAAAGGATTATTATACCGGCTTCCACCAAATAATGATTGAGGCCTCAAATACACCAGCTTCCACCAAATATTGATTAAGGGGTTTGATATACTGGCTTACAGCAAATACTCATTAAGAGGTTCCATATACCTGCTTCCACAAAATACTGATAGAGGGGATTGATATACCGTCTTCCACCAAATATTGATTGAGGCCTGCAATATACCTGCTTCCACAAATACTGCTCTTCTATAGGGACTTCGGCACAGGGTCATTTTGAAAATGACAAGCAGAGGAAGAGGCAGGCCATTCCTCAAAGATGATAGAGGTCAGGAGGTGCACCAGGCCGGAGCCTAAGGGGGAGGTTGGAGAAGGTGCTTGTGATTACGTCAAAGGACGCACCAGAGTTGGTTTAGTGGCTCACTAAGCCTTCCGCTTCTGCACCCTCCTCATCCTCTGTATCTGCACCTTCCTCACTCTCTGCTGTGTGCACCCCCAAAGACACCACTACCACCATAGCCCCACCACTCGAGTCAGAGGAATTATTTTCCCATCCATGCCCAGACCTTATTGGTGCGCAGCCATTCTTGGCATCAGATCAGGAAGAGGAGGTAGCAATGGCCACCACCCAGCGGTCTGACGACAGTACCGAGATCAGCCCAAGGAGGGTGTTCCCCGCTGTTGCTGCCTACTCTGATGTCAGTGGTGGTCAAGGTGACAATGATTACGTGTTGGTGCCCACAAAAGAGGAAGAGGAGGGGAGTTGAGAGGAGAGATGGAGCAGCACATAGGGAGAGGGAGGAGAAGTAGGCTGAACTTACAGTGCACAGGAGGCAAAAATCAGACTGCTAACGTATCTGGAACGAGCCATCCACCATGCACGGTCAAATCTGTCGCTTCCAGATCGCACCTGGCTCCGTAGTGTGGGCTTTTTTTAATGTGTCCGCTGCTGACAATAGTGTTGCCATCTGCATCCTGTGCTGTCAACGCATAAGTCGCGGTAAGCCCAACACTCACCTAAGGACGACCACTTTAAGAAGGCACCTGGCCTCCCATCACCGAGCCCAGTGGGAGCAACACCGTTAGAACCCACAAAGCCACACTCCCGGTCTTCCACGTCCTGCCTCTTTTCCTTCTCCTCTCTCCTCCCATTTGTCCTCCACTCCACCGTGCCTTTGTAGCATTCATCTGGCAAAAGGCAGGCTTCCGTGGCCCAAATGTTTGAACGCAAAAAGTTGATGGCACCGGATAACCCTCTTGCCCAAAGGCTGACCGCTGGCGTTTTGGAACTGCTAGCCCGCCAACTACTGCCATATAAACTGGTGGACTCGGAGGTCTTAAGAAAATTTGTGGCCATTGGCACACCACAATGGAAGGTCCCTGGAAGTAAATATTTCTCCCAGAAGGGCATCCCAGAGCTTTATGGCCACATTCGGCGGCAAGTGAATGTATCTCTGGCACACAGTGTGGATGCCAAGATACATCTGACCACAGACACGTGGTCTAGGAAACACATATGGGTAAGGTACATAACTTTTACTACCCACTGGGTGAACCTTCTGATGGCCGTCAAGCATGTAACCCGTGGCACCCTTGTGGATTTGGTGTTTGCATGCAGGCCTGCCTCTTCTTCTCCTCCTCCTACTTCATCCTCTGTCTCCTCCTCGGTTGACTCCTCCTTTTCCACTGCTACGTCCTCTACCGCTGCACCCCCTCAAGCTCCCCAGAACCTATTCAACGTGCCAGGTGAGACGTTGCCATGCTGTTCTGCGGCTGTTGTGCCTGGAAGCCAAGAGCCACAACGGTCCTGCATTGCTTTTAACTCTGCGGACAAAGGCCAATTAGTGGCTAACCCCGCTTAATTTGACAGTTGGTAAAGTGGTGTGTGACAACGGTGCCAATCTGATGAGTGCGCTAAAACAGGGCAAAATGACACACGTGCAATGCATAACAAACGTCCTAAACTTTGTCGTGCATCGATTCGTTGCCAAATATCCTGGGGTCCAGGACTTTTTGCGGCAGGCCAGGAAAATCTCTGGCCATTTTAGAAGATCTTATACGGCAGGAGCTGGAAGATGAGGAAGTTGCAATGCTGAATGAATTTCCAGGGGGGGCTACTCCTTCTAAGACAAGTCAGCAGGAGACTGAGGAGGAGTCAGATGAGTAGTTATAGATTACCATCTGCCGGGACGGTTCGCAAACACAATCAAATATTCGCGAACCGCAAGTTCACGGCAGGTCCCATTCATTTTAAGGGCAGGTGAACCTAAAAAACCTTCAGCTCATATTTGCAGCCAATAAATAATTACAAGAAGTGCACAAATAGTCCCACAACATGGACAGTGACATATCAGATATATTATTCCAATTTGCGATGTCCATTCACAATTTTTTTCAATGAGAAATATTGGCAATATAATTTTTGCATACGCGCATGCACAAATGCACTATACAGTACCCAAATGCACTATAAAGGATGTATATTAATATGTAACACCCCGCTTTAATCAGTTTTTTGGGGGAGGCGACTGGTATATTACACCAGTAGAAATTATTTATTCTAATAACGCTTGTACCACTATATACCTGCAGTATCACAGCAGAACCACACACAAATGGCGCACAATACAAATGCACTATAATATACTTTCTAACATAGAAAGTATATTATAACATTGTAAAAGAAAGGCAATCCATTAGAATATACATACAGATAAAATGTAACCTTTAATAATGTTACTATGAGGGTCCATTCACACGTCCGTAAGTGTTTTGCGGATTTGAAAAACACAGACACCGGCAATGTGCATTCTGCAAATTGCGGACTGCACATCGGCACTATAATAGAAAATGCCTAATCTTGTCTGCAATTACAGACAAGAATAGGACATGTTCTATTTTTTTTCAGAATTGGTAGCACGGATGCAGAAGTGCAGATCCGCAAATGCGAATGCGGAAAGCACATTCCGGCCCGTTGAAAATGAATGGGTCTGCAAAATGAATTAAAGTTAAGCAAAAAGCATAGATGTAGTAGGCAATTACAAATGCTCGGCGGCACAAAATCAGGTGTTCGGCGGCACCAAATCAGAAATCGTATGTCCTACTACAATCCGGGGGGGTTCCAGTGCACATCCATGAATCTGGGAGGGAAAGCAAAAAACATCTATCCCTGGGCTAGATGATGATGTGGTATTGAAGGACAGGGTGGGCAAAGAACTGTCCCTGATATTGCCATACAGGGGGGTACTAATCTGGCCCTGATAACCTAACAACAGACAACCCACCCTGATAAGTGTGACCCCGTCCGGAACCTTACCCTATATAAAAATGGCCCTAGTAAGCCCCTAGCCCCTAGGCCCCTGACTTCCAGGTGATCACAATATAGATCTATGTGTTTCTGACTCATTATAAAAGTATATTATAAGTATATCGCACCCCTCTGTGTATCACACCTATCGATAGCACACCTATACCAGTACTTAAAAGGGCTTTTGTGGCCCTATTAGCTAGCATTTGGTGTCCCTAAAGCCTGTCCCTGCTCCACACAGCAACCTCTCCCTACACTGGCAAAACACTGAATGTAAAATGGCGGCCAGATCAAGTTTATTTATAAGGTAGGAGGTATGTCCATGTGCTGAAATGTCTCAATTGGCTGTCCTGTACACCTGATGGATGTGTCATGGCTCAAAGTTCTTCACAATGTTCACATGTTCGAAGAATCACGAACATGCAAATTTTGCCGCCAAACGACCACCGGGCGAACCGCAAGGCCATCTCTACAGAGGAGGATGATGCCTGGGGGGAGGAGGAGGAGCAAGAAGTGCAGGCTTTAAACTTTTCAGGGATTCCTGGTGTTGTCCATGGATGGGGGGAGGAGACCGACGATGACATTCTCCTGGGCGATGTGCAGGTGTCAGGGCGCTCCACCGCTTCCAATTTAGAGCAAATAGGGGCCTTCATGTGTTTAAAGAGTGACCCCCGTATAAAAAGCATAAAGGGCAAGGACCAGTACTGGGTGGCAACATACTTAGACCCCTGGTACAAAAACAAAATGGCGGACATGTTACCAGCATCACAGAGGGCTGTCAGAATGCAGCATTTCCAGGCCTTGCTGCGAGAGATGCTGCATACTGCTGTTGCGGGCACTGGCAGAGGAATTTCCACCCACAGAGAAACAGTTGCGGGTACCAATCCTAACACACATGCAAGAAGAGGGCGGTTTGAAGAAGTGTTAATCACTTCGGATATAAGATCATTCTATTAGCCAACCCATCGACAGCCGCCCTCCGGATCCAGCCTCAGAGAACGCCTAGAATGAAAGGTGTCTGAGTACATCGGGATAACGGACGATGTGGACGCTCTGAGAAGTGAGGAACCCCTGGAATACTGGGTGTGCAGGCTTTACCTGTGGCCAGAGCTGGCAAAATTTGCCATCAAACTCTAGGCTTGCACCTCATTGAGTGTAACATCCGAAAGGACGTTAAGCACAGCAGGGCGGATCGTGACCGATAAGCGCTCTCGCCTAGCTCACGACAGTATGCCTAATGTTTGGGGCCTGTACTCCACTGGCCTGCAGTAAAATTGGCATCAAATGACTGTCTAATATACCTCCAGCCACATAATCACTTGATCTTTTCTGTACGGTAAATGCCTAATTGTTGGGGCCTTGGAGGAGTTCAACACCTGTTGGGGCCTGTAAGCTAACTAACCAACAGTAAAATTGTTATCCAATGATTGTCTAATATACCTCCAGCCACATAATCACTTGATGTTTTCTGTCCGGTGAATGCCTAATGTTGGGTGCTTATACTCCACTGGCCTGCAGTAAAATTGATATCCAATGACCGTCTAATATACCTCCAGCCACATAATCACTTGATATTTTCTGCACGGTGAATGCATAGTTTTTTGGGCATATAATCTAACTGGCCAACAGTAAAATTGTTATACGGTGACCGCCTAATGTACCTCCAGCCACATAATCACTAGTTTTTTTTCTGTGTGTTGAATGCCTAATGTTTGGGGCCTGAACTGTATTGGCCTGCAGTAAAATTGTTATCAAATGACCATCTAAAATACCTTCAGTCACATAACCACTTGATCTTTTCTGTCCAGTGAATACCTAATGATTGGGGCCTGTACTGTATTGGCCTGGAGTAAAATTTATATCCAATGACCATCTAATATACCTTCAGCCACATAATCACTTGATCTTTACTGTACAGTGAATGCATAATTTTTGGGGCCTGTAAGCTAACTGGCCAACAGTAAAATTGTTATACACTGACCGTCTAATATACCTCCAGCCACATAATCACTTGATGTTTTCTACCCAGTGAATGCCTAATGTTTGGGGCCTGTACTCCACTGGCCTGCAGTAAAATTGATATCCATTGACCGTCTAATATACCTCCAGCCACATAATCACTTGATCTTTACTGTACGGTGAATGCATAATTTTTGTGGCATGTAATCTAACTGGCCAACAGTAAAATTGATATCCATTGACCGTCTAATATACCTCCAGCCACATAATCACTTGAACTTTTCTGTCCGGTTAATGCCTAATTTTTGGGCCTCTTCTCCAATAGCCTGCAGTAAAATTTATATTCAATGACCGCTTTATATACCTCCAGCCACATAATCACTTGATCTTTTCTGTCCGGTGAATGCCTAATGTTTGGGGCCTATACTCCACTGGCCTGTAGTAAAATTGTTATACACTGACCGTCTAATATACCTCCAGCCACATAATCACTTGTTCTGTTCTGCATGGTGAATGCCTAATATTTTGGGCCTGTACTCCACTGGCCTGCAGTAAAATGTTATCCAATAACCGTCTAATATACCTTCAGCCACATAATCACTTGATGTTTTCTATCCAGTGAATGCCTAATGTTTGGGACCTGTACTCCACTGGCCTGCAGTAAAATTGATATCCATTGACCGTCTAATATACCTCCAGCCACATAATCACTTGTTCCTCATCCTCCACCATGTCCTCAGCCTTCACTGCAGGGACAATTCACAGTGCTCCTCCAGCATACCACATGTGCAGGGCACGGCGGTGGCATGCTGTTCTACACCTCGTTTGCCTGGGTGAACGGAGTCACACAGGGGAGAATCAGCTTCAAGTACTTCATCAAGAAATCTAATCTTGGAGGGCTAAACTGGAGGAGGAGGAGGACATTGGAGCATAACCAATGTGTAGCAAAATGGGTGCTTTTTACACACAGATGACAGGAGAGGAGGAGCAGGAGCAGCCAGAGATGCTAAAGGGTGATGAGAAAGATGAGGCAGAGGACCTGGACACACCATGGCAGTATGCTTTGGAGATGGAGGCAGGGTGTCCCTCCAAGTCACTTGCACAAATGGCCCGATGCATGCTCACTTGCTTGCGTAGTGACAGCCGAATTGTCACTATTTAGCAGTGGGATGACTTTTGGCTCTCCACCTTGTTGGACCCTGTGTACCGGTTCAAAATGGGGGCCTTTTTTACACCCGCTGAGAGGGAGGACAAATTGAACTACTATAGAGACATCCTATGTAGTCAGTTGGCCGCTGCCTATCAGTGCCATCGTCCATCCTCTCGCAGGTCTGACCGGGAGGCCCTCAGAACTCATGTTCCACTGCCATGGCTGCTGGGGAGGGGTGGGGTGGCAGAAGCAGTACCAGCTCCATCAGCAGCCGCATGAGTCTAAAGTCGCTGATGAGCAGGTTTCTTCACCCGTATAGTGAAGAAACTACTCACCAGCAGCTAGACATAGAGCAGAAACGGAACCAGCAGGTGGTGGCATACTTGGGGTGCACCCTGCCAGCCATCATTGAAGATCCGCTGGACTACTGGGCAGCCAAAGTGGATTTGTTTACACTGGAAAAGCTGTCCTGCCTGGCTAGTAGGGTGGCATCAGAGCGGGTGTTTAGTGCGACAGGGGCCATAGTTACCCCAAGAAGAACTGGCCTGTTCATCCAAAATGTGGAGAGACTGACCTTTGTCAAGATGAATCAGGGGTGGATCAGCCAGGATTTCTACCCACCAATGCCTGATGCATCAGACTAGATCATTCATGGTGCCACACAAACACTTTGACAAAAGAGAACGGTTTCTTCTGGCTACCTGCCTCATCTACTATTTTGATGCTGCCACCCGCCTGATTTCACACATCTGATGCCAAGTGCTCCTTCTTTCAACCACCATCTTCAGCTGGTACTGGTATTGCCACCCACCTCCCCACTCTGTCACCGGGTCACTCTGTGGTCTCCTAATGCTGCTGCCATCTCTACACTATGTCACCTTGTCACTCTGTGGCCTCCTGATGCTACCACTACCTTAACACTGCTATTGTGCCACTCTGTGGCCTCCTCCTAATGCTGCGGATGCCACCTCTACACTCTGTCATTGTGCCACTCTGTGGCCTCCTGATGCTGCTGCTTTCACCTCCACACTCTGTGACTTGGTCACTTTGTGGTCTCCTCATGCTGCTGCCACCTCCACACTATGTCACCTTGCCACTCTGTGGTCTCTTCATGCTGCTGCCACCTCCACTCTATGTCACCTTGCCACTCTGTGGTGTTCTGATGTTACTGGCACCTCCGCACTATGTCACCTTGCCTCTCTGTGGTCTCCTCCTGCTGCTGCCACCTCCACGATATGTCACCTTTCCACTCTGTGGTGTCCTGATGCTGCCACTACCTTCACACTGCCATTTTGCCACTCTGTGGCCTCCTCCTGATGCTGCTGCTTCCACCTACACACTCTGTCACAGGGTCATTCTCTGGTCTCCTCATGCTGCTGCAAACCTCCACACTATGTCACCTTGCCACTCTGTGATCTTCTGATGCTGCTGCCACCTCCACACTATGTCAGCTTGCCACTCTGTGGCCTCCTGATGCTGCTGCTGCTGCCATCTCCACACTGTCATTGTGCCACTCTTTGGCCTCCTCATTTTGCTTCCACCTCACCACTATGTCATAGGGCCACTCTGTGGACTTATCATGCTGTTCCCACCCTCCCCACTTCATGACTGGGCCACTATTTTGCCTTTCGGCCTGGCTGACATCATTATTTATTTGACCTTTCTTCTGATCTGTCAGAAGGCAAAAAAAATAAGACACACAACGGATCCTCTCTGGTTAGCAGCTGTAAGGCCAGTATGGTCCCATCAGAATTGGCTTGTTATTTGGTAGCCAAAAGCAAGAGTGGGTACAAAACACAGAAGACATGCAAATATTCCATTTATGTGTCATCTCTGTTTTGGATCCACTCCTGTTTTTTGGCATTAGCAATACTGATGGATTAATGACCAAACGCTGACGAGTGAAGTCGGATGCTCCACAGACAGGATCCATTTTTTGGGGGTTATTATTCTGATGGATCAGAGGAAGGGGAAAAGGGGAAAATAATCAGTGACATCAACACAAACTACTGCTGACATCCTCTCCACTCTGTATAAGCATTTAAAAGAACAGGTTCTGTAGACATCTATGTGGGAGCGTGCTTCTTCTTGACGCTAATATTGACCTGTAAGGCTGAGTTCATACTTGAGTTATTTGGTCAGTTTTGGCCCCGAGATTGTGCAGTGATTCTAAGAGCGATGCCTGTCATCTGCATGTCATAGTGACTCACAGTATTATTTCACTACCACAGCAGACCCCCTATGCGTGTTACTGCCTCGGCACAGTATTCTACAACACTGTAAAGGCACTCTGCAGCCTGGAAATACCCTTTTTTAACGCAATTTGCTGCAAATAAATTTGTATCGAAACCAAATTTTTTCTGAAGATTTGACGAACTGGCCGAATCAAATTTTTGTAAAAATTGCTCATCTCTACTGAAAATATTGTTCCACTTTCATCTACATTTTAAAATAATCCAGTGTAAGCTTCTTAACTTCACCTACCAAGGACACAACAGAAGACAGTTTGAAGTTCATAGTATTTTATATATATTTATTATTTTTTATTGGCCTGCAATAAACAGAAAAAGGGCAAGTGATAATAAGCAAATGAGCATACAATACGTTTGCTTTTAAGTTTCAAGCATAACCTTTATTAACCAGGTTATGCTTTTACTGCATGGGATTTGTCCTATTCAACACACAGTGCTGTGTATTATAGCCATTAATGAGGTAAATATATATAAGAAATAAATACATTTCTTCCTTTCATGTTTTTGATATTGATGATTTATGTCTTAAAATTTACATGTAAGCAAAGTTCAATTTACCGATGATAAAACAAACAGCATTCTTACGTGCAAAGCAGTGCTGGAAAATAAAATGAAAAATAACTTGTTGAGGCTAAAAACATGACCTTAGCATTTAATATGCTCATTGTATCAGATACAAGAAAAAAAGGGAAAATTGTAAGTTTATCTTCTGCATTTTCCTACAACATTTTACTGGCATTTTCATTAATGAGGCACCTTTGTGCCCCCAAGTGTGCTTTTATTCTTTTTTAAATTAATGACTATATATTTTTTTTTAGGGCCCTACAAATATGAACTACAGGAAGTTTTATAAAAGGTAACTTAACCTATGTATACCAATTCCAGCTCATGAAGAAACTACTGTATAAGGCCAAATGCACACGGCCGTTTTTCACGGGCGTGAGTGGTCCGTGGAACCGCGGCCTGGATTCCTGCTGAGAGCAGGAGCGCACAGCGTCATTGGTTGCTATGACGCCGTGCGCTCCCTGCTGCCGCCACAGTACAGTAATACACTGGTATAGACTTATGGTCCTCCGTGTAGGTCATCAATTCCTGATCACTGTGAATCCCACTCCCGGGATTCACACAATATCAGCTGTTTGAAGAGATCTCTTCCTAGGCCAGAGCCATCATGTTCATCAGTCACATGGCCTAGGTGCAGCTTAGTTCCATTCATATGAACGGGGCTGAGCTCCAATACCAAACACTGCTCCTATCCAATGGACAGTGCTGGGCTTGAAAGCCTCAAGGAGGCAGCTCTTCAAACAGCTTATCGGCAGGGGTGCTGGGTCTCCAAGCCCCACAAATCAGTTATCCTGAGAATAGGTCATCAGTATTGAATGCCCAGAAAACCTCTGAGATATGTCATATAGATTGCATTCCAATTGTTGTGTTATTTCACACTATTGCAGTTTTGCATTTACAATATTTTTCTCACCATCAAAGGGACTTTGAAAGAGTATTTCGGCATATTCATATGTTTGGCCTAGCCTCAGAATAGCCATCAATATCTGAACTGCAGGCATCTGATACCCTGCAATGCAGCCAATTCAGATGTTTCAAAGTAGCAAGAAGTTGGTTCCAAACATACACAACTCCAACCATTATATAGGGGATGGAGCTAGTAGATGCAGTGCTGTTTCCATTGACTTCAATGGGACTTAAACATGTACATGTTATATTGCTTATACTATTGACTGCAATAGTTTGCTGGTAAGATTGGTAAAATTGCTATTTTCCCACTGAGCCCTGTCTGAGGTAGGGCTTACTAGGCAGTTTACTATGGCAGGCACAGGGCATACAGAAGGCTCCTGGTTGCCTTAGTAAATGAATGGCTCCCAGAATCTTGCGCAGAACAGAGGTAGTGTTTACTC
Source organism: Bufo gargarizans (assembly GCF_014858855.1). Classification (NCBI taxonomy): domain Eukaryota; kingdom Metazoa; phylum Chordata; class Amphibia; order Anura; family Bufonidae; genus Bufo; species Bufo gargarizans. Next base: position 289,151,604 of record NC_058084.1, on the reverse strand, counting down.
AATGGGAGCAACTTCCTTCTAGTAAATGACCCCCTTAGATGTTTTTGTTGTAATTGACCACATTATCTGGAGGGTCCATGATTAAAGGTTTCTCCAATCACAGACATAGCAGGTGTACAGTATGTCTACAATCCCCCCTCCTGCTATATAGCACCCTTTTAGCTGTGCTCCTGTTTAAAAGCCCAACATCCACTGTATATTACAACGAATGTTGTGAAGGGTGTAAAACTCTCACATAATGCCCATGTAATGATGATATACATGAAATCGGTCCATGCGTGTAAATCTGAGACAGGAAGATTAGATTGACAGCTCCTGTAGACACAAAGGCAAATGTAAGTGATGACAGTGGGCAGATTTACTGATTCTAATAGTTATGCAATGTACAAATGTGCCATAATTATTACAGTGGCCCAGGCTAAATGCTAAATGTAATGCTTTACTAGATACCTTTGTCTAACTTTATACCACCTATTGGTTGGCTTACTTTGACACTTGTCAGAATTTTTGCACAAAATTTTGCATCATAAGCCACATCCATTTTCCTGTGAAGGAATTATGCCCCCTTGACAAATTAGGCATAATGTGCTATTCTATTTGGCTTACTTGATACACATGCCAAACTGCATGAAAAATGCACCAAATGCTGGTGGAATTTAGGGTAGAATTCATGCATGGTCACAATACCAAAATGTTGGCCCATGCCTGTAGAATATGTTGGCATTATATAAGCAACAGGAAATAAATATTAAAAGGGTTTTCCAACCCTTATAATGCAACCCAAAATGCTTGAGCGCCTTATGCAGGTTATACATACCCCGACACCTGTGTCGCTCCTGAAGGGGAAGGGGGGTGCAGCCAATACCAGGCCACTACGGGAACAAGACCCACTAGCGGGTGGCTTGATCCCACTAGGGAGGCTTGATCCCGACGTGGTCTGTTGTTGGCTGCCCCCCCAGTCGCCAGATTTTGTTTTGAATTTTAACTCTTGCTAATTATACCTTTCGTGTTTCATTTTTCACTAAACACAGTGCAAAATTTAAATGTTTATTATGTGCCAAATGCATTGCAAACCCAGAGCGTGCTGCAGTTAAAGATAGTGTTTTATAGCATATGCTCTCTTATGAAAACTGCCTCCTCAGCTACATCTTTTGACATTTTATGTAACAGCATTCATTGCATTACACATGGTCATAATTGCTGAAACCTCTATGGGTTGCTGCTCACTTAAATATTAAAAAGACAATTCATAGTGCAATCAAGGGACATTGCCACAAATTTAAGAAGAAAGAAAGAGCACAGTAGTCACTAGTGTTGAGTGCGTATATTCAAATTGCTAATTTTAATCACAAATATAGCCACTTTGAGAATTTGCTAATATTTTGAGTATAGTTCTATATATTTGTATTTGCAAATAGTGTTAAATATTCTAATCACAAATTTATCATGAATATATTACATTGCTGATTTTTCACAATCAAGTAAACAATGACTGGAGATCACAAATTCTCAAATTTGCAAATTTATGGCGAATAGTCGGGCACAAATTTGCTAAATATCACAAATTTGAATATTGTCTATGCCGCTTATCACTAGTCACATTTGAAACGTATATTTTAATCTAGGCACTATATATGCATTGCCTGGGGCGGGGGGGGATACTCTTTCTCCTTATGGAGAGCACCTAGTTTGTGTAGTATGTGAGCAGAGTGTTATAGGCCAGGCAATGCTTCTCAGGGTTTCTACGATATTCAAATTAGCTTTACTAAGCCTATCTGATGCCAGAAGATGTAAGATGTACTAGTTTTTATATACTTTCTTTTCCCCAGAAACCCAGTGGAGCATTGACTGGGATATGATACTGCTCATGTATACTTGGCGCCCTCGATAATGAGAAATAGTGCCCCAACCAAGGCCTCTCAGGCTGCCAAGTAAACTTTCTTTGCTCAGCTCTGTTAGGGGAGTTACCCAGAAAATAGTTGTATTCCTGGTATGAGGAACTCCGTTTTTATTTCCTGCATGTCTATTTTCCAGAGAAACATTATATGTGGATGTAATCACAGAAATAGCTGAAATTTGATCTATGAAGCACAAGGTGATATTGCTAGGAATAAGCAAATCAATTCTATCAATGTGAAATTCATCAAGAAATTTCTAAAATAAATTTAGTTCTTACCCAAATTGCACATGCTTTTCATATGTGGATTGCCTGAAATGAGATGCATTTTTTTTATTTTGGTTAGATATTTTGCCTGACAGGAACACTTTAATACCTGAGCACCGGACATCCATGCAAAACCTGTTAATGTCACACAGAATGTCTAATTTTGCGCAAGGCAGGCATGGGATTCAGCCAGTTCCCTCAGGTTCTCCACATCCAGTTGTTAAAATTACAGACAGATAGGAGAACCGTATTGCCGGCTGAATCCAGATCCGGTGCTCTGCATTGACGTCATTGCGCCACTTGAGACAGGCAGCATACAGCGTGGGACACAGACTGGAAGGAGCTTTCACCGCATCACTGTCAGAAGCATGGAGGTAAGTATTAGTGCTTTTTATTTTCTTTATGTGTATTGCATATATATGGTGTATGTACGGTATTTGAAAATATGTGTCCTGCTGCCAGATTTTCACAGTTGAGTAGGGAACCTGTTGTTAAAAATTTGAATCCCACCCCTGGCACATGGGGTTCAGAGAGTAACGTCCTATTTTTATCAGCAATTTTTATTTTATTTTTGCATATTTTTCTCATTTTATATATATATATATATATATACACAGTACAGACCAAAAGTTTGGACACACCTTCTCATTCAAAGAGTTTTCTTTATTTTCATGACTATGAAAATTGTAGATTCACACTGAAGGCATCGAAACTATGAATTAACACATGTGGAATTATATACATAACAAAAAAAGTGTGAAACAACTGAAAATATGTCATATTCTAGGTTCTTCAAAGTAGCCACCTTTTGCTTTGATTACTGCTTTGCACACTATTGGCATTCTCTTGATGAGCTTCAAGAGGTAGTCACCTGAAATGGTTTTCACTTCACAGGTGTGCCCTGTCAGGTTTAATAAGTGGAATTCCTTGTCTTATAAATGGGGTTGGGACCATCAGTTGCGTTGTGGAGAAGTCAAGTGGATACACAGCTGATAGTCCTACTGAATAGACTGTTAGAATTTGTATTATGGCAAGAAAAAAGCAGCTAAGTAAAGAAAAACGAGTGGCCATCATTACTTTAAGAAATGAAGGTCAGTCAGTGCGAAAAATTGGGAAAACTTTGAAAGTGTCCCCAAGTGTGAACCTACACTCCCTGAAGTGTACGGTAGCTGTTATGGCACCTAACAGGCAGAATTTAGCGTAGGAACCCGTCTAACAGAGATCGCCTTGACGCTTGGCAGACGGGCTCGGATAGTTTTGTACAAAACGATTTGCCAAGTATCTCGCACTTATAGTGTAGCACTTGTTATTATTATGCAATTTTGTACTTTATATTGCAGTCAATTGTCGCATTGCATGTTTTTTGTCTTTCTATGTTGTTCCCTGCTATAGCAATGCGCTCCTGCGGTTTGGTATGTGCTGACTGACCCCCTTTTTTAGGTTCTTCTTTGCAGTTTGTCTTGGAGGTGTGGCTGCCTCCTCAGTCTTGCACTCCTGACCACCCTGTCTGCCTCACAGGCTGATTTTAATTAGTGTTAGTACATAGTCTGGCCTGCTCCCCTTCATTCACTGAAGCCATGGCACCAGGAGTGGGTTAGTTTGTGGACTCCCACTGCAGTCCTTGGTAGCCGTTTGGCGCCGGTGGTGTTGTGGAGTGGGCCTGCTGTGTAACCTGCACTCCCTGGTGTATGGTAGCCATCTTGGCACCTAACAGGTAGGATTCAATGCAGGAATGTGGAACCTACACTCCCTGAAGTGTACGGTAGCTGTTATGGCACCTAACAGGCAGAATTTAGCGTAGGAACCCGTCTAACAGAGATCGCCTTGACGCTTGGCAGACAGGCTCGGATAGTTTTGTACAAAACGATTTGCCAAGTATCTCACACTTATAGTGTAGCACTTGTTATTATTATGCAATTTTGTACTTTATATTGCAGTCAATTGTCGCATTGCATGTTTTTTGTCTTTCTATGTTGTTCCCTGCTATAGCAATGCGCTCCTGCGGTTTGGTATGTGCTGACTGACCCCCTTTTTTAGGTTCTTCTTTGCAGTTTGTCTTGGAGGTGTGGCTGCCTCCTCAGTCTTGCACTCCTGACCACCCTGTCTGCCTCACAGGCTGATTTTAATTAGTGTTAGTACATAGTCTGGCCTGCTCCCCTTCATTCACTGAAGCCATGGCACCAGGAGTGGGTTAGTTTGTGGACTCCCACTGCAGTCCTTGGTAGCCGTTTGGCGCCGGTGGTGTGGCGCCGGTGGTGTTGTGGAGTGGGCCTGCTGTGTAACCTGCACTCCCTGGTGTATGGTAGCCATCTTGGCACCTAACAGGTAGGATTCAATGCAGGAATGTGGAACCTACACTCCCTGAAGTGTACGGTAGCTGTTATGGCACCTAACAGGCAGAATTTAGCGTAGGAACCCGTCTAACAGAGATCGCCTTGACGCTTGGCAGACGGGCTCGGATAGTTTTGTACAAAACGATTTGCCAAGCATCTCGCACTTATAGTGTAGCACTTGTTATTATTATGCAATTTTGTACTTTATATTGCAGTCAATTGTCGCATTGCATGTTTTTTGTCTTTCTATGTTGTCCCCAAGTGCAGTCACAAAAACCATCAAGCGCTACAAAGAAACTGGCTCACATGCGGACCGCCCCATGAAAGGAAGACCGAGAGTCACCTCTGCTGCGGAGGATAAGTTCATCTGAGTCACCAGCCTCAGAAATCGCAGGTTAACAGCAGCTCAGATTAGAGACCAGGTCAATACCACACAGAGTTCTAGCAGCAGACACATCTCTAGAACAACTGTTAAGAGGAGACTGTGTGAATCAGGCCTTCATGGTAGAATATCTGCTAGGAAACCACTGCTAAGGACAGGCAACAAGCAGAAGAGACTTGTTTGGGCTAAAGAACACAAGGAATGGACATTAGACCAGTGTAAATCTGTGCTTTGGTCCGATTAGTCCAAATTTGAGATCTTTGGTTCCAACCACTGTGTCTTTGTGCAACGCAGAAAAGGTGAACGGATGGACTCTACATGCATGGTTCCCACCATGAAGCATGGAGGACGAGGTGTGATGTTGTGGGGGTGCTTTGCTGGTGACACTGTTGGGGATTTATTCAAAATTGAAGGCATACTGAACCAGCATCGCTACCACAGCATCTTGCAGCGGCATGCTATTCCATCCGGTTTGCGTTTAGTTGGACCATCATTTTTTTTTTCAACAGGACAATGACCCCAAACACACCTCCAGGCTGTGTAAGGGCTATTTGACCATGAAGGAGAGTGATAGGGTGCTGCGCCAGATGACCTGGCTCCACAGTCACCGGACCTGAACCCAATCGAGATGGTTTGGGGTGAGCTGAACCGCAGAGTTAAGGCAAAAGGGCCAACAAGTGCTAAGCATCTCTGGGAACTCCTTCAAGACTGTTGGAAGACCATTTCAGGTGACTACCTCTTGAAGCTCAGCAAGAGAATGCCAAGAGTGTGCAAAGCAGTAATCAAAGCAAAAGGTGGCTACTTTGAAGAACCTAGAATATGACATATTTTCAGTTGCTTCACACTATCCGAACCCAATTTGTTTGAAAACTTAATTTACAATATCTTCTCCGTAGAGCACTAAAATGTATGGGCTCCACTGAGGCCTTGAAAATGTTGCTGCAAATAACACAAGACTTTGCTATGACGTTAAACTTTGGTTAAATGCATAAATTACTGTTTCAAATCCGAAGATGAATTTGGCTTTGTTAAGGAGATTTTGAAACAGTACTTTATATCATTTATGTGCTCACAACAAAAGTGTAACATCATAGATGTGAGATGAAGCAAGTCTCCCATTATTTACTGCAAGATTTTCAAGGCCTCTGCGGATCTGATACATTTTAGCTTTCTACGGAGCAAGCTAAAGCCTAGTTATTGTTACAATTATTTATTTATTTTTCTTCTGGAGGCACAGATAATCAATGAACACATTATCTGTGAGAACTACCTGCTGTCCCCGTATGCTGATCACTGATAATATTTTATGGTAAAAGTCCATAGGTCCCTTAACAGTAAGGCTACTTTCACACTTGCGTTTTGGCTTTCCGTTTGTGAGATCCATCATAGGCTCTTATAAGTGGTCCAAAACGGATCAGTTTTGCCCTAATGCATTCTGAATGGAAATGGATTCGCTCAGAATGCTTTACTCTGCCTTCATTCAGTCACCAATCTGCTCTGGAGGCGGATACCTGGAATGCGGAGCAAGACGGATGCTTCCTAACACACAATGTAAGTCAATGGGGACGGATCCGTTTTCTCTGACACAATAGGATCCCCAGTAACTGCCCAAATGCAGTAGCAGCTCTTTGCGTTCAGGAACACATTGCTCAATACAGTATGAGCTTTGTGTTGAAGAATTATCTGTAACAGAACTGTTTATTTCAGTTCCCTGTCCCAGTATAGGATGGGGATGTCACTTTGACAATCCAGTCCTTCTTGTAACAAAGTTCACTCCTCCTCATCACACAAATTAATGGGCTGTAGGCACAAGGACCAGGTCAGCAGCCCCTTAATATGTATGGTTTGGCTGCAAAGGGGTTAAGAATCCTTAATTTTTAAAAAATTCTTTAAACTTTTATAGTTTTATGAGTTTTATGTGTGGCTGAGTTTATCACAGCATTACCCTAGTTCAAATCCAGCATTAAAGTCAGTAGTTATGTAGGCAAACGTGAAATGTCAATTATAATCAGTTTCCTGGAAAAAAAAAAAAAATTGTCTTGTATATTTTAAAGCATTAAACTTGTAGCTGTTGATAGCTAATTTATTCCCAAGATAATGACCTAACTATCAATTTAATTGGGTCATTGGGGCATAGTCATTAAAGACCAATTTTGTTACTATAAAATGAGAGAAGTAAAACCAGAAAAGATGGGAGGAAATGTATTAACACTGCAAACAATAATATTAAATGCATTAATTACTTAATTGCTGGGTTACTGTAAAATGTTCTTCAAAAACACTATTGTAAAGGGATTATCTGAGTAATGTAGTGTGCTAAGCAAAAAAATATATATATTATATATAAACTGCCCAAAAATATAAACCCAACACTTTCGGTTTTGCTCCCATTTTGCATGAGCTAAACTCAAAGATCTGAAACATTTTCTACATACACAAAAGACCCATTACTCTCAAATATTGTTCACAAATCTGTCTAAATCTGTGTTAGTGAGCTCCTTTGCCGAGATAATCCATCCCACCTCACAGGTATATGAATGCTAATCAGCATGTCAAGGTGCTGATTAGGCAGTATGAATATTGCAAAGCTGTGCCTTAGACTGCTCACAATAAAAGACCACTCTGAAATGTGCAGTTTGATAACACAGCACAATGCCACAGATGTCGCAACATTTGATGGACCGTACAATTGGCATGCTGACTGCAGGAATGTCTACCAGAGCTGTTGCCCGTGAAATGAATGTTAATTTCTATACCATAAGCCATCTCCAAAGGTGTTTAAGAGAATTTGGCAGTACATCCAACCAGCCTCACAACCGCAGACCACGTGTGACCACACCAGCCCAGGACCTTCACATCCAGCATGTTCACCTCCATGATTGTCTGAGACCAGTCACTTGGACAGCTGCAGCAACAATCGGTTTGCATAACCAAAGAATTTCTGCACAAACTGTCAGAAACTGTTTCAGGGAAGCTCATCTGCATGCTCGTTGTCCTCATCGGGGTCTGGACCTGACTGCAGTTCATCATCGCAACCAACTTGAGTGGGCAAATGCTCACATTCAATGGCGTTTGGCACATTGGAGAGGTGTTTTGTTCACGAATGAGTCCTGGTTTTCACTGTTCATGGCAGATGGAAAACAGTGTGTGTGGCGTTGTGTGGGTGAGCGGTTTGCTGACGTCAACATTGTGGATCGAGTGGCCCATGGTGGCGGTGGGCTTATGGTATGGGCAGGCATATGTTATTGACAACGAACACAGGTGCATTTTATTGATGGCATTTTGAATGCACAGAGATACCGTGACGAGATCTTGAGGCCCATTGTTGTGCCATACATCCATGACCGTCATCTCATGTTGCAGCATGATAATTCATGGCCCCATATTGCAAGAATCTGTACACAATTCCTGGAAGCTGAAAACATCCCAGTTCTTGCATGGCCAGAATACTCACCGGACATGTCACCCATTGAGCATGTTTGGGATGCTCTAGATCAGCATATATGACAGTGTGTTCCAGTTCCTGCCAATATTCTGCAACTTTGCAAAGCTATTGAAGAGGAGTGGACCAAAATTCCACAGGCCACAATCAAGAACCTGATCAACTTGGATATGTGTTGCAATGCGTGAGGCAGATGGTGGCCACCCCAGATACTGAATGTTTTTCTGACCCCCTCCCCAGTAATGCAAAACTGTGCACATTTCAGAGTGGCCTTTTATTGTGGGCAGTCTAAGGCACACCTGTTCAATATTCATGCTGTTTAATCAGCACCTTGATATGCCACACCTGTGAGGAGGTGGGATGGATTATCTCGGCAAAGGAGAAGTGCTCACTAACATAGATTTAGATGGATTTGTGAACAATATTTGAGAGTAATGGGTCTTTTGTGTATGTAGAAAATGTACAACAATCTCTGAGGAATATTTGTGGGTGTCAACAAAGCCCCCCTTTCCCATTCCCCTGCTCTGCAAAGGGAATAATTAAAATTGGTGCCCTGTCTACAGTCTGACTGCTGGGATACTCATGTTGTTTGTGTGGGACTGCAAGTCCCAGCTGTACAGAACAACGTCATTGCTGATTCACACAGGCCATTCCCCCCTATCTGTTCTTGTGCAATGCTCTGAAGATATGGCCATCAGAAGAGTACAGAGGAGGGAACACCTCCAGTCTTTGTCAGCTCTGTGTCTGTAGGGTGAAGGGGGGGGGGGGATCCTGTGTGCAGCATTTGTTTTCTCATTGCCTGGAGAAGAGGAAACCCTGCAGCTGCTCCATACCTGAGGCAGAGCCTCCAAACCCGAGTCTGTGCTTCTGGTGGTTTAAGGGGTTAAACTTTGCTTAAAGGAAACCTGTAATGTGGATATTGTATTATAATCTAACTAATTATATACAATCATTAACTGCTAAAAAGTACCTTAGATGTATTCACTTACTGGTGTGATGGTTACCTCATAATATACACACAAAGATGCCACATGCCGAATGCTAATGAGCTGATTTGAGTCCAGCGTGATGCCAGTGAGTCCAGCGTTTTTTGTTTTTTTTATTCAAAGCTATAGCCACTCCCCTGCCCACCTGCTGCTGATTCATATGGAAAATAACTGTCAGCAGCAGGTAGGCGGGGAGAGTCAGGAGCTCATGAATATTCAGGACTCATCAATATGAGCTGGAGCTTTTCAATACAAGATGTTGGCAGATTGACTGGGTCAATTAAAGAAAGTGAGCTAGCATTTTGCTAAGAGAATCTGTCACTTATTTATGTTGCCCTTAGTTAGGACACCATAAAACTGATGACAGGTTCCCTTTAAGAATGCAGCAGGAGGGGATACATAGATCTGGCAGTGCAGAGGGCATGGCTTATCGCTCTAACCAGTATTCACAGTGACGTTCTGTGAACAAAGGCAGACCTGCTCCCTTAGGCTTGTGCACAGAACGTTATCAGAGCAGGGAAAGAAGCTGACATCACAGGTCATGTAACACTCAGCTACCTAGATGAAAAGATCCACTGTTCTTAGTTAGAAACACACAAAGAGCAAATGCTTAGTTAGAAACACACAAAGAGCAAAAAAAAGCTAACAAAAAACTGGACAACCCTTTCAAGTGGATTTCTAATTACAAATAAATAATGTCACTGGCAATATAGCAAGCGCCAGATGATCCCCATTAACATCATGTTGGGAGTTTCCCCTTTAACCCTAGGGCTACACATATTTCTTGTAGCCAGATTTTTCAATCAAGCTGCACTTCACTGGATTACCCTAAGCTGTAGGCTAAAGATGTGCTATGATAGAGACAGCAACAATGTAAAGAGTCAGGGGTGGCGGGAAATAGAATGTCTCATGACCACACCATTGACTATGTACCTGATAAGAATGGTCACAATAAAGAAATAAAATTGGAACTGTATATTCCATTTAGAGCTTACATTACATAGGCATGTTATTAAAGGGGTATTCCAGTTAGATTGTTATCCCCTATCCACAAGATAGGGGATAACGATTAGATCTTTGTGGATCCTACTGCTGGGACCCCCACTGATCATGAGAATGGGGGGTCTGTACCACCCGCAGCCCCATGAAATGAACTAAGCATCCAATTAGATATGTATGTGGCTACTATATTCATTTCTATTGGAATTTTAGAAATCATTTCTTTGGAACTCCACTTTACATGTTTCTAGAAAACCCTGGACTGCCAGGATTTTCCATTATTGTACATAATACTACTAGATATTGAAAAATGTACTTTTTTACTTCATAGTCAATGTATTCCTTATAGACAAGTTAGGTAAAAGCATATTCAGTGTACGTAGACAGAAAGGTTTTGCTATGTAATAAAAATCTAAACTACCTCACAAATGTGCAGGTTATAGTGTATATAATGTAGTGCAAAACACATTGGTGGTTAAGTTCTTTATCTTAAGGGTTCATCCAAATGACGTTATGTATTTTTCGGAACGGAACAGCTGGCCCCTAAAAGAACAGTCCTATCCTTGTCCATAATGCGGACAATAATAGGACATGTTCTATGTTTTTGTGGAACAGAAATACGGACATACGGAAACAGAATGCACACGGAGTAACTTACGTTTTTTTTGTGGACCCATTGGTTCCGCATATCGTCCGCAATAAAAAATATGGAATAGACACGGAAAGAAAATACGTTTATGTGCATGAGCCCTAAAGATCAACAATCTGGGTGAATATTGATCACTATTTACAATCAATGGATTAGAAAAATCAGGAATTCAGGCCAATGCCAATTTTTTTTATGCTATACACCACATTTTGACTGAAAAATTGGCTGGAACTTATTGATTTATTCTCCTCCTCTTTTCTACTGATTATCTGATCTACTGATCATCAGTGCAGTCAACAATTGGCTACTGTGGTCGCGGTATGAAATCACAGAGAAAGGAGAGCGGGGATGTTGTCTATTACTAGTGGCAGGAGAAATGAATTTTGAGGCCAAATGAATGCATTTTTCAATCCTATTTTAATGTATGCTTTGTTTAATATTGAGATTTTCATAAAAGTTTTGGTATTCCTTTGGTAACTTGGCTGATAAAATGTTCATCTGTAAAGTAAGGGGTGGGGGCTTCACATGTACTAATAGCATACTAGGTGGTCATACACAGCATGGCCAAAAAATACATGCAGTTTTACTATATATCACCACATTTAGGTTATAGGCATAAAAAGGAGAAAAAAAAATAAAGCATTAAATGAAACACCTTTACACCCAGACTCCATTTCCTTTAGAATTAAGCAGAATCACTATGGAAACTAGAATTGTTGACATATCAGAGGACAGAAGTTGTGGATACCTCAATGGGATATAAAAAACAAAAATATCCTACATATGTTTCCTGTACACATACCTTTGATACTTTACACATTTTTGCAGGTTTTTTTTTTTTTTTCATCTTAAAAATGGCATCCCATTCTTTCTGTTGATATTTTTCCAGCATTTTTGCGGCTTTTTAAGCATTTAATTTTTTCTGCCATTTTTCAACTTTCATACAGATGCCTAAGGGATTAAAAGAAAAATGTCAATTCAGACCCTTTGACTTTTTTGATATTTTATGTTGTGACCTTGTATGTATGTATGGATGTGTAAATAAATAAATAAATCCCCATCGTTCAGCACTCAATATCCCATAATGAGAAAATGAAAACAGAATGTGAAATATTTGCTAGTTTACTGAAAAGGAAAATGTAAATAATTGCATTGATATACAGTAAGTATTAAGGCCTTTTACTCACTATATAATTAAAGTACATTTTATGTTGTGGCCTTGTAAATTATAAATACATAAATAAATCCCCATCATTCTGCACTCAATATCCCATAATGAGAAAATGAAAACAGAATGTGAAATATTTGCTAATTTACTGAAAAGGAAAATGTTAAATATTGCATTGATATACAGTAAGTATTCAAGCCCTTTACTCACTATATAATTAAAGCACTCTTAGCAGCGATTACAGCTACCAGTCATCTTCAGTATAATGTCACAAGGTTTGCACACGTTGATTTGGGGATTTTCAGCCATTCTTCTCTTTAGCATCTCTCAAGCTTTGTCAGGTTGAAACATTTCTCCTAAGATGTCTGATTGGGTTCAAGTCAGGGCTCTGGCTGGGCCACTAAAGGAAATTCACAGATTGTTCCCTAAACCAATCCTATGTTGTCATGGTTGTGTGCTTAGAGCCATTGACTTGTTGGAAAGTAAACCTTCAGCCCAGTCTGAGGCCCAGAGCATTCTGGATCAGGCTTTTGTTAAGAATATATCTAATTTGCTCCATTCAGCTTTCTCTCAATTGTGACCTTTCTGCCAGCAGCTGAAAAAGCCTGATACTGTTACCACCATGCTGCACTGTATGGATGGCATTGGACACTGCCTGGTTTCCTCCAAACATGATGCTTGAAATTGGCCAGAGAATCTTGTTCCTCACAGTCTGAGAATTCTTTAGGTGCTTTTTTTGCAAACTTTCATGTGTTTTTTACTTAGTAGAGACTTCTTTCTGGCCACTGTGCCATAAAGCCAAGATTGGTGGAATGTTGCAGTGATGGTTTTCTTTCTTGGAGGTTTCTCGCATCTACACACAGGATCTTTCTAGCTCAACCAGAGTGATTCTTGGTCACCTCTTTTACCAAGGACCTTTTCCCCCATATACTTAGTTTGGTGGGGTGGTTAGCTCTAGGAATTTCTACTATTCTCCAGATCTGTGCCTCCACACTATCATGTGTCTGATTTCTTCAGACAGTTATTTCCTCCTTGTCATGCCTCCGGTAAGGTTATTGTTAATTTATGCATAACTTTCATACATAGTTAATATGTTTTCTGTATAATTCTCTGTTGATTGTGTAACAGCTCCATCTAGTGCCCGTTTTAAATACAATTGCAGTTATTTCACACTACAAGTTTGGTCTACTTCAGCTTCCATATCTTAGTGACATCATCATCCCTGCACATAGCAGCTATTTTCTTCATTCACAGTCATCTCTGCATGAGGATAGCACATGGCTTGGAAGCCTCTTGAGACATCCTCTACATCTAAGCTCACAGTAGCATCGCTGGTATGTCACATAGCCACATTACAGCCTGTTTTGCTTTTGTTTCAGCTTATAGTTAGCAGTTAGGGACCATGCTTGTTATGCAGATAGGAAACATGCTCTGGTTAGATATGAATCTGTGTTATGCATTACTATATGTCCGACCACGTTAGTAAGTGCATTGTTTTTTCTGTTCCCCAGTTTTACTGCACATTTACATCCTTGCAATAATGATAAAGTTGCACGGTACACTATTGTCAATTCATTGTCGGGATAAGGTTTAGCTGTCTGTCAAGCTATGTACCTTCACACATGTCTGATATGCGTTATCTGCTGTGAGACCTTATATAGAAAGAATATATCTTTCCAAATCATGTCCATTCAACTCAATTTATCATAGGTAAAATCCAGTTAAGGTGTAAAAACATCTCAGAGAGGATCAAGAGAAATGGGAGGCCCCTAGAGCTAAATTTCAAGAAGTCATACCAAAAGGGTTGATTTCTTCCTGCATTTGGAAACATTATCTAAAATTCAGTTTTTACTTTGAAAAATGTAGTATTGACTGCAAATTGATGGAAGAAAACTTGATATATATATATATATATATATATATATATATATATATATATTAAACTATTTTATGATGTACTTGGCTTCGGTGTCGTCATACTTAAAGGTGCACAGCCCAAACTGAAATAACAAAAACTCCATAGAGTGCTCCTTCAGCTTCCTATATCTTTCCTCTGGTGTGTTCAAACTATTTGTTAAAGCTGTGAAAGGTGGCCCGTCACTAATCCCTGAAAATTCTCTATCAATAGCCAAGAAGTCTGCCTCTGCAATATTCTGACAAACTGTCGGTAAGTGTTCCTTAAAATTGCACCAGGTGGGGGGCGTGGCTTGGCTGCCGAGTCGGATGGACGCATAGCCCAGCAGCTCCTGCACCGCAGCGATATAAAGCGAGCATACTACATATAATTGCACCTGAATTAGCCCGAAAAGGGGCCCATTCTACTCAGCGAGTGATGGGGAAATCAAAAAGACTGCTCCCAAGGCTGAACAGCGAAAACTTAGAGAAATATTTTGAGAAAGGGAAAATCCAAGATGGCGCCCGGAGCCCTGGAGCTGCTTCTGCTCCCGCCACAGCACCGCTGAGCGCTCCGTTTACAACGCAGGTCTCAGATCATTTCCCTTCCATTTCCTCTCCTGCACCTCCGGAGCCCTCTCACCTCAAGACACCTCCGTTTCCCGCTACCCCAGAAGACATCAGAGCAGTAGGATCAGGATATCGGGACTCACAAGAAGGCAACGCAGGCACATCTAGCTCACCTTCTTCAAGCCCACAGAAGAGGAGACCGAGGATAGAGCTGCCTGAGGAATTTCAGGTTAGTCTGGTTACCTCACCCCAAGAGACTGAACTGTTCACTAATTACCCTGTCTCTGATAAGCTAGTGTCAGAGGACTCTCTAAAGCATATGCTGTTGGCTCTTAAATCAGCTATGCAACAGGACCTAGCTGCCTTAATTGCTCCCATGTCTGCTAAGTTACATAATGTTGAGCAAAGGGTGATGCACATTGAGTCTAAAATGTCAGACTTTGCAGCATCCCAAAATGAAGTAATTGATGCTCACAATGAAATGGCGGACGAGATGGAAAGTAAAGCTAAAAATGGCAGATTTAGAGGATCGTTTGTGACGGAACAACATTAAGTTTTGCGGCATCCCTGAAGATATCTCTAACATGGAACTGCCTTCTTTTATCCAGAAGCTTTTTGTGTCTCTTATTCCAACACTCTCTCCTCAAGATTTAATTGTGGACCGAGCCCATAGGGTTCCAAAGCCGAAACACCTGGGACCAGATATCCCTAGAGACGCCTTAGCGCGTATTCACTTTTTCCCAACAAATGAAGCAGTGATGTTAGCAGCCAGAAAACTAGGCACTCTCCCGGCTCCTTACCAATCTGTTCGATTATACACAGATCTCTCTGCGGCTACCTTGAAACAACGCCTAGAGCTTCTACCTATTACACTTTCCCTACGCAAACACAAAATTGTTTTCAAATGGGGATACCCTATGAAGTTACTTATATCTAAAGATGGATGCTGTTACCTGGTACGATCCCTTGATGAGGGGAAAACTTTATTAAAAGGTTGGCAAATAACCATTTCCACCCAGCCTACAATACTCCTTATCCTCCCCAACATCAAAAGTGATCTGCATACTGGTCCTCTAAAGGACTTTTCCTGTTCAATTGCAAGTTAAAGTCACTGACTTTACTCTTATGCTGAAATACCAGTTACAGATTCTGCGTGGGCAAGCCGTGAAGATTCCAGAAGATAAAGACACAGATACCTCCTTTTCTTCTTTCAACGGATTTGTCAAGTGACTGTTCTCTGTTACATGTTTAATTTTGATTTCTAATCATCTGCCACAGGTGGCGTAATGCGTTTTTCAGCTGAATACGTACTTATGATTATCATTGGTGCACTTCAGGTTATGTTATACCTCTCCAAGGTTGAATACATTCCTATTCTTGGCTTCAACATGGAACTTTTGCCCCTACCTGTAGACACATTGCTATGTCTACTTCAGTTTTTTCTGTTTATTTCTTTTAATTTCTTCTGATTTTTTCCAACAATGCTTCACTTTGCAATGTATTTAATTTTGCTTGTATCTCCTCCAGGTCTTTTTGAGCAATGTAGCGGCCACCTTCAGCGCCATGGACCAAAACCATGGGACTGACAATTCTTTCCCTCAACTCCAGGGGACTAAACTGTCCACAAAAAAGGGCTTATCTTTGGAAAGAGGCAATGTCTGGTAAAGCTGATATACTATGTATTCAGGAATCCCACCTGATGCAGAAAGATGCATACAGGATTAGACACCGCTTGTTCCCAACTATAATTCATTCTCATAATGTACAAATAGAGGAGTATTTATCGCTGTCAGAAATTCAGTATCCTGAATTGGTATCATTGTCTTGGTATGTATGGTGAACAATATCAAATATACATTGGTGAATATTTGCGCGCCAAATGAACACCAGATTTCTTTTGTACATAGAGTCATGAAGAAGGTCCACATAATTAAGCAAGGTAAACTAATCGTCTGTGCTGATTTCAACTCAATAGTAGATCCCTCTCTTGACTCAACTAATCCCTCCAGACGCTCTCCTATAGGCTTAGCAGCTTTTGTTCACTCTGAAGGCCTTATAGACGTCTGGAGGGCTCAGCATAGCCAGCATAGCCACCTTCCTATCCTCCTCACACTTCTCTTACTCTAGAATCGACATGTTTCTAGTAGACCAAACAACCCTTTTCCACACTTAAAATTCATCCATTGGTATTATCAAATGGTCTGACCACGCTCCTACTTTAATCCAATTGGCGGAACAATTCCAATCCTCTCCCCCTCTAGTTTGGAGGAATAACCCATTTATCCTTTTCCACCCTAAACACAAACCTGTGATCACAAAAGCTTTACAGGAATACTTTCAGTTGAATGCAAACTCAGTTCCTGACCCGTACATAGTATGGCAGGCACATAAGGCATTTATAAGAGGCAATCTTGATACAGATAAACCACATAGAAAAGAAAAAAAGAGAAAAAGATCTAACGGATACTCTAGCAAGGATCTCAAATCTAGAATCTAGAAATAAGCGACTTCCAACTATTGAGACAACCACTGACCTGCGTGTTGAAAGGGATAAATTAATGTGTCTTCTTAACAATGACTTTACTAAATCCCTCATGCGCACTAAGGCCAGATATTATGCTCAGGGAAACAAAGCAGGAAAACTTCTAGCCTCTAAACTTAAACATCAACAAGCAAAATCTAGGATCCCCTTCCTCTTACATCCCACGACTAAATCCAAAATTATTGATCCAAGAGATATAGCAGAACGATTCCGCCTCTACTAAAATGACTTATATAGCCTAAAGGATAGCTTATCCCTGCCAACTGATTATGAATCCCTTGTACATGATTTTATAGACAAAGCTAAACTGCCCAAACTATCCCAATTTCACCTATCACAACTAAATGCCCCAATTAGAGATCTTGAATTGAATAAGTTGATTTCTTCCCTCCCCCTGGGAACATCTCCAGGCCCAGACGGGTTATCAAATGAATATTATAAACACTATTACCCTACTCTGGCCCCTTTCCTTCTCCCACTGTTTCAAAAAACGATGTCTGGCTCTTCCTTCCCCTCAGACATGTTGATGGCACTAATTGTCACTTTACCCAAACCTGGCAAAACCCCGGACTCACCCCAAAATTTTAGGCCAATATCCCTTCTAAACTTCTGACATAAAAATCTTCGCTAAACTGATTGCTTCCAGACTGGCCCAATTAATAGGTGATGACCAATCAGGCTTTGTGAAAGGCAGACAGGCGTCTGATAATACTAGACGCTTGTTTACTATAATTAATGTTGCAGATTTACGCAATACCCCTATGGTGGCGGTTACCCTGGACGCAGAAAAGGCTTTTGAACGCCTTCACTGGCATTATGCTTTTTCTATTCTTGATTCCATGGGTTTTTCTGGCCCTATTATTCATGCAATCTGCGGTTTATACTCAGACCCTATGGCAAAGATTTTTGTCAATGGAGTACTTTCAAAAAGCTTCCATATTACTAATGGTTCCCGGCAGGGATGTCCTCTCTCACCCCTTTTATTTATTCTAGCCTTAGAACCCCTTGCCCAACACATTCGCCTTTCGCCTGATATACACGGGATACAAATAGGTTCAAAATCCTATGTAATATCATTATATGTTGATGATATTATATTGACAATGACCAATCCTACCCAATCATTAACTCACGCATTCTCCATTATCTCTCATTATGGCGGTCTCTCATATTATAAAAATAATAATTCCAAATCTCAAGTGCTCCCTATTAACATCCCTCTGACAGAGCTAAGAGTCCTAAAGAATATGTTTCCGCTTGACTGACAAACATCACATCTCCCTTACTTGGGAATTAAATTGTCCTACCCTTGTTCACTCACATACCAACACAATTACGCACCACTCCTCACCACTATGGCTAAGGATTTCTCTTCTTTTAGCATGCATGAGGTTTCCTGGGTTGGCAGAATAGCATCCTTTCAAATGACCTTACCCAAGCTAATTTATATTTTTCGGGCGCTACCTGTTCTAGTTCCTGATTCCTTCTTCAGAGACGCTCAAAAAAATCATTAATAGCTATATATGGAAATCTAGTCGTCCTAGAGTGGCCCAATCTATTATGTTTAAAAGGAGACACGTAGGTGGACTGGGCCTCCCCTCCATTAAAGATAAATTTCTCTCTATTAGTCTTTCTTTTACTAGAGAGTGGTGGAATCCACTTTCAACAAAACCGTGGGTTAAGATGGAATTCATACTTACCCCTAATGGATCGTTGAAGGATTTACTCTACCTATCTCTATTAAAACCTAAGAGAATAGATCATCCTCTGATCATGGTGAAACAGGCTATTGTTCTGTGGTCCAAATTCCATTTGTCACAAGGCACAACCAATCTCAATATTTTACCGCATGTATCAATGAATACTCTAAGTTTGTGTATAACTAATATTGATCTCTCATCCTGGACCGTGGCTGGCATTAAGCCTGCTGCCCAATTAGTGGAGAATTCGGTCATGATTTCCTTTGACAAACTATGCCAATTATACTGCTTACCTTCCTCCCAATTTCTTTCCTATATGAGAATAGACCACTGCCTCAGTAATTTCCTTCTCTTCCCTCCTAGATCTCAATCAGAGGTGATTAGGATTTTTCAGTCGCCTTCTCTATTCAGGCATCATACCACTCATCATTTATACAATATACTAAATGAGAAAGCTAACTTTAGCAAATCTCCTCCTTTATTGAAGTGGGAAAGTGAACTAAAAAATATCATTTTCGGAGGAGAGATGGGCTGAGGCAGTCCGTTTTATGGGAGTTACAATATAAGTGTGTTACACATTATGAAGCCGGGATTAAAACCCTTCTTAGGTGGTACTATACGCCTCATCGCCTGAGCATCATTTATCCTGGTACTTCGGCTTGTTGCTGGCGTGAATGTGGTAATACTGGCTCTCTTCTCCATATACTTTGGGCATGTCCTAAACTCACTCCTTTTTGGGGCTCATTATTTGATCTGATTGCTCAAACCACTGGTATACGGTCGGTTCCTTCCCCGGCGTTAGCCCTTCTATTTCTTTATATAGATGAGCTACCATTTGATGACAGACTTGTTATAGGACATATCTTACTAAGTGCTAAATTGGTTATCACTAGACATTGGAAGGCAGTGAATCCTCCAGCAATCTCCGAAGTAATCCAAACTCTAAACACCACGTGTAGACTTGAGAGACTTCTCCCAGACTCAATGTTAAGCCAGACTTTAAAGAAAAAGACATGGTCCCCCTGGATATTGAGTCCCTATTATGTACCTTGACTCACTTATCATTCATTAGCATAGACCGTTGCACTGCTCAATAGACCTTATACTTTATTGTCTCAATTTCATTTTATTTTCCTGTCAAAGTGAAGAACTTAGAATTCAGTTGCTACCAAAGAATTGTAAGTTTAATAACGATTGTATACTTGCATGGTCTCCTGATTTCCTGTTATTTTATAAGGCAAAATGAGGGTTTGTTCCTCACCCTCAAACTGTAACTGGTGTACTACCAGTTGTTCTCTTTATATGTACCCTTTTGCATAATGACCAACGTCTGTAAACATATGCTATGCAAAATCAATAAAAAAGATTAATGATAAAATTGCGCCAGGTGAGTTCCATGCTTGAGGACCGCACCAGCACAAACTGACAGGAGCCTAGGAGGCCATGAAGCTCCGCCCCCGGGGTAACACTTCCGGATCTCAGCATATATATATGTCCCTTTTTGAAAAAATAAATAAATAAATAAGGCAAAATTAAATTGAAAAAGCTTTGTCTGTGATGCAAGGCAACATTAAAGACTTTAAAGAATTAACAGGCCCTGTAGAAATGCTAAGATATGTAAAATATGTTGATTAAAGAATTATGCTAAAATTGCAATAATGCAAACAAATACTACGGCCCAGATTTACTAACCCTTTAAATGTCATAAACTAAAATAGGCTGTCTAGACCAGCACCAGATTTACCGTGGTTAAGACTGGATGATAAATCTTGTGCAGGGCTAGACAATTTTCTATAACTTTATACCAGCTATTGGTTGGCTTAAAGGGGTGGTCCAGGATTGGGGACATTGGTTAATAGTACTAGACTGACATACACATTACAAACATGCATGTACTACCTTTGGCACATATTTCTGAAGCCCTGTTTTCATCAAGGAAATTCTTGCAGGCAAACAAAGCCTCCTCTTCCCCTGCTCAAGGAGCCTGGTTACATCACGGGCAGCCTAAGTAATTATGCAGAGTGGATGGAGGGGAGGTAAATAGCCTGGCCGACATTGCGCTAAGCCCCGCCCCTCCGGTCCGGTGATGTCACCGGGCATGGAGCTTTATAATGTGCAGGAGGCTGAATATGTATGAGGGGGATGGGTGCAGGGACAAGATGCTAGACTGTAGAAACCAGGAGATGCCAAGCTGCCCTGATACCCACAGTGTAGTACGGCAGGAAGGGATCGCACAGATAAGCAGTTATGTAAACAATCTGTTGGGGACCATAGGAGCCATGCAGCAGTGTAAAAGCTACCTAAAAACATTTGGGGAACCTTGACTCGACGAGCAACAGTGAGTAAACTGTCTTTAAAAAAATTAGTTTGATCCCGGACAACCCCTTTAAGTTAAGACAGATTGTTACACCAGAATTTTAGTGCAATTTTGACACAAAATGATGCATCTTATCCCTTGCCACCTTTTCTGCTCTGACCCTTTCTGATAAGCCAGTCCCCTTTTTCAAAAAGGCCAGAGAACAGTGTAGAAACCTTAGCAGTGCCAAACTGCAATAAAATAGTCCAATTTGTGGCAATTTTTAGACAGATTTTAGACACAGACACAATAATAAATCTGGGCCTGTGTGTGAATCCACCATTTCTCAGAAATCAACTAGTTGATGTAAAAATTATTAGCCGCTGGTGACAGCAACATTACTTGCGCTATATTTCCTGTATAACGTTTGTGCATCCTAAAATTATCTGTGACATTCATTGTACTTTTTTCAAAGACGCTGCAGATAGCAACATTATCTGTGCTACATCTCCTGTTTAACATTTGCGTATCCTAAAAATATCTGTGACATTCTATGTACTTTATTTGCGCATACACTTACAAAACCTGCGCTACTGTACGTGTGACATACTTGCAACTTAGCATATATACCATTTAATATGCGCAAAGTGGGCAGTAAGGGATGGGAAAGTGGCCATGCTGCTAATGGTGCACACAGAGGCCGTGGCCCTGGGAGTGGTGAAACTGTGCCTGCAGTCGGGGCACAAAAAACACACTCATGTCCCAGATTGCAGGGCGGCGCAGGACACCACACTCAAAGTCAGACCAGTGCGACCAGGTGGCCGGTTGCATTGCAGCAGATAATGCTTCCAGTTAGTTAAGCACCATCCTGTCTTCAACAAAGTACAGTCTCAGTAGCCAAGAGTCTGGTCAACAGAATTTTCACCCTGATACTCCTTTCTCCCACCATGGAGAGTCTAGGCAAACAAGTGATCCCACACTCGGATATTCCGAGGAGCTCTTTTCATCGCCATTCCTTGATTTGTGCCTCTTGATAAGCTTGTTTAAAGTGGGACATGAGGAGATATTGTGCCCTGAATACCAAACTCTTGAGCATTTACAGTCACAAGAAGATGACGGTGGGGAACGGCAATTAGTGTTTGATGAGGTGGATGATTATGATGAGACACAGTTGAGACACAGTTGCCAATAAGTCAACCGCAATTAAGTCTCAAGAGGTTCATGATGAGGATGATACACAGTTGCCAATAACTGAGGTTATGAGGTGAACAAGTCAGGAGGATAACCAGAGCGAGGAAGTGGAAGAGGTGGTGGAGGACGATGAAGTCACTGACCCAACCTGGGAAGGTGTCAAACCGAGCAAGGACAGCAGAACAGAGGGGGAGGAATCCGCTACACCCCAACAGGCTGGAAAAGGCAGTGGGCTGGCAAAAGGGAGAAGGCGGGCCACACCAAACAGGCCCACAACTGTTCTCCGGAGCACCCCGTTGCGGAAATCTCCCTTACCAAATGGTAGGTGTTCCGCAGTCTGGAACTTTTTTGAGGAAAGTGCGGACGATAAAAGAATTGTCATTTATAACCTGTGCCATACAAAAATGAGCAGGGAAATAAACACTATCTACCTCGCCGCCACCAGCATGATCCGTCACATGGCATCAAATCACCCTAATAGGTGGCCCGAACGCCTGAGTCCACAATTAGTGTCTGTGGGTCCACCACTACCTCCTATTCTCCTGTGTTACGTGCTGGTCAATCCCCTGTCCAAGACGCAGGACCGGATGCCTCCCGCCATGCACCTGGACCTTAGCAAGAACCATCAGCTAGCACATCCACTTCTATGTCCCAGAGCAGCGTACATATATCTATACTACAGGCCTTTGAATAAAAGCGCAAATACCAAGCCACCCACCAAACAGGCCATAGCACTAATTGCGCACCTTTCCAAATAGCTGGCCGTGGAAATGTTGTCATTTAGGCTTATAGACACTGAGGCTTTCCACAGCCTGATGGCGGTGGCAGTCCCAGGTTACTATGTCCCCAGCCGCCAATATTTTTCACAGTGTGCTGTCCCAGCCTTACATCAGCATGTGTCCCGTAACATCACCAGTGCCCTGACCAACGCAGTTATTGGGAAGGTCCACTTAACGACACATGGATAAGTTCTTTTGGCCAGGGACGCTACATTTCCCTGATGGCACACTGGGTAAATGTTGTGGAGGCCGGGAACGATTTGTTCCCTGGGATGGCACAGGTGCTTCCGCCACCATCTACGTTAGTGACTGCAACACACCCTTCTCCTCCTCCGCCTCCACTTCCAACTATGAATTATCATTTTGCAGGACCAGTCAGACATCAGTCAGTAGCTGGAAGAAGTGTAGCACTGCAGTGGAGAAGCAGCAACAGGCCGTGTTTAAACTGATCTGCTTAGGTGACAAACAGCACACCGCCGCAGAGCTATGGTAGGGGATAAGGGACCAGACTGAGCTGTGGCTCTCGCCACTTAACCTACAACCATGCATGGTTGTGTCTGATAATGGCTGTAACTTGGTGGTGGCTTTGGAGTTTGGCAAGCTCACACATATACCATGCCTAGCCCACGTATACTACCTAGTGGTTTAGCAGTTTCTAAAAACCTACCCCAATTTTCGTGAGCTACTGGTGAAGGTGCGCCACGTCATCGACAGCTTCCGCCGGCCTGGCAACGCTGCAGCAGTGCTTGCGATTGCCAGCTCACCGACTCTTGTGCAACGTGAGAATGCACTGGAACTCTGGCGTTCCACATGTCGGTTAGGCTTTATGAGCAGCAGAGGGCAGTATTGGAATACCAGCTGCAACATGGTTGTTGCCTTTCCAGACAGCTTCCGCTCTTCACAAGCGACGAGTGGGCATTGATGTCTGACCTCTATGAGGTTTTACGCAACTTTGAGGAATCAACACAGATGGTGAGCAGCGATAACACTATTATCAGCATAACATTCCCACTTCTGTGTCTTCTTAAACGCTTTCTGCTCACAATTAAAGAGGACGATTTGCATGTGGAAGAGGTGAAAATGGGGGAAGACAATACACAGGGTGATATCCAGACCACCCTCAGTTTGTCTTCCCAGCGTGAATTGGATGATGAGGAGGAGCAGGAGACAGTTGCCTCTGCTACCCAGGGTAGTACCCATGGAATTTTTATTCCATCTGTTCAGCGTGGATGTGTAGAAGAAGAAGAAGAAGAGAATGAGGGGATTGAGAGTCATCCTCCTGATGAGGACAGCAAAGTCTTGTCTGTTGGGACTCTGGCACACATGGCTGACTTTATGTTAGTCTTCATTTCCCGTGACACTCACATTGTATGCATTTTGGCCAACACCGATTACTGGTTGTTCACCCTTCTCGAACCCCGCTACATAGAGAACTTCTCATCTCTCTTTTTTGTGGTTGAGAGGGCAAGCAAAATGGTGCCATACCGGAAGGTCATTGTGGAAAAATTGCTCCAAAAATTTACAGCTGACAACTCTGGCTGTAGAGTATGTAGTTTATTGGCCAACCAAGGAGAGGAGATGATGGGAACACACATCAGTTCCAACAGAGGCAGGGCAACACTCGCCAAAGCCTGGAACAGTTTTATGACATCCCGCCAGCACCCTCAACCTGATGCGCAGCCTAGTGTCACGAGGAGGGAACATTTTTTAAAGATGGAGAAGGAGTACTTAGCAGACCGTGTCAGCGTCCTCAGTGATCCCTCTGTGCCTTACAACTATTGGGTATCCAAGCTGTACATGTGGCACGATCTGGCGCTCTACACCTTGGAGGTGCTGGCCAGCCCTGCCGCCAGCGTTTCATCAGAGCGTGTATTTAGTGCTGTTGGGGGGCATAATAACTGATAAGTGCATCCGCCTGTCAACTGCTGACCGGTTGTCTCTTATAAAAATGAACAAGGCCTGGTTGCCCCTGACTTCTTTACTCCACCAGAAGAAAGCGGCTGAACATAAAGACACTCTAAATGTGGCTTTTATGGTGTATTGAATACGCTGTATTTCCATGCACCTTTTCAAACACTAAAAAGGGTATATGGTTCAATCTCCCTTTTCTCCTTCTCCTCCTCCATCATATCAACATGCTGATTAGGCTGCCCCCGCTCCTAATGTTTTAGAGGGTCAGCTCAGCAGCAGGCCCTCACTCATAATGTTTTAGAGGGTCACCAGCAGGCCCTTGCCCATGATGTTTTAGAGGGTCATCAGCAGGTCCTTGTTCTTAATGTTTTTGAGGGTCACCAGCAGGCCCTCGCCTATAATGTTTTAGAGGGTCAGCAGTAGGCCCTTGTTCTTAATGTTTTAGAGGGTCACTAGCAGGCCCTTGCTCCTAATGTTTTTGAGGGTCATCATCAGGCCCTCACCCATAATGTTTTAGAGGGTCACCGGCAGGCCCTTTTTCATAATGTTTTTGACGGTCACCAGCAGGCCCTCACCCCTAATGTTTTAGATGGTCAAATCAGCAGTAGACATTTGCCCCTAATGTTTTAGAGGGTCAGCTCAGCAGCAGGTCCTCGTCCCTAATGTTTTAGATGATCAGATCAGCAGCAGGCACTTGCCCCTTATGTTTAAGAGGGTCAGCTCAGCATCAGACCCTTACCCCTAATGTTTTAGATGGTCAGCTCAGCAGCAGACCCTCATCCCTAATGTTTTAGATGGTCAGATCAGCAGCAGACCCTCACCCCTTATGTTTTAGATGGTCAGATAAGCAGGCCCTTGCTCCAATAGTTTTTGAGGGTCACCAGCAGGCAATCAATCATCATTTTTCAAGGATGTGTATGATGCCCTCCTTTATGTGCAATAAAGGGTGTATTGTAGTGTCGGTTCCTTGTTATTTTTGGCAGCCCTTTCACTTAGTGCATAGGCTTTATGAGTGTAGGAGTCCCACTACCTGAAGAAATGTACCACAATGTGACTGAGGCCCACCTTTATGTGCTATACAGGTTGTATCAAAGGGCTTCTTCCTTGTAATTTTTGTTAGCACTTGCACTTTATATACAAGTAAATATACAGGAAAGAATGTTTCCTAACAATTTTTCCTCTAAAATCACTTTTATCTTCGGTTTGGTGCCTATTATTGTCAGTCTGTAATAGTGGCATACTACTCGGACAACATCGTTCCCAGCAGCGACCTGGGAGTCCAAGATGCATCCAGACATCCTCCCCATGCTGTTCTCGAACAATTTCAGTGGTCTTTCCATCAATTTATGACCTTTTCCTGTGAACCAGACACCCTCCCCTCTTTAGAGAAGGTAGTGTCTGGTTTAATGCTCTGGTTCTCCCATTGACTTCCATTGTGCTCAGGTGCTCGGTAGAGAACCCGACCATCTCAAGGTGTTCTACTCGATCACCCGAGCAATTTGGTGCTTAACCAACACTAGGTCCTACCAAAGTGACCATCACTGTTCTTGAGGATGCTGGTACAATACCCCACAGGCCCCTTGAATGACACGGAACAGCAGGTGGGGCATGCACATTGCTGCTCCATTTAGTCTGTTGAGACCTGCCAAAAATAGTCAAACATTGTATTCGACTATCTATGTCCCATAGAGATGGATGAAGCAGCAGTACACATACCAGATTTGCTACTCTGTTCGTTTTAGGAAACCTTATGGTGGGGGACCCTTGATCTCTGGATCAGTGGTGGTCACAGCAGTATGAATCTCACCAATCTACTAGTCATCCTCTATCTTGCGGACAGGGATAATCTAAACATTCTTCTTTAAGGTAGCTTAGGTGCTAATGACCAGCACATTTATTTGTTTTTGTCTCTACATTTCAGCAGCCATAACGTTATGTTTTCATGCATGTGGCTAAAAGAGGTGTTATTTTATGTTTTATTTCCTTTATTATAAATTTTTTCTAGCTCTGTCAATTAGATATTTTAATTATTAATAACTATAAATTATTGTTTGCAGTACAAATATAGTTAACATAATTTTTAGCATATGTTTATTTATTTTCTGTTCATGTTTCACATTAAAATAAATTGTTAAAATAATTTCTCAGGTTTTTACAATGCTGTGAATACCTAATAAGTGTTAATTTTTTTTTTTTATATATATACATCATGAGCAAAATTGCATTTCATATTAAATAATTGTGTTTTTCTATTAAATATTCATTCATTTAATTTTTTTAAACTCTCATTGGGTTAATTGGATTATAATAAGCAATGTTAAGCTAATGTACAGTATTTATATACTAATGCATGTTAATACATTACGATCTGTCTCACAGTGATGCAGGTTGCTTTGTGCCCAAACAGTGGGTATAGCATGTAGACATATAAGGTTTTTTTTTCTTGATCCCCAAGACTAACTGTGCATGTTTCCCCCCGTTTTTAATTGTATTCCTGGGACATCTAGTGACCTGATCACACAAAGGAGTCTCCTTTGAGCATGCTTTGGTTACTTTTTATGGCTGCATCTCATTAGATGCAGCCATAAAAAGTAACCAAAGCATGCTCAAAGGTCATTAGTGCAGGATTTCAGTTGTCATTAGACAGCTATGCACTCTTTTCCAGGATGGCACTCATGTAAAACCTATTCTGCAGCCCCTAAAACACTGAGTTATAGAACAAGACCCCTTAAAGGTTGACTTTAAAAAGGTGTATTGGCAGCTTTTATAGGGTTAATTTACTAAAAAAAAAGCATGATGATGTCATCAACTTAATGGAATCTGACACCATAACAATGTTATTAAATTAGGTTCAATTGGAAATATAAGCTGCCTACCAGGAGTTACAATTTAGACAGAATGGAACTATGGCTAAGTAATTCCTCTCCAGAGATATAGGTTACACAAAAAGAGTTTTTAAATTACTTTCTCTGATCAGAAGTACTTGCTTTCTCAGTGAAAACAAAAATCAAATCTGACTTTGTAAATTACATTGTGCACAGATATATAGGTTCACTTTTACTAGAAACAATTGGAACGTATCACACAGGTATAGTTGTAATTATGAAGCAATTGCTCAAAAGGTACATTGTATTCAGCCTACGGCTTAGAATTTGCAACATATAGATCGCTGAGGTTTCTCGTTCCGTTAAATAAAATTGCTTTATCTATCAGTAGCATTTATGTCAGAGAGAAAACAGATGACCGTCCACCACGTATTTTATTTATTTGATATTCTTCATCTTTTGCATAATGTTGAGTGTTACACAGTGATTGTCTCATCAATCTCTGGAAAATGCAATTCACTCTGTAATGGAACAAAGCGCTCAGATGCCCACCAGGTCTAAGGGAGAAAAAAACTATTACTAATAAATAACGTTTTTGTTCTACTTCCCATTGCACATTATGAGAAATATTGATCATGTACAGAAGGAACATTACTTCAAAGCAGTAAGTGGGACTTTCATCACCACAGGGAATAATTCTGTGTTATATATAATTAGCAACAAAAGTGCGTCATCTCAACCAAGATATTGAAATTTAGTCTGCACTTAAACAAGAACATTTATTAACGTTCAATATGACTTAAGTGTAGCATCATCAGAAGAATACACTATTCCGTATTTTAATGAATAGATGTTACGTGCCCCTAACCATCTGTCTGATTACTTTAGAATAGGAATTTTACATTACAGTGAATCTTTTTTTTTTCTCTTTAAAATATTTGAAGACTTTTTTCCCTGTAAAGTCTAGCCATATTTATTTCTTAACTTTACTATGTATGATAAATGTATATGCCTTCAATTAAAGCACTAAGCAGTAGTAACATATGCATGCTTTGTAAAACTGTATATCTTAAAGGGCATCTGTCAGCAGATTTCTACCTATGACACTGGCTGACCTGTTACATGTGCACTTGGCAGCTGAAGGCATCTGTGTTGGTCCCATGTTCATATGTACCTGCATTCCTGAGAAAAATGATGTTTTAATATATGCTATGCAAATTAGACTCTAGGAGCAAGGGGGCATTGCCGATACACCCGCAGGTGCTGCACCCTCTGCACTTTGATTGACAGGGACAATTGTGATCATGTTTTCACTGCCTGGCCCTGTCAATCAAAGAGCAGAGGTCATGGCAGTTGTATAAGAGAAGAGCCACTAGGAATAATAGTAACACCCCGTTTTTCCTAGAGGCTCATTTGCATATAATAAAACTTCATTTTTCTCAGCAATATGGGCGCATATGAACACAACACCAACACAGATGCCTTCAGCTACCAAGTGCACGTGCAACTGGTTCGCAAGTTTCATAGGTACAAATCTGCTGGCAGATGCCATTTTAACCTCTTCAGTGAGGACGTATGAACCAGTTCAGATTTTCTGGATGGCAGACAAACCCATATCTTTCCGGCTTTGTTTTGGACTAATCCACTAAAACAGTGCATAGCGCCATTTTAGTGCTCATGTTGGTAGAATAAAACAACACTAGGGCGGAAGAAGAAGGATTCTCAATTGACCCTGAGAGGAAGTGGGGGGAAGGGCTTGCCCTGATTGGCTCCCAGGCTGACAGACAGCCTAGATGAGCCAATCAGTGCTTCAACAGACAGGGAAGTGCACTAGCATAATGAGCAGAACAACATTGAGGTTGAGTCTTACCATGTCTGCCAGAAAAACAATCTTACGGAGTCAGGGAGAATGAAAATGAATCAGGAACTGTCAGAAATCAATCAAGCTTATTGCCAGGGAGAGTGAGGGGAAAGGCTAGGATCTAGGATCCCAAAGAAGAATTGTGTACAGATGGAGCAGGGTTAGCACGCCAGCATTTAACTCAAATGTCTTAACTCATCGCGTTATCTTGGGACAAAAGCCA
Source organism: Bufo gargarizans (assembly GCF_014858855.1). Classification (NCBI taxonomy): domain Eukaryota; kingdom Metazoa; phylum Chordata; class Amphibia; order Anura; family Bufonidae; genus Bufo; species Bufo gargarizans. The sequence goes on along the minus strand of NC_058084.1, from coordinate 289,121,690 downwards.
TTGAAAAGCAATTGAAGGTGTTTTCTTAGATTAGATAACACAACTCAGAAATCTCAGAAAACAGAAGTGTTAACTCTACTCCATCCGTATGTTGTATATAATAGAGAGAAGCAGAGCATCTGACAGACAGGGAGAGAGGAGACAGGACCTGTGGTTGTGCCTACTATCAGAACTGCAAGTGCACCTCAAGAGCAGCTACCTACAATACCTACAAGCAAATACTTTTATTTTGTTTCCCCATTTTCACAGATTTATTGTTGTTGTTGTTGGGGTCATGTATGAGCCAAAACATCACTCTGTGCAACTTGATGGGTGAATAAAGCATATTGACTCATTGGAAAGTCCTTTGGAGTGCAGTCCAATTTTTGTCTTACAAGTGGGTAAGCACCTATTGCCATATTTGGGCCTTGTAACCTCCCTTTTTTCTCTTGGATGACGTTGCTGGTGGTTTTTATTTTCATATATATATATATATATATATATATATATATATATAATTACTGCAGCAATACCCATGGTGCGTCATGAAGCTATCTATGTGTATTAAGTTAAAATTGAGCATCAAGCCAGTTGTCCTTTTACATGTTTTCACTTACCACACAATTGCAATTTATTTTTATTTTTTTGTGGGGGGGGGGGGGGGGGGGCAACTAGTAAGGAAAAGTGGGCAGGGTTCAAGCCTCGTCCTTTTACACTCTTTTTCAGTTTCCACACGAACACCATTTTTTGGGGGGTACTTTCAATTTAATTAAAGGGTTTCTACCACTTCGTTTTCACATAATTAGGTGTCAGACACTAGCGATCCGCTAGTGTCTGCTCTGCCAAACAATCCTAATATAATAGCTTTTGGGGCAGCCGTTTCGCAAAAAAAGAACTTATATTGATATGCTAATGACCCTCTAGGTGCTATGGGGGCGTCATTAGCACCTAGAGGATCGGTCTACCTTCACAAGATGCCGCCGCCCAGCGTGTCCCTCCAGCCCGTCCATCTCCTCCGGAATGCGATCAAGCGGACGACTTCTCGCGCATGCGCCGTGCGCGTCTGTATTCGGCGCATGCGCAGTGAATGTCCAACCGCTTCCCTGCTCAGACATCTCCACTGCACCTGTGCCGATGGAGCACTATGACGTCATCGGCGCAGGCGCAGTGGAGATGTCTGAGCAGGGAAGCGGTCGGACATTCACTGCGCATGCGCCAAATACAGACGCGCACGGCGCATGCGCGAGAAGTCGTCCGTTTGATCGCATTCCGGAGGAGATGGGCGGGCTGGAGGGATGCGCTGGGCGGCGGCATCTTGTGAAAGTAGACCGATCCTCTAGCTGCTAATGACGCCCCCATAGCACCTAGAGGGTCATTAGCATATCAATATAAGTTATTTTTTAGCGAAACGGCTGCCCCAAAAGCTATTATATTAGGACTGTTTAGCAGAGCAGACACTAGCGGATCGCTAGTGTCTGACACCTAATTATGTGAAAACGAAGTGGTAGAAACCCTTTAAGCAGCATATGTGATCACTGCAGAAGGAGCCAACCATGATATCTCACAGTCTGATAAAAGCAGCAGGGAGGGTGAGGAGTCCGATGACGATTGTGTGCGGGATAGGACCTGGGAGCCGCATCAGTGTGCTAAGGAGAACGCAATATCAGTGGAGAAGGTCAATGGTGGCAGCAATAAACAGCAGAGGCCACTTACCCCCCAAAGAACAGCCCGAGCCAAATTTGCTTCGGGATCTGGTGATGCTATTTACACTGTGGGTGGGTTAGGCCCAAAACGTGCCATAGCTGAGCACAGCTTGGCTGCCTGTAGCTCTACGGGCACAATTAAACTCTACAGTGTTGTACATGATCTGCAGGGTTAAAATAAGCCGTGGCTGTTCAAACACATTTACAGGTATCAAAGGTCTATTGCAGGACATGAGGCGGCATCACCGGATCCTTTGGGAAAATACAGCTGGCCAGTATTTCCAATCAGGACACGTTTGTTCTTCTTTTCCTGGTCCTCTTTGTGGCAGCCAACCCGCATCCCCAAGCAGTATGTTATCTTTGTCATCATTATCACCTTCTTCTTCTTTTCCTCCATTTTGGCTCCATCGTGAGACATCTATAACAGAACGTTTGGCCATGAAAATACTTTTATTCACCAGCAATTAGCTTGTCTACAAGCGGAACAACCATCTGGCCATGTTGCTGACGGTGCAGTCCCTGTAGTACCATTGTAGTAGAGCCTTGTACTCTCACATGGCAGAGAATGTGGACCACTCTTTGTGATTCTTGCTGTGCATCAAGCTGCAGTCCACAGTGGAAACTAGGAGCAGCTGTTTTGGGCAGGGACAGTACATGTCTTTCACAGCCCACAAGGTCAATGTTTTTTGTGGCAGTAGATGACCACCCCAGCAACATAGCTAGGTCTTTTTGATCACCTCCCACCATATCATAGGGCTGGCTCCCACAGCAGGCACCTCACCTCCCACCATATCATAGGGCTGGCTCCCACAGCAGGCACCTATCTCCCTCTTCTACCTCCTCCTCTATGGACACAGTCCAGTCCCCAACAGCAGCAGGGCTCAGGGTCTTTCGCACCACCCCTCCTTCTTATCACGTGTCAGGTAAAGTGTTGTCATGCTTTGTTGGAGCTGATCAGCCTGAAAGAGAGTAGCCACACCAGCAAGAAGTTGCTCAAGTACATCACGCAGCAAACATCTTGCTCTCCTGGACCTGCAGTGACAAAATAGCCTGCCTCTACACTGCATAATCTGTGACATGCTAACTCGATGGAATTAGAAATTGCAGATGCTCAAGCATCTGTACGAGCAGCAGAAAGCTGAGAAGGATTTTGTCATGCACCAGACTGCCTCAGCAGCAAGGGAGCATGTGCTACTTTGAGATCAGACACTGGCAGCTCATATGAGATGCCTGCTGAGTGCTGAAGCCCTTGAAAGAAGCCACAAAGTTTGCCATCAGGGACAACTGCGGCATGGACAATATTATCCCTCTCATATTCATTATAGAAAAGAAGCTAACACTCATGCAGCAGGGGACCATGGAGGTAGAAGAGCAGCTGACACATCTTGCTGTCCGCCCTAAAGCTGTTGGAGGAGGAAGATGACAAAGATAAGAATCAGGAATATGAGGAATCATCTAAGTGAGGGGGCAGAGCCAGAAAGAAGTGGCTTCTCGGGCACACTGTCCAGAATGGCAACCTGTATACTAGCTGGCTTACACAATGACAGGCGTATCATTGCCATCAAGCAGTCTGATGATTACTAGATAGCTATGATTTTAGACATTCGCTACCTAGGCAAAATGGGGGAATATTTTCTGCTCCCAGAAAGGGAGGACAAATTACATTACTACCAGGAAACACTATGTATGCAGTTTGCAGCAGCTTATGGCAAGCAGATGCCTGCCATCAGCATGTCTAAAAGGTCACCCCTTCCAGCCTCCATGAACATCCCCTCCCGCTGCCATGAGCAGCAGAAGCTGCAGCAGCCATTTCAGTCTCCTGAACTAGATGGAGCAACTTTTCCACGTGGCCTGCCAGTCAGCAAGCCCACAGCTCCTGCCTCAATGCCCAGGTTCAGCCCTACCTAAACTATGGCCAGTTTCTGTTGCATACCCAGTTCACTGAGCCTATGGATTTCTGGGCACTCAGACTGGTACAGTGGTCTGAACTGGCACAACACACTCTTCCCTTCTTTTTTGACCTGCCTCCAGTGTCACCTTGGAAAGGGTTTTCAGCATTCTGGGAAGCATGGTGACACCGAATCGGACTAAGTTGTCCTCCACTAATGATAAAACATCACTTTTGTCAAAATGAACTAAGCCTGGATTCAGTAGGATTTTCACGCTCTTGCCACTGTTGCTGTCTGTCTGCCTATTATAATTGTCTGTACGGCTGCTACTGCTGCTGCGATCTGCATCATGCTACTAATGCCTCTCAATCATCAGTTTAATTGTATTTAGTTTCTGCACAGTTGAAATTTTAAAATTCTGTATGTCAAAAAAATAATAAAGAAATACATTTTGAGTGTGGGGGTTGGTTCAATTTATTTAAAGGGCTTCTGTCACCCCACTAAAGTGATTATTTTTTTTTGGGCTGGTGAAATTAATTATATTGCGATATATGACAATATAATTGTGTTACTTACTTTGATCCAGCAGTTTCTTCCAAAAACGAAGTTTTATCATATGTTAATTAGGTCTCTAACAGCAAGTAGGGCGGCTACTTGCTGCTAGCTGCTGCAGAAATCCGCCCCCTCGCCGTGTTGATTGACAGGGCCAGCCGGGATCTCCTCCTCCGGCCAGCCCTGTCGGCATTTCAAAAATCGCGCGCCTCTGTGGGTTTGGCGCAGGCGCTCTGAGATGAGGAGGCTCGTCTCCTCAGCACTCCCTCAGTGCGCCTGCGCCAATGACATCACCGAAATAGAAGACGTCATCGGCGCAGGCGCACTGAGGGAGTGCTGAGGAGACGAGCCTCCTCATCTCAGAGCGCCTGCGCCGAACCCACAGAGGCGCGCGATTTTTGAAATGCCGACAGGGCTGGCCGGAGGAGGAGATCCCGGCTGGCCCTGTCAATCAACACGGCGAGGGGCGGATTTCTGCAGCAGCTAGCAGCAAGTAGCCGCCCTACTTGCTGTTAGAGACCTAATTAACATATGATAAAACTTCGTTTTTGGAAGAAACTGCTGGATCAAAGTAAGTGACACAATTATATTGTGATATATCGCAATATAATTAATTTCACCAGCCCAAAAAAAAAACACTTTAGTGGGGTGACAGAAGCCCTTTAAGTCACAGCATAAATGTATGTATTGACTGCGTCAATACTGACATTTTATCACAGTCCAGGCAATGTTGAGGGTCAGTTTCCACGGACTCACTTACTTTCCACACAGTTAAAATAAAATAAAAATTTGAGGGGGGATTCCTTTTCATTAAGCAGCATTTGTATGTAATTATTGCGTCAATACCAACATATTTGTAACAGTTTTGTGATGCTGGGGCCTGCATCAAGCCACTAATAACCCAATCGTCATTTTCCGTTTCCTCACTTTCCACAGTGTTGAAATAAAAAAAAAAAAAATTAAAACAATTTTCGGAGAGGGTGGTGGGGTGGGGTTTAACACGGTTGAATTTTTTATTTTTTTTGGGGGGGGGGGGTTAAATTTTATGAGGCGGCATATGCACATGATTACTGTATTAATACAGATTATATTTCTCACAGTCCAGGAAGGCTGAATGCAATTCTCCCTTCTGCTGGTGCCCCATTTTGCCACTCATGTTTTTGTTTAAAAAAAAAAAATAATAATTTTTTTTTAAAGTTAAATAGATCTTTAGATTTCCTAATTTTGCATATAAAAATATATAAACAATAAAAATAGACATAACAGGTATTGCCATGTCTGAAAATGTCTGAACTATTAAAACATACAAATACATTTCCTGCACAGTGTACTTCATAATGGAAAGAAAATAAAAACACTTGCATGCACCCAAAAAAATAAAATTGTGCCACAGAATAAGGATGTCATGCCATTTTTAGCACACAGTGAACACTATAATATCAAAACCCAAGAAACCTTTTTGTAATTGTGGATTTTTTCAATTTAACCCTTAAAGAATTGTCTTTCCATTATATAACTAAATGCTAAAAAGGTTGTCTTAAATTACACTTAAAAAAGTCTGAATTCTTTAAAATAATAAAAGAAGAAACCTCAGCTTTCCCATCCCAGTTGATTTTGTACTTTCTAGTCTTCTGCCTGTCTCTGTTCTGTTTGTGCAACCTTTAATCAGAGTGTAAAAAATTTTTATTTGGCATTGTAACATAATATGGCCATATTTACTAATGTGTCTGGACTTAAAACTTCTGTAAAAATTTGGCAACTTTTTCCGACTCGCTAGGAAAGAGTTGGGGTTTAGTGTAAAATATAGAGTTTCATCAGAAAGGGGCGTGGCCTACCAAGCAACATTCTGATCTAAAATTGTGCCACAATTTTGGCATATAATTTTCTCTCAAAGTAAGCCAAAGAATAGTTGGTATAGAGCTGGCATGCTCAACCTGCGGCCCTCCAGCTGTTGCAAAACTACAACTCCCAGCATGCCTGAATAGCTTACAGCTATCAGCCTACAGCAGGGCATGGTGGGAGTTGTAGTTTTACAACAGCTGGAGGGCCGCAGGTTGAGCATCCCTGGTATAGAGTAAGTCAAAAGTAGCTAACCATATGCCAAATTTATAGAAGCCACTGTGACAAATCTGGTGGTTTGCTGTCAGTGAATAAAAACATTCTTCTTTGTGTACATGTCTAAAACGTAGCTGTGAGTTTTGCTATAGTTGTATCCAGTCTAGACAAACCTGTATGAACAGCCTGAAATCCAGGTGGATACAGTTCCCGTTCTCTGATACATATATTGTACAGAGTGGACAGGCGAGTTCATAAAGGATTGTCTATACTTAACAATTGAAACAAACCTTAAGGCCTGTACATAGTTTAGCCTTTGGATGTAAATATCAATATTTTAATACGCTGACAGAAAGATCAGATCTTGACATTGGAGAGGAATCGGAACACAAAGTATATCAAAACATACAAAACTGTGCAATAAATTGAGACAATTTTTTTTATTTTATTTTTTATCCCCAATACACAGAATAGGTGATAACTGTTAGTGTTGAGCAAGCATGCTTGGCCGAACACCATTTTGACTCGAGAATCGTGATGCTCTGCACATCGTAGTGTTCGGCCGAAGCGTGATGATCAAGTCTCCTTCCGCACGTTTGTTGGCTGCTACGCAGCCAATAAATGTGCGGGAAAGTACTGGCACTCACTGTAGTGCCATCGCCATGTTGGTTTCTGGCATTACAGGGAGGGAATATTGATTATGGCGGGCGATTTTAACATAGCACTCCACCCTTTAGTAGAGACCTCTTCAAAGAGATCCTCCATCCCCATAAAGGCTCTCAAATTAATACAAACCAGATACAAACCAGATTATTTGATATGGGTATGTTAGATACCTGGCGTTGTCTTAACCCTGATGTACGTGACTATTCTTTCTATTCCTCAGCTAACGATTCGTATAGCAGGATAGACTACATCTTTATTTCAAGAGAACACTTACAGCACTGCTCCTCTGCAGAAATAGGTGACATGACCCTCTCGGATCACTCCCCGGTATATTGCTACCTTTGTATTACGCCCGGGTCAGGTAAGAAACCTAATTGGAGGTTCAACGAGTCTCTGCTGAGCAACCCCAGTCACAGATCCCAAATTACTTCCTTTCTAAAGGAATTTTTCTCCATCAACTGCACCCCAGATGTATCCCCCCAGGTCCTATGGGACACCCATAAGGCCTATATTAGAGGTAGACTGATTAGCCTTTGCTCTTTCCTTAAAAAAAGAATCTGACAAAAAATACACAACTTTACTGGCAAAGATCCATGTTCTGGAAAAGGCTCACAAGCAGTCATTACTAGCTCAACAGTTGGTAGAACTTTCTTCCCTTAGGACTGAACTAAAAAACCTCCTGAATGAGCGCTCAGCTGAATACTTTCTGTCTGCACAACAAAAATTTTATGCTCATGGTAACAAGGCATCAAAATTTATGATGCAGAGAATCAAACAGAGGAGAGGCTCCCGCCTCGTCCAGAGCATCAGATCTCCCCAGGGGAACCTCCTATTTAAGGCTGAAGAAATTGCTGAACAATTCAAACTTTATTACAAAGCCCTGTATAATTTACCCACCCCTACGCCGCCTGACCCCACTAAGGGGAGAGAGGACAATATTAATGAGTTCCTGAGACGACTGCATCTCCCAACCCTCTCTGAAGTCTCAACAAGACTTATTAACTAGACCGTTTACAATAAACGAACTGTCGCTAGCCATCAATTCCAGCCCCAAGGGCAAGTGCCCAGGCCCTGACGGTCTTCCCATAACATATTATTCAGCATTCAAGAAACCCCTTCTCCCTTTTCTGCTTTCCGTATGTAATCTTTCCTTGGAGAACCACCCCATTTCCATGGATATGACTAGGGCCATGATCACTATCATCCCAAAAGAGGGCAAGGGCCCTTCCCTGTGCCCCAATTATCGCCCCATCTCGCTACTCAATGTGGACCTCAAATTGTTAGCCAAAATGCTTGCCTCTAGACTCCAGGGTTTATTACCCACACTGATCCATCCTGATCAGGTGGGTTTTGTCAAAGGCCGAGAAGAAAAGGATAATACTATGAAGGTCCTAAACGCCCTTTATTATGCCTCCCACAAATCCATCCCTCTGGTCCTGATTGGCATGGACGCCGAAAAAGCATTTGATAGAGTGGATTGGTTATATATTAGGCTGACCCTAACTAAATTTGGGGTCCCGGAACCCTTTGTGAATGCAATTTTTTCTATGTATACTTGCTCTTCGGCGTCCGTGTCAGTGAATGGAATCTTATCATCCCCCTTCCCAATCAGGAACGGAACCAGACAGGGATGCCCACTCTCCCCCCTACTTTTTGTTCTGGTAATGGAGACTCTCCTGCAAACCCTCAGGCAAGAGGAGAAAATTAGGGGTCTCCTAGTGGATGGCTGTGAGTTCAAACTTGCTGCTTTTGCAAATGACCTGCTAATAATCTAAAGCCATGAACACTATCCTGTCAATCCTTGATCACTTTGGCTCTTTGTCCAATTTTAAAGTAAATCCCACCAAGTCGCAGGTCCTTCACACCGGGCTTTCACCTTTAACCCTCTCCTCGCTCTAGAAAAACTCTCCATTTAATTGGCATACGCAACAATTAACGTATTTTGGTATTAAGCTCACGCCCCACCTCTCTGACTTGTTTAACCTAAACTACAAACCCCTTCTTGCTTCCATGGTTGCTCAGCTTGACTCTCTGGATCTCCCTTACCTGACCTGGTTTGGGAGGAAAAATATCCTCATGTCCTTAGTTATCCCCAGATTGACCTACTTAATGCAGGTACTCCCTATTGAGATTCCCCAGACATTTTTTCAATCTCTGAATAAAAAAAATCGCACTTACATCTGGCAAGGGAAAAGCCCACGCATCTCCTTTAGCACGCTAACCAAACCCCGGACCCATGGAGGAATGGGTTTGCCTGACCCTGAAGTTTATATGAAGGCCATCCAATTGTCTAGGGCAGTGGACTGGCTTAGAAGCCCCCCTCACAAAACATGGCTTAAGTTAGAGCACTCCTTTCTTAGCGCCCCAGCTCGAGCCCTCTTGTTGGCTGACAGCCCTCTTCCAGCTTCTATCTCCATACCTAACTCCATGATTCGCAACACTCTAAAGGTCTGGAAGTCGGTCTCGGCTGACAGGGAGATCTTGATGCTTTCCTCCCCTCTGCTGCTTGTTGAAGATATTGTAGCCCTTGCCCCTAAGGAACTAAGACAAAGCTGCCCCTCTGCTATAAGGTGCTCAAAACTAATTTTACCAAGCTTACTGGATTCAGAAGGTTACTTTCCTACAGAAGTTGACCTTATAAGGAAACTAGGACTCTCGGCCCAAAACTATATGCTTACCCGTTATCTGATAACAAAAATACCTCCCCTTGTCAAAAAAAATACCCCCCACAAGACAGATTAGCTGGCTGGAGAAGTTGTTTAGCCAACTATTGCCCCCCCTTAAATCAATCTCTACCATATATAAATCTCTAAAGATCTCTCCCCCCTGCCCCAAATTAGCGGCTCTAGGCTTTTGGGAACGAGACTTGGAGAAGACCTTCTCACCACCTGAAATTGAAAAGATACTGCTAGCGCCGCACAAAATTTCCAGATGCATCCGCATTCAGGAGAATAGCTATAAAATTCTCCTCCGCTGGTATAATACTCCTGACAAAACCTGTCGTTTTAAACCGGGGTCTCCAGATACTTGATAAAGGGACGTACCTCCACATTTGGTGGTCCTGCAATCCTTTCAAATTATGGTGGCTTGAAATAGTTAGGCTTGGCAACCAAATTTGTAATACCACATACCCATGTACCCCAGAATTGGTTCTTCTATCCCTAAGAGTAACTGGATCTAAAGAACATAAGGCTTCTCTCTTCTCTTTTCTGCTGGCGGCCGCCAGAATGCTTCTACCTACCCACTGGCTCTCCACCGAGATACCAAAGAGAGACCATTGGATCAACAAAGTTGATCAAATCTATAGATTCGAGGAGATCTCTCATTGGGAAACAAGGTCGAGACCTACCTTCCTTCAAATATGGTCGGCTTGGAAGAACTACAGGAATTTTTCTTGATCAGTCCAGATATCCTGATCTCCTCCTACTTCCATGTAAAAAAGAAATTATGACTTGCCACAGATGCGATTTAACATAGAACATTGTTAATATGCTAACCCACATCTAATTTTTGGTATAGTTACACTGTTTTACCCTATCAGTGTTTTGATTTACACTTTGATTGTCATTATTCAAGAATAATATTTAAAAATGCTTCTATGATTACTGTCTATACGCCTATGTTAGGCGTTTTGTGATACATTGATATGTACAATCTTCCCTTTATGACAAAACAATAAAATTGTTAATTATAAAAAAAAAAAAGAGGTTCATGATGAGACACAGTTGTCAATAAGTGAGGTTCTTGTTAGGTCAACAAGTCAGGAGGATGACCAGAGTGAGGAAGTGGAAGAGGAGGTGGTGGACAATGAAATCACTGACCCAACCTGGGAAGGTGGCAAGCCGAGCAAGGATAGTACAGAGGAGGAGGGATCTGTAGCACCACTACAGGCTCGAAGAGGCAGTGGGGTGACAAAAGGGAGAAGGCAGGCCACACCAAACAGTTCCCCGGAGCACTGCTGCCCGGAGCACCTCCTTGCGGCAATCTCCCTTGCCAAGTTCCACAGTCTGGTGCTTTTTTGATGAAAGTGCGGACGATAAAATAATTGTCATTTGCAACCTGTGCCATGCCAAAATGAGCAGGGGTATGAGCACTAGAAACCTCACCACTACCAGCATGATCCACCACATGGCATCAAAGCACCCTAATAGGTGAACTGAATGCCTGGGTCCACAATCAGTGTCTGCGGGTCACACCACTGCCTCCTCTTCACCTGTGTTACATGCTGGCTAATTCCCTGTCCAAAACGCAAGCCCGGATGCCTCCTGCCCTGCACCTTGACCTTTGCAAGCACCATCCTCTAGCATATCCACTTCTATATCCCAGCGCAGAGTACAGATGTCTATACCCCTGGCCTTTGAACGAAAGCGCAAATACCCAGCCACCCACCCACAGGCCATAGCACTAAATGCACACCTTTCCAGATTGCTGGCCCTGGAAATGTTGCCATTTAGGCTTGTGGACACTGAGGCTTTCCACAGCCTGATGGCTGTGGCCGTCCCTCGTTACTCAGTCCCCAGCCACCACAATTTTCCCGGTGTGCCGTCCCCGCCTTACACCAACATGTGTCCCATTACATCACCCGTGCCCTGACCAACGCAGTTATTGGGTAGGCGCATTGACACATGAGCAAGTGCTATTGGCTAGGGATGCCACATTTCCCTGATGGCACACTGGGTGAACTTTGTGGAGGCCAGGAGCGAGTTGTACCCTGGGATGGCACAGGTGCTATCGACCCCTAGGATTGAGGGCCCTACTTCCATCAGGATTTCCGCCACCACCTACATTAGTAGCTACAACTCCCCCTTCTCTTCCTCCACCTGCTCCTCCACTTCCACCTCTAAATTCTCATCTTGCAGCACCAGTCTGCCATCAGTCAGTAGCTGGAAGCACTGTAGCACTGCAGTGGGGAAGCGGCAACAGTCCGGGCTGAAAATAATTTGCTTAGGTGACAAACAGCACACAGCCGCAGAGCTGGGGCAGGGTATAAGGGACCAGACTGAGTTGTGGCTCTCGACACTCAACCTACAACCAGGCATGGTTGTGTCTGATAATGGCCGTATCTTGGTGGTGGCTTTGGCGCTCGGCAAGCTTGCACACATACTATGCCTAGCCCACGTTTTCAACTTAGTGGTTCAGTGGTTTCTCAAAACCTACCAAAATTTGCCTGGGCTACTGGTGAAGGTGTGCCATGTGTGTGCCCATTTCCAAAAGTCATCTACAGCTGCAGCTGGTCTGGCAACGCTGCAGCAGTGCTTGCAATTGCCCACTCACCAACTGTTGTGCGACGTAAGCACGCGCTGGAACTTCACGTTCCACATGTTGGCCAGGCTTTGTGAGCAGCAGAGGGCAGTAGTGGAATACCGGCTGCAACATGATTGTCGACTTTCCAGTCAGCTTCCGTCCTTCATAATCAAAAAATGGGCATGGATGTATGACCTTTGTGAGCAACTTTGAGGACTCAACACAGATGATGAGCGGTGATGGCGCTATTATCAGCATAACCATCCCACTTCTGTGCCTACTGAAATGCTTGCTGCTCACAATGAAGGTGGACGCTTTGGATGTGGAAGATGTGAAAATGGGGAAGACAGTACATAGGGTGATAGCCAGACCACCCTCAGTTCGTCTTTTCAGCGCGGATTGGATGATGATGAGAAGGAGGATCAGGAGACGGTTGCCTCCGCTACAGAGGGTAGTACCCATAGCAGGTTTATTCCATCTGTTCAGCGTGGATGGGCCCGAGAGTAGGAAGAGGATTGAGAGTCATCCTCCTGATGAGGACAGCAAAGTCTTTTCTGTTGGGACACTGGCACACATGGCTTACTTTATGTTATGCTGCCTTTCCCGTGACCCTTGCGTTATACACACTGTGGCCATCACCGATTACTGGTTATTTACCCTTCTTGACCCCCGCTACAAAGAGAACTTCTTATTCCTGTGGTGGAGAGGACTAGCAAAATGGTGCAATACCAGAAGGTCCTTGTAGAAAAATTGGTCCAAAAATTTCCAGCTGACAACACTGGCGGCAAAGTATGTAGTTCCTTGTGCAACCAATGAACGGAGATGAGGGGAACACACAGCAGTTCCAACAGATGCAGGGCAACACTCTCCAAGTGAGAGTCAAAAAAGGAAGCCAGCACTCCCCATATTACCTCTAGTGCAAGGACCAGGTCCAGTCCATGGTTAATCTAGAAAAACAATGAAAAATGTCCAGCACTGAGATGAATAGAAGTCTTCTATCTTTATTTTATGAATCTAAAAGAATACACTTTTTCACATGGACAGCGGTAGCACTTATATACCTAAATAATGTGTAGCTGCTCAAACCAAGTTGGAGTTACCAATGCCACACAGGTGATCGCGGTATCAACCACTCCTTGCATTTAACCCTTGCTGTTCACATATACTTGTAAAAACACTGCAATATAAAGTAAAAACAAAACATCTAACTATCATTGCTATATTTTGTAGGCTTTGATAAAGCAAATTCAAACATACATAAACTTAATCTACGAGGTGAATAGAACCATACAAACAGAGGGGTATTGCATCAACAGACATATTCCTCCAAATTTAATAAAACCTAGGGGGGCACTTAGATATATTGAGACTGCTATGTTATAATACATGGTATTTTGTTAGTTCAAATATAGTGATTCAGCTTTGCCTCATGTGTTTTTGCAACATACATTTTAATATTGTATTCAGACTGCTGATGCCATGCTCGAAGATTAATCTGCGGGAAAGGACTTCTACCGCAGTGCAAACTGCCCTTATATATAAGTGGTGTAGATTTTTTTTTCCCGTTCAGGGAAGGCAATGTCAAAGACCTGTTGCACAACAAGGTGTCATACTGGATATTTCAATGTAATACAGTAGCTCCAAACGGTTTAAACATGAAACGTGAGATAATGTATTATTACTAGTCTATTTGGCCCTTACAGACTCAATATCCACAATACTTGAGGTCATTGGTTATGTCACACAATACACAATATGCGGATCTAGCACTTTCATCTCGACATTTCATCTAAGTACAGATACCTTTGTGCATGCAGTATGTATAAGGGCAGTTTGCACTGCGGTAGCAGTCTGAATACAATATTGAAATGTATGTTGAGGAAACACATGAGGCAAAGCTGAATCGCTATATTTGAACAAACAGAATACCATATACTATAACATAGCGGTCTCAATATATGTAAGTGCCCCACTAGGTTTTGATTAAATTTGGAGGAATAGTGTCAGTCTTTAAACTTATATATAGCAATGGTAGTTAGAAGTTTAGTTTTTACTTTATATTGCATTGTTTTTACAAGTATATGTAGGGTTAAATGCAAGGAGTGGTTGATACTGCAATCACCTGTGTGGCATTGGTAACTCCAACTTGGTTGGAGCAGCTACATGTTATTTAAGTATATAAGTGCACTACACTTGCATCCAACCCATACCATGATTAAGATCTGTTAGATCGAAACGCGTTGGTAGTGTATTCTTTTAGATTCATGAAATAAAGATAGCAGTTTTTTATTCATCTCAGTGCTGGACATCTTTCATTGTTTACTCAACACTCTCCAAAGCCTGGGACAGTTTCATGACACCCCACCAGCATCCTCACCCTGATGCGAGGCGTATTGTCACAAAGAGAGAAAAGTATTGGAAGATGGTGAAGGAGTACGTAGCAGACCGTGTCAGCGTCCTCAATGATCCCTCTGTGCCTTACAACTATTGGGTGTTCAAGCTGGACACATGGCACAAACTGGCGCTCTACGCCTTGGAGGTTCTGGCCTGCCCTGCCACCAACGTTTTGTCAGAGCGGGTATTTAGTGCTGCTGGGGGCATAATAACTGATCAGCGCATCCGCCTGCCAACTGAAAATGCTGACCGGTTGACTCTTATAAAAATGAACAAGACCTGGATTGACCATGACTTCTCTACTCCACCAGAGAAAAGCTGGTCAACATAAAGGCACTTTAAATGTGGCTTTTATGGTGTATTAAATACACTGTATTCCCATGCACCCCTTCCACCACAAAAAAGGGTATATGGTTCAATCTTCCTTTTCTCGTCCTCCCCTCTATCATATCAACATGCTTATTAGGCTGCCCTCGCTCCTAATGTTTTAGAGGGTCAGTTCAGCAGCAGACCCTCACCTCTAATGTTTTAGAGGGTCACCAGCAGGCCCTCACCCATAATATTTTAGATGGTCAGATCAGCAGCAGGCACTCACCCCTAATGTTTTAAATGGTCAGCTCAGCAGCAGGCCCTCTTCCCTATTATTTTACAGTGTCACCAGCAGGCCCTTGCTCCTAATGTTTTTGAGGGTCACCAGCAGGCCATCAATCATAATTTTTCAAGGGTGTGTATGATGCCCTCCTTTATGTGTAATAAAGGATGTATTGTAGTGCCGGTTCCTTGTAATTTTTGTCAGCCCTTTCAATTAGTGCATAGGCTTTATGAGTGTAGGAGTCCCACTACCTGAACAATTGTACCACCATGTGAATGAGGCCCTCCTTTATGTGATATACAGGTTGTATCGGAGTGCCTCTTCCTTGTAATTTTTTGCAGCACTCGCACTTTATATACAAGTAAATATACAGGAAAGAATGTTTCCTAACAATTTTTCCTCTAAAATCGATTTTTTTCCTTTGGTTTTGTGTGTATTATTGTCAGTCTGTAAAAGTGACGTACTACTCGGACAACTTCGTTCCTAGCAGTGACCTAGGAGTCCAAGATGCATTTCGACATCCTCCCCTTGCTGTTCCCGAACCATTTCAGTGGTGTTTCCATCAATTTCTGACCTTTTCCTATGAACCAAACACCCTCCCCTCTTCAGAGCAGGGGATGCCTGGTTTAATGCTCTGGTTCTCCCACCAACTTCCATTGTGCTCGGGGGCTCTGTAGAGCACCCGAGCATCCCAGAGTGTTCTACTCGAGCACCAGAGCACTTTAGTGCTCTATCAACACTAATAACTGTATTATCATTGTGGTCTGGCTGATGGGACCCCTACAATCATGAGAACATGGGTTCCCAAGTCCTTTGTGTTAATAGAGTTGGCCTCATTTACCATCTATGATACTTCTAAGTGCAGCATTCTACTGTCCTGGGCAATCCCATAGATGTGAATGCAGTCAATGTCACACATATGCACTGCTGCTTCATACCAAGGGACAGTGAAAACCCATTGCATATAATCAGTGGGAGTCCCAGTGGTTGGACCCCAATGATCATACCTTTATCACCTATCCTGCAACTAGATAATGTTGTTCTTGCCCAGCCACTTTAAGCTTAATTTAGATAACCCCATTAATGAAAAATTAGTTTTTTCAATTGTTTATAAATAGGAAAGACATACAGATTAGTGTTGATCAAGCACCAAAGTGCTTGTGTGCTCAAGTAGAACACTTTTCAATGCTCTGGTGTTCTACCGAGCACCCGAGCACAATGGAAATCAATGGAAGAACCCCAGGCACCCCTGCTCTGAAGAAGGGAGGGTGTCAGGGCTCTAGTCCAGTTTAGGAGTCCCTGCTCTGACTCCATATATAGCTATATCCATATATGGAGTCAGTGCTTGTGGACACCCCAGTGTATTTAAATCTAATTTCTGAAAAGTTTCTGCCGGGATTTGAAGTCCCAACGTAGTACATTAGAGACAAGGACCTTATCCACTCAGCTATAAAGCTGAATGCTAAACTGTGTCAGAAAAACCTCATAGAAGCTTCTGATTTAGTGAGTATTCCTATTCAGCAGAAGACTTATTTTATATTTCTGTGCAGGTTAACATGTTGTTGTATTGTGTAGTGGTTAAAGTCCTTGTCTCTAATGTACAAGGTTGGGAGTTTGAATCCATTCAGAAACATATATATATATATATATATATATATATATATATATATATGTGTTTTTAGCCATAATATATTTACATATATATATTAAAAATATAAAATATATTATAATATATGTAAATATATTATGGCTAAAAACATCCGTTGTAGTTTCCCACATATTATGCAGTCATATATATCAGAAGTGTGCGTATATATATATATAAATATATATATAAATGATAGAAGTTCAGGGCAGCACACCTGGTAAAAGGTACTGGGTGCCAGCGGTGTCGACACCAAGTCCAAAAAGCGTCAATAAACGAAGAAATAAGCACACCGCAGCACATCCATCAGGTGAAAAAATTGTGGGATCCTTTATTCACCCAAGTAGCGACGTTTCGGTCCGCTTACTGGGACCATTTTGAAAATGGTCCCAGTAAGCGGACCGAAACGTCGCTACTTGGGTGAATAAAGGATCCCACAATTTTTTCACCTGATGGATGTGCTGCGGTGTGCTTATTTCTTCCTTTATATATATATATATATATATATATATATATATATAATTTATTTATTTTTTATTACACATTTATTTTTGTGCCATACACATATCTCTGCTCAAACTTTAAAAACATTAGTGCAGAGATCTCAGCAGTGACTGCTGGCCTGCCCATAGAGAAGGCAGGGATGTTTTTTCACTGTCTCTGGCTTTTCTACCACTTGATGCACAGCGCTAAATTTTAGCACAACCAGTAGAACCTGCTGCTGAATTCAAGAGGTATGATAAGAGTATCAGATGGCATCAGCTGGGCACAGCATATTGGGCAATGAAATGCCATATCTGTGAAAAATATTACAATTATTATTTTGCACGGTCTGTTGCACATTCATTTCCACAAAATATCTGTGGATTCAAAATGCCCCTAATAGGGGGCACAATTTCCAAAATTGGATCACTTCTTTGGGGTTTAATTTATTATTTCTGCCCAGAGCATCTACAGTTGCCTGCACAAGCTGCGTAAATCACCACACTGAGCCTTAATGTCCATGATGCTCTTATACTCCTCAAGCAAAAGATTAGGGCTACACATAGGGAATTTCTTAAGCCAGGAAGCACAGAATAATAAGAGGGCTGACTTTCCACACTGGCACTCGATGGACACAATATACTGGGCACTTAAATGGCGGATCTGTGAAAAAATTGACATTTTCACCATCTGCTATAAAAAAAAAATTGCAAAAAACTTATGGGGTCAAAATGCTTATTACACCCCTTGATAAGTTCTATGAGGGGAGTGTTTTCTAAAATCGAGTCACTTCTTGGGGTTTATTTTTTTTTCTTTCTTTATTTCACCTCAGAGCCTCTGCAGATGGTACTTTTTCTTTTCTGAGTCCTGTAGTATGCTCAAACAGCAGTTACCGTATGTCATGTAATTTTGAAAATATTTTAGTAAATTTGCCTCTTAAAATCAAAGCCTAAAAAAATAAAATAACAATTACAAAATGACAGCAACATAAAGTAGACATGTGGGGAATTTAAATTAAAAACTGTTTTGTGAACTATTATAAGCAGAGAAATTCATATTTAGAAAATTGCTAATTTTACCACTGGTGTTGAGCGAATCTCAGTGTTGATTCGAATTTCAGGGAAAAATTTGATTCGCTGCAAAGACCAATTTCCTTGTGCTTGGTGGTAGTGAATTGATTTTCTCTGGAATGGCTGTAAAAACAAATTAAAATCATACTTACCTCATCCATTTGCTTGCGACAAGCTGGCCGCTGCCATCTTGATTGAAGTTCCCGCACAAAATCCTGTGCACGGTGACATATGATGTCACCACATCAGCCAACAGGCCACGCAAGATTTTGCGCTAGATCTTCAATCAAGATGGCAGGCGGCCAGCTCGTTACAATCAAATGGATGAGATAAGCATAATTTAATATTTTTTATTTTACTATTTAATATCAATGTCAGATGCCATGATCAGCTATGAATGTAGCAACTGAGGGGTACAATGTTGCTCCCTGCCATTGCATCCACATAAAAAAATGTGCTTTGTGACTAGTAATTCATCATGAAGTGAATTAATTTGGTAAAATTGGGCGAAGCAGCCAAATAAAATTTTTGAATACTTCACTCATCACTATTTGCTACTAAATTTTGGATTTTTTTTATTTTTTTTAAATAAATACAGGTAAAACATTTGGACCCAATCTTACCACTAAAATGAAGTATGATGTGTTGCAAAAAATGTGAAAATCACTTGGAACAGTAAAAGCATTCCACATAACATAACCACATTACCACATAAAGTGACATGTCAGATTTGTAAAATTTGCCTTGGTCAAAAAGCTGAAAATTTAGTTTGGTCTGGAAGTGGTTAATCTGGTTAAGTACTCCAGTTTCTCTTGAATCAAATTCAATACCTGTATGTGCTAACCTCCTTTCTCGTGGTTTCCCTGAGAGCATGCTGATTATCAGTCATTTTCCTGGGACTGTGCAAATGTACAATGCAAAAATTTAGGGGTCCCTGGTATAGGGAAGTCATGTTGAATGACCCTCTTAATGCATATGTCTAAATGAAAGTAGAGCATGTGTCCAGGTCACTAAGCAGCAGGGGGAGGGCATCAGAGAGACTTTTTTTCATTTTTTTCCAATCTGTCCAGCCCCTCCTGCACATAGGGCTATCTGGTCACCTGGTGGCCAGAAGGGTTGTGACTCTCTGCTAATGGTTCTTAACAGAGAGAAAAAAAGAGCTCAAAACACAACAGCAAACACTACCAACCAGGTCCTGCTCTGGCAGACCTCAGCAATGGAGAGAGGTGTTGGTGAAGGATCTGTGATGATGTTATGTGACATGAGGGGGTGGAGCTTTGTACATAGGAGAAGAAAACAAAGAAGCAATGAAGTCAGTCTGAGAGAAAGAGAAATGTTGGGAGTTGCAGTTTTCTTCTCTTATAGCTCTATGGTATCACATAATAACAGCCTGGATATACTGAGTGTTATACTTCTGTCCTCTTACACCTTCTCTCTGTAATGTCCAATAGCAAACTCTGGGACGTAGTTAGGAAAATAGTTAAATAGTAGGCTCCAAATTTGGTGAGTAAAACTATCATTTATCTCATAGATTTCTAGTTTTATTTGGCTGACGCTGTCATATAGATTATGGTCTCTATTCTGTGTATAGTAGTATTGAGTCCCACTGTCCAGGGTATGATTGAAGGTTATGAAAGTGGTCACCATAACAGCGGTGTTAGGTGTTATGTCGATTGGTAAAGCAGCAGTGAGATCGACCTACAGCTCAGAGGGACCTAGTGGCAGTGTGTTTGTGAGATAATTATATTATACTTACTAATATAGTCCTTGTTGAAATTTGCACTATTTTCTGTATTTCTTATGGTATGCTCCCTTGTTTACTAAGTCTTTTCTGCCGTCCACACAGAGGTCTTGTCCATAAAATGGCTGCAGATGGAGGGTCATGTTATAAGGAGAATCATCTCCATGTGATGCCTCCTCCATTTAAATACACTGCACCTGCCATCTGACCTTGTTCTGCTGTGAGTTTAGTGGAGGTGCAGTGTGTTTAAATGGATGAGACATCACCTGGAGGTGATTTGCCTTGTCACATGGCAAGTCATTTTATGGACAGGACCTCTGTATGGACAGCAGACAAAAACTTTATAAACAAGAGAGCATATCATATGAAATGCAGAAAAAGGTGCAGAATTTTAACAAAGACTGCATTAGTAAGGCTATATATTCATCTTACATACATATTGGTGAACAATAACTAGAAAGTGGCCAACCCCATTAAGTGTGCATGTGTATAGGGGAGTTGTGAGGCATAGCCTAGGGCAGTGTTGGCGAACCTATGGCACGGGTGCCAGAGGGCGGCACTCTGAGCCCTCTCTGTGGGCACCCACACCCTGGAAAAAGTCTATGGTGTACCAATATGCTTTAGACTTTTCCTGCCATTCATCAGTGCAGGGAACACTATGAACAGCACAGGCAGCGCATTGAATGTAGGCAGGTTATTACAGCTAAACGATAAAGTACATGGAAGATATACTATATTGGACTGTTGTATTCAGGGTAAATTGCCGTGTTGGCACTTTACGATAAATCAGTGGGTTTTGGGTTGCCGTTTGGGCACTCGGTCTTAAAAAGGTTCACCATCACTGGCCTAGGGAGTGTTTGGCCAGTCAGCTATCTAAACAGATGTGTATGGAGTAGAGGGAGGATCCAAGGAAGATATCCCACATAGAGTGCAGACTGAGGAGTGAACACACAAGGAAAATGTTTATAAGAAAACAGTATCCTGGATACCTAAATCCCCCATGCATTACAGGGAGGGACATACCCATATGAGACAATTCAGAAACTACGAGCAGAATATGAGGGGTGTCAAAATAAATTGTGTGAAGATTATAGATTGCAACTTAGATATATCATTTTTTGTTATTTCAATGAAAGTAATCACTAACATATGTAAAAATTATTTTACATCTCAAAGGTGTCCATAGCTTCTAAGTTTAACAAGCCACACGCCTATGTGATTGTCATATAGCAAGGAATGCTCTTCCTGCTCAATTAGAACTAGCAGAGATCCTGTGAGGAATGACACATAAAGTATATTAGAAAACAGCCTAACATTTCATTCTAAAATAAATGTGTTTTATTTGTTAAAAAATCGAATACCTCTTGAAGTACCACTTTCGAGAACCTCTGGTAATACAGTGAACATATCATCCATGCATATATCTTAGGTCTTCTACCAGTCACCTCTTTATCATGTTCTCTAATCTCATATCATGTTGAAGCAAGCTGTAAATATACTCTGCAGACATATACTGTCTGACTGAATTACAGTTATGACTTCCTATAGTTTAGTAGAAAAAATATTAGTCAAATGATGGGCTGATCATAAAATATTTGTTTAGTTTAAAAATCCAGTTATATACAGTATATATAACAAATAACAAAATCCTGCATAGAGACACTGAGTGCATCACCGATCAAAATGACAGTGTATCCCAGAATGATGAAGCAATTTCTCACATATTACAGCATTTATCACCTATCAGTTATGTATTCAAATTGAATTTACTGCTTGTCAGTTAGGTTAGCATGATAAATTATTTTCTATCTAAGGGAATATAACTTTCAAGTATAAAGCCATGCATTAAATACCAAATAAAAAGCCTATTTGAAGAAAATAACATCTCTTCCCCAGTCTTGCTCCCAAATGTAATTGAAAAAGGAAAGTTTATTGCTAGTTTTATGTCTTTTTATTATTAAAATAAATGTTGTAAAATCTTTGCGTGAAATGTAGAACTTAAAAACGATTTAACATTTTTTTTCTCTATTTGCAAAGCCTCTGAAAATTGTACCTGGTGGAAATAATATTAGCATTATTTCAACTAGGTTGCACTTTAGTAGGGATAATGCAGGATACAATAGTGATAAGGAAACATGCCATCATACACAGTGACATAAATGAGAAATCCAAATTATATATTAAATTAAGGTAATCATAGGCAGAGTGAGCAGTCAAGAAACACAATAGTGTCCATAATGATCACATAATTCAGAGATGGCTAGAACTTCAGCCAACAGCAGAGATAACACTTTAAAGGGGTTGGCCACTATAAGTATAAAAACAAATAAAGTGCCCCAGACAATAACTAAAGCCAAGAGGAATTTGTATCATGACAGATATACTGTATATATATATATATATATATATATATAATATTTTTCTATTGCATTTAGCATAGCATGCTCCCATTAATGAGAGACTGTGTGGGTGGAGCTGCTGCAAAGTGGAAGTAAAAACCCTGGGAGGGAAGGGATGCGAATGAGCTCTTAACAAGCTGTGCCTTTAATGTCACCAGATGCAAGGCAGCTATCCTATAAATAAATGTTCAGCTCTTAAAAGAACCTTGAGACATGACTTGGATATCAAACAAGCCAAGCCAGCACCTCATTTGCAGACAGCTGTTTCGGGGTAATTGCCGCTCATCAATTCAGAGCAGAGAGTACTGGCTTAAATGGGTAAGAGGCCTGTGTCCGGGTAAGGGGAGAACTAGCTCTCCTTAGGGAAAGAGCACCTTAATCAGTGTGCGGAGAATTACAGGCCATACATGCTCCTCTAAAATTTTGGGAGGGAAGGGATGCAAATGAGCTCTTAACAAGCTCTGCCTCTAATGCCACCAGATGCAAGGCAGCTATCCTCTCTCGGACGGAATCCAAAACAAATTTTCTCATCCTTGGGGCGCATGCACACAAATGTATATTTTGTCAGTATTCATTCCATTTTTTTTTACAGTCCATATGCGGAACCATCAATTTCAATGGGGCCACAAAAAAAAACGGAAATCAGTCTGTGTGCATTCCGTATCCCGGCAAGTCCGTTCATCAAAAAAATAGAACATGTCCTAATCTTGTCCATTTTGCGGACAAGGACAGGCATTGTTACAATTAGAGATGAGCGAATCAACTTCGGATGAAACATCCAAAATTGATTCACATAACAGTTGGTTCTAATACTTGGCTCCGATGAGCCAAAGTTATTGCTTTGCGAAGTCTCAGGAGGCTTTGCGTAATAACTTCATAAATTCATTTGTACTGTAGAAAACCATTTCCAAAACTCAGGATCTGTTCCAAAATACATACAGTTGTGTGCATGAACCCTTAGGTACATGTTAGATCATCATGTTAACTGCTGAGCAATGATCATTCTCTTTCTCTAAAGCTTCATTCACACGTCCGTGGAACACGGTCCGTGAGTTACCGGACTGGCATCCTGCTTAGTGCAGGATCGCACTGCTTCATTTATTGCTATGAGGCCGTGCGCTTTGTGCCGCCGCCGCAGTACAAAGCGCACGGCGTCATAGAAACCAATAGTGATGGATGAACATAGGCCGGGACGATTTGCGAACACAATTGCAAAAAAGCGATTCACTTTAATGGCAGGCGAACCTGAAAAACCTTCAGGTCATTATTGCAGCCACCAAATACTTACAATAAGTGCACAAATCGTCTCACAACATGGACAGTGACATACCAGAGGGGGATCAATGGCAAATATTCACAGAAAATATATGTATTTTAATCAGGGGCCATTTTTATGTGTCTTAAAGTGAAACTCTCAAAAACGTGGCCTACTGGAGCCTAGAAACATTTTATTTTAGGCCATGGGAGTACAGGCCCCACATTAGGAATCCACCGGACAGAAAACATGAAGTGATTATGTGGCTAGAGCTATATTAGACGGTCATTGGATAACAATTTTACTGCAGGCCAGTGGACTATAGGCCCCAAAAATTATTAATTCACCACACAGACAAGAACAATTGATAATGTGGCTGGAGGTACATTAGACGGTCACCGTATAACAATTTTACTGTTGGCCATTTAGATTACAGGCCCCAAAAATTATGCATTCACCGTACATAAAAGACCAAGTGATTATGTGGCTGGATTTATATTAGATGGTCAATGGATATCAATTTTACTGCAGGCCAGTACAAATATATGTCAAATACAGGACAAAAAATATAAAATTGGATTAAAAACATGGCTAACGAAATCCCCCCTCTTGAAAAACCCCAAATGATAATAGTTGAAATTTGATAACACATGGTCGTCACAGATGTTGAAATCCTCCGAGGTCCCAAACATTAGGCATTCACCGGACAGAAAAGGCCTTTTATGCCACAGTATTTACATAAGACAGGGACCATTATTTGTTCTGGTTAGTGGCGGATATGTGTGGGCTTGCATGAGGAAATTCAATTAAACATGGTCATCACAGGTGTTGCATTCCTCCGAGATCCATGCCCCATTCATTTTTAGAAATGTGAGGTTGTCCACACTGTC
Source organism: Bufo gargarizans (assembly GCF_014858855.1). Classification (NCBI taxonomy): domain Eukaryota; kingdom Metazoa; phylum Chordata; class Amphibia; order Anura; family Bufonidae; genus Bufo; species Bufo gargarizans. The sequence goes on along the minus strand of NC_058084.1, from coordinate 289,097,133 downwards.
GTGTACTAGGTGAGTGCAAATCACCTAGTACACGCAAATCACCTCAATCGGTCACAATCCCCCCTGCTACACTGAATGTCTTTTCAGACAGGACACTCGATGAGGGGCAAACCAAGAGTAGCATGGCAAATTGTGCCAGCTCTGGCCACAGGTCAAGCTTGCACACCCAGTAGTCAAGAGGTTCCTTGCTTCTCAGAGCGTCCACATCGGCCATTAACCTAATTAGATGTTCCAGTAGCGTTTTTCCCTCTGTATAGCTGTGGTATCTCAGCAGAACCGCACACAAATGCTGCAAAATACAAATGCACCCAAATTAGAAGTATATTATAGGTATATCACACCACTGCCTCAGTCATTTTTTGGGGGGGGTCGACTGGTTTATCACACCAGTTGCAATTAGTAGTTCCAATAGCGTTTTTCCCTCTGCATAGCTGCAGTATCGCAGCAGAACCACACACAAATGCTGCACAATACAAATGCACTATAATATACTTTCTATGTTAGAAAGTATATTCTAAGTTTATATCAAGGGGAGAAAAACAGAACGGGATCTAATTAAATTTGCTTCTCAGCGCAATATGAAAGTGTACAGCCCCCTATACTACATGCTGTACAAGAGGCATTAGTGTACATTTTGATCAAAAGGCATAAGCCCACTCACCACACCAGGGTCACCACTCTTTGAGTGAGCACACTGCAGTGACAAAGCGGCACTGCCCTAGTGGGTAGCAGGACCCAGGAGTGTGGATGTTTGATCCAGTTCTGTTTTTCTCCCCTTGATATATTACAATTTTATCACACCCCTCAGTATGCCACACCTATCGATAGCACACCTATACCAGTCCTTAAAAGGACTTTTGTGGCCCTATTAGCTAGCGTTTGGTGTCTCTATATTCTCTAACAGTCTGTCCATGCTCCACACAACAACCTCTCTACACTAGCAAAAGACTGAATGTAAAATGGCGTTAAGATGCATTTCACCATGTCACAAGCAAGTTCAGTCAGTTTTGTCTGCAATTGTGTTCAGTGCTTCGTATTTTTCGTGCGGGTGCAATCAGTTTTCATGTGTTTTTCACAAGCGTAAAAAAGCCCAGAAGATTTAAAACCAACATCTCCTAGAAACCAGCAGTGAAAAACACAATGCATCTGTATTGTATCCAGATGCAATTCTTTTTTCACGGTAGCCCAGGGCTGCGTAAATAATGCAGAATATAGAACATTCTGCGATTCTGACGCAACGCAGAAATGATGTATGAAAAACAACAGTCATGTGCACAGACCCATTAAAATGAATTGGTCAGGATTCAGTGCGGGTGCTATGCGTTCACCTCACACATTGCACCCGCGCAGAAAATTTGCTCGTATAAAAGGGGCCTAAGAGAATAATGTCCCTGGAGAGTCAAAAACATGTATTGTTATTAGTGTTGAGAAAATCGACCCTCGGATCCAAGATGTTTGAATGCTGTACAGAGATTCCTCTCCATAAATGATTCAAATGTATGGGCTCCGGCCAGGGACATTCGTTATCACTGAAGTCTCACAGGACTTCGTGAATAACTTCAGGATTTCATTTTTCAACTTGAAAATCATTTTTTTTTTTTTTTTTTATTATGTTTTTATTGTTTTTCAACATAAAAAAGGAAACAGGGGGTAACAAGGTACCAGGAATAAGGCACGCAGGCCTACCTATGAGTTAAAATAAGTACATCACTGTTTAGCATCAAGTACAGTACTGTCCAGCAGTAAGAGTCGTACAAGTTCAGGTCATGCATATCATAAAACATATAGGGAGCCATAGGATTAAAAACATAAGTAAAGAGCCCAATCAGCAGGGGTGCGTCTCCGAGGGGGGCAAGGACTTAGCGTTCAGCAAAATTGGAACCTGGGGGCAGGACCGTATAGACATAGTACCTAGTGAGGACATCAATCCCTTAATAGGCCAATATCAATAAGGGGTGAAATAAGCAATTTTATAGAAACAGCCTCCCAAACCGAAGGTAAGTTACCCGCCCAATGGTCAATATAGTTGAGAGGGAGATTTGATGTGAAATGAGCCCGAGGCGTCGGGCAGAAATTCTCAGGTGGATTGGGTTACTTATTTGGGTCTCTGTAAACCGACCACAAAAGCCATTTCCTGAGAAATGTGCCATGTGACCGCGTTTCCCACGAAGAGAGTTCTTCAAATCTTTGAAGTTGGTCCATTTTTTGTAACCAGTCTTCAATGGTTGGGACATGGGGTTGCAGCCAATGCTTGGGTAGCAGGAAGCGGGCCGCAATCAGCATTTGAGTAAATACATATGGCGGCTTTGACTTTTGTGCTATTGGAGGGATGGAGAGGAGGGCTAGCTGGGGTGAAATGGGAATAGAGGTCCCACAAATCAAGTTTGACTGAGCAAAGATCTCCGTCCACCATTTATAAATAGGGGGGCAGGACCACCATATATGAAAGAAGGTTCCCCTCTCCCCGTGGCACCTCCAGCAGTCATCAGAGGCTGATGTTGAATACAGCGATGTTTTATCAGGGGTATTGTACCATCTGGTGAGGATCTTATAATTATTTTCCTGGATCCGTACACAGCGGGAGGCACCATGGGGAGAGCACAGCAGACGGGGCAGACTACTAAAGGGGATCACGATATCAAGGTCTCTTTCCCAACAAGTAATGAATGCTGGCTTGGAAATCATGGGAGGTGAACGGAGTCTACCGTAGATTAACGAAATGAGCCTCCCAGGGACTGAGTGGTGAGAGATAATCGACTCAAACCACACCAAAGGGCGAGAAAGGTCTCCTATTTCTACGTGTTGCTTCAGGAAAGCTCTAATATAGATGACAGTGAAGATATCACAGGGATGTGGGTTTAGGAGGGCGTCAGTTGATTGTTGATCCATCCAGTTACCCGAGGGGAGTGCCAAAGCAGTGATGCACAAGGGAGAGGACTTTAATCCCTGGGAGGACGCGGATCGTATGGGGTAAGGGGCTGTATCTACAATATCTTTTATTGTCAGTAGGGGGGATGGGAATGGAACAGAGCAGTGTGAGGACGAGAACCATTTCCAGGCCTCTAGCGTGGCTTTTATTATTGGGTATTGGGAATATTGTCCAGAGAGAACCGTTTGGGAACCAAGGAGTAGGGCCCTAGGAGATTTTTCCAATATGGCCAAATCGGTTGCTACCGAGAGAGAATACGGGGGGAGGCGCAGCCAGGCTACCACTCGAGTAAGGAGGATAGCCCTACCATAAATTTCGGGGTTAGGCATACCAATCCCTCCTGCATGTCTAGGTCTAATTAGAAGGGAATGGGATAGTCTAGCCTTTTTGTTATTCCAGATGAAAGATCTAAACTTCTTGGAGACTTGCACATAGTATTGCTTGGGAACTGGGATTGGTAGGACTTGCTGTAGATATGTCAGTCTAGGGAGGATTAAGGATGTGAGAAGATTCTTGCGGCCGAACCAGGAGAGGGTCGGGTTAGATTGTGCTAACTTGTCGATGGCCTCGAATATAGATTTTTGTAATGGGATATAGTTAAGGGAAAAAAGATCGTTAATATTAGGACTGAGTTTAATCCCTAAATAAGTGATAGTGGGAGAAGACCAGTTGAAGGGGGAATCCTTCTTTAAATCGTCCTGTGTGGATTGGGGAATTCCCCTACATAGGACGAGGGATTTGCTTGCGTTAATTTTAAAATCTGATGCTAAGCTGAAAGCGTTCAAATGGGCTTGAATCCTAGGTAGGGAAAGTTTAGGGTTGGTCGTCATCATGAGGACATCATCTGCAAATGCTGCAATTTTCTGTTCCCTGCCTCCCAAACATAGACCCGAAATCTCCCCATCTCGCCTAATGATGGCAAGAAGCGGCTCTAGAGCCAGGACAAACAGGAGGGGCGAAAGGGGGCAGCCCTGTCTTGTCCCGTTACTTATCGGGAAAGGGGGCGATAGACCACCGTTAACCTGTACTCTAGCTGATGCCTGCTCGTACATGGCGAACACCGCCCCCACAAAGGGGTCAGGGAGATCAAATTTAAGCAAAACGCTCTTTAGGTATTGCCAATTGACCCTATCAAACGCTTTTTCCGCATCCGTACTAAGGAAAAGCAGGGGGGAGGAGTGCTTCTTGGCGTGACAGAGTACGTTTACCACTCTGGTAGTGTTGTCTTTACCTTCCCTGGCCCGGATGAAGCCAACCTGATCGCCATGTACGAGGAGGGGAAGGAAAACAGCAAGCCTATTGGCCATCATCTTAGCGAGGAGTTTGAGGTCTATGTTTAGGAGGGATATGGGCCTGTAATTGGAGCATTGTTTAGGGTCCTTCCCCTCTTTGGGTATAAGAGAAATGTGTGCCACCGTCATATCTCTGGAGAGTGGGCAGCCGAGTAGAGATTGGTTACAGACCTTCAAGAGGTGGGGGAGAAGAAGATTCTGAAAGGTCTTGTAATATGAAAGTGGAAGGCCATCGGGGCCCGGGCTTTTCCCTATGGGCATTTGTGACATGGTGGTCTTAAGTTCCAAAATGGTAAAAGGGGCTTCTAACTTCAGCTTCTGTTCGGATGAAAGGTGGGGCATCTCGGATGAGTCTAAGAAGCTTTCTATAGCCGATTTTCTGCTGTCGTCGGAATCAGGGGGGGAAAGGTTATATAGACTATTATAGAAGTCCCGGAATTGAGTTGCAATCTGGGAAACTGAAAAGATCGATTTCCCACCAGAGGTATGAAGCTGATGGACATAGTTAGAAGACCTTCTCCCCCTGACTCTGCTCATCAGAAACTTGGTCGCTTTATCCCCATGAGCGAAAAACTTGTGTTGCATACTCATGAAGTATTTAGCAGTTCTTGCCGCTAACAGGGATTTAAGCTTTGCTCTATATTCAGAAAGCTCTCTTAACTGGGGTTCAGAGGGGGAGGACTTATGGCTATGCTCCAAGCTCTGAATTTTCTGCAGGACTTCGTCTATAGCTTTTCCTTGAAGTTTTTTCCTGTAAGACCCGATGTTAATAAAGTGACCCCTGATAACCGGCTTATGGGCGTCCCAGAGGGTATTACTTGAGATATCAGTGCTCCCATTCAAGGAGAAATAATCAGCTAGATGTTTGGAGATTTGGTCTATCAGATCCTGGGAGCCTAAGAGGGTTTCATTAAGTCGCCAATTAAAACAAGATGGGTTTTTCACGGGAGCTAGGACCCTAATAAATATTGGGGAGTGGTCAGACAGGTGGATGGAACCTATAGATGCTGTGTTACATAGATGGAGGTGTTCTTTGGAAATAAAAAAATAGTCTAGACGATGATACGTGCCATGAACAGGAGAGTAAAAGGTGTAATCGTGGTCATTGGGGTGAAGAGAACGCCAGACGTCAATCAGGTGAAGATCCCAAAGGGTTTTCCTAATGAGTTTAAGGGATCTGCCAGAGTGGGAAGATTTGTGTGTGGATATATCTAGTTGAGGGAATAGGGCAATGTTAAGGTCTCCTCCCACTATCACAATCCCCTCACTAAAAAGGTTGATAATAGGGGCTAGACTGGCTAACCAGTGGGACTGGTTGGAGTTGGGACCATATACATTAACGAAGGTGTAGGTCTGTTGTCCTATTGAGCCCTTGATCAGTATATATCTTCCCTCAGGGTCAAGCAATTGGTCAGCAAGCTTAAATGGGATCTTTTTGTGGAAACCTATGCTCACCCCACTGGACGCAGAGGAGTTACCTCCACAATGATACCAGGTGGAATAATAGGAATACTGCATGTTTGGGTAGCGGTTAAAACTATAATGCGTCTCCTGGAGGAACACCACCTCGGCCTTAGCTTTTCTCAGAACGGCAAAAACCTGACTCCTCTTGGATGGGGAGTGAAAGCCCTTGACATTGTAAGAAGCCATAAGTAGATCAGCCATATGACATAGTGTGAGTGGAGTTACCTCTAAGCCAGTAATGTCCCCTCCAGGAGAGCAAGGAGGTGTCGTACAGACTCTTCTCAGTATGCTTTGGCAAGATCAGGATGCAGCATAGGACGCGTAAGGCGGTCAGGAGTGTCTCATATCCTGGGGGAAAGAGCAAGTAGGAAAAGGGGACAAAACATAACAGGGGAAACAAAGGAAAACTAAGCATAATTACATATGCAACGTACATGTGGGGGGAGTGTGGTCTTGTGACCATGCAAGAGGACGTATAACAAATCAAAATTCTAATGAGCAATCAGGGACAATGGGCCCGTCTGGTCAGTATGGCGAGCACATACATTATAGCGGTTAATCTATTAAAGGAACTTTAGCAAGAACTTCAAGTGAGGACCTACTCAGGGAGAGAAACAATACAAGTTAAGTCCCATACATACAAAGAAGGGTCACTGCTGAGTAGGCTGGTGGTCTAGGGAGTTGCTTCTGGGGGTAAACTGCAGACCCCTCTTCCTAGATCTGGTTGACTTCGGAGTACGTTGGACCTCAAATGGAGCTATTGCAGGAAGGTCCGGTAGGTCGTTCAAGTCCTGATAGAGCTCCCAATTCTCAATCGGCAACGGGTTAATGCTCAGGACGTCGTAGGCAGCTTGTAAATCCGTGTAAGACGAGATGAAAACTTTCTTCCCTGCACGGGTAAAAGAGAGTCCAAAAGGATAGGACCAGCGGTATATGATCTTGTTAGAGCGGAGCCAGTCGGTCAGAGGCTTCAATGCCCTGCGTTTTCTCAGGGTAGAGGGGGCTAGATCTTGATATATTTCAATTTTGAAGTCCTCATAGGATAAATCTGAGCTATTACGGGCAGCTTCTAAGATGGCGGACTTGACCGGGAAATTCAGAAATTTGCATATAACATCTCTGGGTGGGTCAGCAGGCTTGGGTTTCGGGCGCAGGGCCCTATGTGCCCGTTCAATGATCACCTCTTGCGGGAAGTCGGGGCCCAACAGTGAACTACATATAGCCAGGACAGTCACCGAGATATCCCCAGGTGGAACCGCCTCTGGAATTCCGCGGAATCTCAAGTTGTTGCGGCGCCCCCGGTTTTCCTGGTCTTCGATCGCGTTATGCAGCCCGTTCAGGTAGGTAGAGCAGCGGCGCAGGGCATCCGACACTGCCGTATGGTGGTTCAGGGACGCTGCTTGATGCGTTTCTAGGGCTTCCACCCGGTCCCCAATATGACGTACCTCTTGTCTGAATGCCGCAAATTCCGTGAGGATAGGCTCCATTACCCCGCTCAGGGCCCGGTCCAGATACTTTCTGGTTATGGGTAAGTCGGAGCTGGCCTGGGGATCCTCCGACTCGCTCTCTCCTTCAGATGGGCCTGGAGCGCGCTTTGCAGCTTTAGGCTGTGGTGTCGGCGCCATCTTGGTTTCTTTCTGTGCGACCGTTGCTGCGGCTTTCCGGAGGAATTTCTCCATATCGCCCGGAGGAACTTGGTTCTTGAAGGTAGCGGAGGAGTCCACTTGCTTCGGGTTACCGATTTTGACCATTATCTCCCGACAGTGCTGATGTTAGCTTATGTTACACACAGTCCTCTTAAGAGAGCACAGAGCTATGCAGCCATCTCCGTCTGGCGCTAGCTCCGCCCCCCCTTGAAAATCATTTTAAATCTTGGATCCAAAGTCGGCTTTCGTACCAAGGTACCACCGTTACCAAAGGCGACTTCGGATTCCTGTTTTAAAATGGTTTTAAAGTTTAAATATTGAATGCCGAAGTTCGAGACTTTGGTGATAACCCATTTCAGTATTGGATCTTGGATCAGAAGGTCGATTTGCTCATCTCTAATTGTTGCTATAATTATTATAAAAATGTGTGCTTACCCTTTATTTCCAATACCAACTGTATTTAATTTTGATTCAACTTTATTGTCATTACACATGTAAAGTTCAGGGTAAGGAAATACAGTGTAATAAAAACAAGTTTTATACAGATAAGGATAGTGTAGAAAGTAGGAATAGTTATGTGAAGATTATGTACAAATAAGTTAAGTACACAGGTGTTTATATTGCTATATAGAGTGCAAATATACAGATGTACTATGGACAAATATACAGATGTACTAATGTATACATATATACAGATATACAGATGTACTGATGTATACAGATATACAGATGTGCTGATGTATACATAAATATACAGATATACAGATGTGCTGATGTATACATAAATATATAGATATACAGATGTTCTGATGTATACATAAATATATAGGTATACAGAAAAAAGTTCTATTGCTATACAGACGGTGAATACACAGATGTACTTAGAACAAGTACAGTATACAGATTTACTATGAACAAGTTATACAGATGCGCTACATATATACAAATTTACAGATAGTAAACAGATCTGCAAAATGCTATGAATATAGCTCCAGAAGTTGAAGAGTAGCGCTATGGACAGTCTGTAATAGTGAACAATGTAGTGTAAGTACCTACTACAGCAGAGACTTATGCTATGACAGTGTCCCAACTATAGCAACCAATGTGAACATACCGTGAATGTTGAGAATGAATGAATGACAGTCATGATCAAGGTCATAGTAAGGGATGGAGGGGAGGAGGAGTGCAGAGGGTTAAGTGAGTATGGAGGAAATGGTTCAGAGGTGGACTGAGTTCAGTAGGGTGACAGCTGTGGGGAAGAAATTTGAGGACCTAACTACGGAATCCACCCTGAGTCGGCTTCCTGCACAGTTGCAAGCTTTATAATGCAAACATCCTTAATGGTTGTTCGATGTAAAAAAATAAATAAAAATACTCTAAAGTACTATAAATAGTAAACACAATGCTTTTGAAAATAGTTGCCCCCTTTTGGACCCGTCTCATTCTTCCATTACATGGATGGACAGTCACTTGAATTGCTAACATGTGATGTTGGAAGTGTTCTGCAGGTGACAACAGCTGATCACAACGATTAGGTTTCAAACTGCGAGACAACATTTTAAAAGCATGAAAAGGCAAACTAAAAAGCTGTGACATTGAACTTTATTTGTTGTTTGGCTCATTATGCTTGAGTAATTACATAAATGACAGTCTACAACATCTGTACTATTAAAACTGTTGAAAGTGGAAAGAAGAACCTGCAGCTGAAATAGCCTGGTGAATAAATTGCATGTATTATATTAATCTGTTCTACAAATGAGTTTCCAACACACATATGTATGCTAATGTGATTGCTACCGATACAGACAGGTCTTTTCAGAAGAACAGAATAGCAGAAGAAATACTGTACATTTAGACCTTTCATAAACCTTGTTGAAGCAGGTTCCTACTGAAATAATAATAGATATTCTAGAATAAAATAAAGTTGATTTAATTATTAATGAAATGGCAAAATAATGCTGGTGATATTAGTAAACTGTGTAACAGTATTGGGCTATTTTAACTCATGCTACCCACTGACATGTTTAGTATTCAATGATCCATTCCATAACACATTAACCCCATAATCAGTGCAAGGCATAGATCAGGGAAACACTACTTCTGTAAAGAAATTACCCAAGACAGTATAACACTTCCAACTATAACTTATACTATAGTAGTCTACTGTACCTCCCTTAGTCTCAACAAAAGTCTAAGAATATACCAAAATCAATGGAAATAGTTTTATCAATTCACTGTTGATAATCATACGGTATAATATGAAAAGCTGTTGGTAACACGTACCATACATCATACAGTTAGACAGGCTATTAAACATTTGACCTCTTTCCTTTGTGTTTTATAGCTTCACTCTGATGTGGACAAGGGCGTTGGATCAGTGAAATATACCCTCTTAGGTGATGGAGCTGGTACAATTTTCACAATTGATGATACTACAGGTGATATCCATGCTATTAGAAGTCTGGACAGAGAAGAAAAACCATTCTATACATTACGTGCTCAAGCTGTGGATATAGTTACTGGAAAACCAGTGGAGCCAGAATCTGAATTCATTATCAAAGTTCAGGACATTAACGATAATGAACCAAAGTTTTTGGATGGCCCTTATGTTGCCAGTGTTCCCGAAATGTCTCCGGTTGGTGAGTAAAAATTGAAGAAATTAGGTCTTTGCTCTATTTTATTAAGCTTTATTACTATAAAATTATTACAATAAAATTATCTTTCATAAGTAATGGACAATAATGGTCAATTTTGCACATGTTATTCCAAAAGCTTTAAGTGTCTTTTGTTTGAGAAAAATGCACTTATGTTACTGTGTTACCAGAACAGATTCATTTTATGATGACATCTTTATAATGTACTATCAAACTTAGACTAGTCGGTCCAGTGAAGACTCATAGATCCTTATGGTGCAAATCAGAGGTCAAACAAAGAGAACATCAACCCCCAACTTCTCGGAAATAGGAACATCTCAATGAGCCAGAGTTGTAGAAAAGTGACTTATATGACCCTGTTTAGCATTGCAGATTTCTCTGTACTAAATAATTGTGGAAACACCTAAAGTTTCTTTACTCTAGTAGCCTGGTAAAAAAGAAATAAAAAATCAGCACACAGACTCAGGGTTGTAGTTCTGCAACATCGGACAACCAATGGAGACCAATGCTAGTAACTCTCATTATGTACTGTACATATTAATACTCAACATATTTATAGCTTATTTATGCAATACAATCATATACAATGTAATACATTTTACAAAGAAAGCAGACCATTTTTTTTCTAGCATAGCACCTGTATTTATGCAAAGAGGCTCGGTGCTGAATATTTATGCTTTGAGACTCCAGCATGTAGAACAGGTGGGATTTGCCTTTGGCAACACACAGCAATAAAGTTGAAAACCCTTTGAGAAATGATAATCATACTGAGTGGGAGGCATTTTTTTTAAACCGACATGAATGGTATTTGTTTGAAGAGTGTGCATTTTCAATTTTTATTTTATTTATTACAATTTTTTTTAGCTCTGGAATAAAAGCTCTGCAATCTTAAAGTACAAACCACATCTATTTATCTACCATTCTGTACAAGCTTTTTTATAAGCAACTACCCTATGATAATCCATGTGTATGTAAAGATATACATAAAAATTGGGAATAAAATAAGTGTTTTGTTTGGATACATTGTAGCTGATTTATCAATAGGTTGAAGCTGTAATGTAATAGTGATTTGTTTCATATTTGCAAAACAGCTGAAATAGTTTTGGGTTTTGTCTTTCGGAAGGAGCTTGACCAGGGTGCAGCTTGCTACTCATTTATCTCCAGCAAGATCATTTTGTCTTGCAAAAATGGAAGACATTTTAGATGGATCAAAGTTGGTATAGAGCTTGTGTCACAGGAGACAGAGTTGAAATGAGTTTGTTTGTACCCAGTAGAGATGAGCAAATTTCTTCAAAATTGGATTTGGCTGCTTTGCTGAATTTTACAAATATAAAAAAAAAATCACTTCATAAGGATTTAGTTAATCACGATACACATTTTTTTGTAAGTAGTGGGTGCAATGACAGGGAGCAGCGATAGCGCCGCCCCCCATCAGTGTACCCCTCAGATGCTGCGTTCATACATGATTGCAGAATCTGAGAGTTAAAACTGTGTAAAATTAACAGAAACAAAATGAAATCATACTTACCACCTCCATTTGCTCGCGCTGGCCTGTTCGCTGCCATCTTGCTTGAAGATCTGGGGCGAAATCTTTCTCGCCCCGAGATGACATCAAAACGCCAGCTTGGTGATGTCATACCTCACCACACATGGGATTTTGGCCGAGATCTTCAATCAAGAAGGCAGTGGCTGGCCCGTCACGAGCAAATGGAGGAGGCAAGTGTGATTTTTTTTTTTTTTTACACTATTTCAGGTTAAATCAATTCTCAGCTAATCAAGTTTGCCCTGAAATTCGGATCAAATTCCACGTTATTGGATTTGATTCGCTCAACTCTAGTACTCAGCATAGGAAATTAACCTAAAGGCTTATATTCCATCTATATGTCAAATTTCAATAACATCATACATTTTTATTGATGTCCAGCAGATCATGTCACTGAGCCCAAGTGAGATATTGGTAATTAAACATATAATAGATGCAGAGAGTGATTAGCTCCAAAGACAGTCCTAAATGAGGTTGTCTTCTACTGCACTTTTGGTCAGAGTAGGGGTTCACACAATCATATGTCATTCTGTTTGGTTAGTCTGGCAAAAATACCCAAGGCAATCTGTAGCAGCAAGAATCTTCTCTATTGTAGCTTAAAGCAGTCTCAGGAAATAAAGTTACACTGGTCTACAGCCATTTTTTATGCTTTCTTGCTTTGTCAGGGAGCATGGCAGGATAGGCAAGGAGCACAGCAATAATTACTATGGCTATTTTATCTTCCTGGATTGAAAATAATAATTATACTGTTATCATTATAATGAGAATAGCACAGTGCACGCAAAAGTCTACAATTGGGGTTATCAGTATTACATTTTTGAACACAGCCTTCTCAGTAAAAGTGGCTTTGAGTATGTTATTTTAATATCTTTTATAAGGACAATAAAATTACTAGATGTACAGTAGGTGTTTTTTTTTGTTGTTTTTTTTTTACAATGGACATGCATAAGCCACATCTGCATCAACTATTTGACATGTAGAAATATTAGCTTAATCAATATATACAGGGTTAAGATACGGTACCTGTGTGGACGAGTCACATAGGGGACGTCCATCAAGCTCCGGCCTGCCGCTGTGGCACCGCTGAAATCCCTTCACGTCCTTTGCTGAGCCTGCCGACTTACCCAAGCGATAACGGGGGGTTTGGTCAGTAAACAAAAGACTGATGTGGGGTGGGGGCTAAGCAGACAGATTGCCGAGGGGTGGGGGGCTAGCAGTCAGATCGCTTACCCGGCAGTGGCGGATCCAGAGCCTGAACTCGGGAGGGGCATTTCCAGATTATTTTCGCTCCGCTGCCACAGAACAATGGTGCTTATAGAATAGACTACACAGTGTAGCGGTATACTGTATATTGTGTGGCACAGTGTATGCTATATGTGTATAACAAACATATTTCACATGAAAACTTACAATTACTTGGCTTGGCCCTTGGGGATCTCGGACACTATTCAACACTTTGGCTGGGGGGCTAGGTGGAGCTGATGTTGTGTTTTATCCTAATGAGAAAGATTTGATAATAAGGGTTTGTAGAAGGGGCAGAAGGAGTGCAGAGCAGGGAGAGGCTAGTGCTGCTACTAGGGGGCTCATACCATGGGGGAATGATAAAGCCCACCATAATTCCCCCCCAGTAGAAATAATTCTCCTTATAGTGTGACAGTGCAAAAAAGACCCCCTTGTAATGCCCCCAGTTGAGCTAATGTCCCCATAGTGCCCCCATGATGTGCCAGTATAAAATACCCCTACATATTGCCCACAGTAAATGCCTCCAGTGTCCCCCATAATTTGCAAGTATAAAATACCCCTTCTTAGTGCCCCCCATAGATGAGCCCATAGTAATTCTCTCCCCCTTCCCCATAGTACCCACCATAATGTGCTCCAGTATAAAATGCTACTGTACAGAGCCCCCCATATAAAATATCCCTTCTTTGTGGCCTCAGTAGATGCCCCTATAGTGCCCACCAATAATGTGCCAGTAATAAGTGCCCCCAATAATGTGCCTGTAATAAGTTCCCCCAATAATGTGCCAGTAATAAGTGCCCCCATAGATGCCCCTCAATAATGTGCCAGTAAAATGTGCCCCCATAGATGCACCCAATCATTTGCCAGTAACAAGGGCACCCCCATATCATGTGCCAGTAATAAGAGCACCCCCCATCATGTGCCAGTAATAAGAGCACCCCCATCATGTGCCAGTAATAAGACCACCCCAATCATGTGCCAGTAACAAGAGCCCCCCATCACGTGCCAATAATAAGAGCCCCCCCATCATGTGCCAGTAATAAGAGCCTCCCATCATGTGCCAGTACTTAAAAACAGTTATACTTACCTCCATGTCAGCGATGCAATGCAGGCCTCTTCCAGCCTGTGTCCTGCATTGTAAGTCATCACGACGCCGCCTGCATCGGCCTCTGATAGACTACTTGCCTAGTTCTGGCAGCCTATCAGAGGAACAGGGAAGGAACACACCTATCCCTACCCTGCCCCGCCGCAGCACAGCCATCTGTATCGCTGTCCTGAGGACAGCGATACAGATGACTATGGAGATGAAGCGCTCATCTCCCTGTGCCCTGCCACCAGCTCCATTAGACTGGTGTCACCCCATCACTGGTGTCACCCGGTGCGGGCCGCACCCCCCTCACTACGCCACTGAAGGAAGCTGCTGAGCAAATTACTCCATGTCTGAATGCAGTAGGAGGGTCATTAGGTTAAACAACAGGGGGCGCCACCAGAGAGGGAAATGTATCACACCAAGTAACACACCAAGAAGCAATTGTTGTATTTGAATGAAACTTTATAAAGGATGATATATGTAAGTGAAAAGATATGTTTATTAGGGAAAATTGTACAATTAAAAGAAGGTTCTAGGTCCTTGTTGGGCCACCTCTAGCCTGGATACAAGATGAGATACAGTTAGGAATGGTGGTATACAGATTCTGTTTATTATTCTGCAGCACATTTGCCCACAGATACTACAGCTGGCCCAGTAGACCCTGCACACTACTGGGCAGAAGCTGGCACCCCAGCTGGTCCCATAAATGCTTGTTTGGTGATAAATCAGAACGTGTACCACCTTTGCTGTATGTGGGCAAACATTACCCTGCTGAAAAATGCCAGTAGGAAACCTTCCCATAACAATGACATTATTTTTTATTTTTTCAATTAGTATACATTAAAAAACAAACAATATTTTCAATATATATATATATATTCTTTATTTGAAATGATCTGTTCATTACATAGTAATACTTTTCATAAGATAACCCCTTTAAGGTGATTACAGTACCACTGGTCAGACATTATTATTAGTGATTAGTATTTAAAAAATTAATTCTGCTGCTTTGTCGAATAAAAAAAAGAAAAATCTGTTTTGTGATGAATTACTTCATCACGAAGCACATTTCTTTGCAATTAGTGGGTGCAATGACAGGGAACGGTGATTGCGCCTCCCACCCACCCCCTTCATTGTACCCCTCAGATGCCTCGTTCATACATGATTGCGACATCTGATATTAATAACAAAATGTACAATAAAAAAATAATAAGGCAACAGGCCGGCCGCTGCCATCTTGCTTGAAGGTCTGGAGCAAAATCTCACGCGGACTGTGCGAGATCTTCAAGCCAGGATCTTCAAGCAAGATAGCGGCTGCTGGCCTGTTTAGAGCAAATGGATCAGGTATTAGTTTTCTTTTCATTTTTACACTGTTTCAGGTTAAATCAAATCACTACCGAGAAGCACGAGGACATTCAGCTTTGCGGGAAAATAAATTTATCCTGAAATTTGGATCGAAGTCTTTGATTCGCTCATCACTAATTATTATGGTTGCATTTTGCTAAAGGTCAGAGGAAGGCATATTATTAACCTAATAGCATTTATTGATACCTCTTATACATAAGGAGCATGGATTTAGACAGAATTCTAAGGCTACATTAGCATTAGGCTTGTATGTCAGGCTGTTCCAGCAGTGGAACACTATCACACTATATGGGGATGGGTGGGAGATGCGGCTGCAGCACGACAAGCAAGCCAAGAGGCAGCTGGACAAAAAAATGCAGCCTGCTTTATAGTGAATGGGGCTGGGCCGGACTTCTGGCAGCACAAATGTGCAAGCGTTAGTACAGGTCCGACAGGCTGTTCCCCTGCCAGAACAGCCTGCAGGACAAACCTAACACTAATATGAAAGAAGCCTAATAAAGAAGTAGATAAAATTGTAGAGATGGAATTTTGCAACATTAGTTGGGAAAATGAAACAAAGGTGTTTCACACCTTGAGATTTATTACGGAATAAAGATGAGACAGGAATACTGTAGCTGTGCCATGGTACATAAATGTAGGATCTCTGAAATAATAACCACTCACAGAACAAACCACACTGTAAACACTGTAAAAGCTAAACCCAAAAAACAATAGCAGAATTCCAGTTTTTTTTCCACCCAAAAAAATTTATAAAAGTTTTTGCGGGATATGTATAATCTATTATTGAAGCTAATCTGTTAAGCAGAATTGTAGCATACAAAAGAGGCAGGCACCTGTAAAATAATCGTAGAGTGCGGCCATGTATGATCGACATAAAGAGACAAGGTACACCGGTACTGAGCTAGCACTGCAAGGCATTGTGCATGGGTTAACAGACGATTTTGCTATTAATATCATATAGGTGCTTATACTTAAAATGTTACATGTGTTATTCTATTTGACTATAATTCAGCTTAATCCACACAAAAAGACAAAGTGCACAGGAGCTAAAAGCACACCAGAAATATGTACAAAATCTCAATTTTTGCAAAGGGATGCAAAGAAAAAACAAACATTAAAAACAATTAAAAAGCATCCACAACAGGAAGGACCAATCCTCCACAATGAACAGCACAAGGCCCAAATAGGGAAGTATCAGGAGACCAAAAGTGCTCTAAAAGTCAGTTATATAAAAACATAATGATAATGTGAAAATCCCATGAAGAAAAAAATAATAATAATATAAAAACAATAGATAAGGTCATATAGAACATACATGTGCCATGGGGATGGGAGAAGCTGATGGACGGTGATACACGTGGATGTCACCCATCCCCACGGCACATGTTCTGTGGGGCTTTATTTATTTTTTATCAATATGTTCTTGTATAATTGAGTTTTTCAGAGCACTTATGGTCTCCTGATATTGCCCTATTCAGGGCTTGTGCTGTTCACTGTGCATCCGGTCTTGATTGCTTTTTTATTGTTTTTAATGTTTGTTTTTTCTTTGCATCCTTAATAAATTATTGATATTTTGTACATATTTTTGGTGTGCGTTTAGCACCTGTGCATTTTGTGTGGATTAAGCTAAATTATAGTCAAATAGAATAACAAATGTAAAATATTAAGTATGAACACCTATCTCTAGGATATTAATGACATATTCTAGAACTGTACCATCAATGTCTTGAAAGCAAAATCATCTGTTAACCCATGCACAATGCCTTGTAGTGCCAGCTCAGCTGAAAATAATGATACATCACACTTAACAATCTGTTGCTTCATTCTGGAGAAAAGGTACTTTTAATCCATATGCAAATAAGTAGTTAAGTGCACCGAGGGCGGGCCCAGCCACTTTGTGCACCCTTACTACTCCTGGTTCCTCTGCCAGACCCTATCCCCTCTTGATTGACGGAAGAGCTTCCATGTGTTTCTAGGTCCATGCTTCCACTCTGTAAAAGATAGCATGTGTCCTATCTGTGGGCCCCATCTTGAGGATTGCGGATCCATTGAAGTTATGTGAATGAGGCCTAATGTGTTTGCATTTTCCTATTTCTTTTCTCCAACACAGTTTCTTAGTTTTGGTTTAGATGTGCTGACATGTGCATCGGGACAGCAATTGTTCTTGTTATATTCTCCTTTTTGTTGTCTTCGTAAATAATCATGTCAATATCCAGTAGTTTCCACTGAACAGTGGAATTTAATTCTAAAAGATAATTAAATGAGACCTGACTGAAGTGGTTAAATAACTCTACAGATGTAATAAATGCTAGATGTTTCGCCTGCCTGTGTGTATTAATACATAAAATACACAATTTAGTACAAGTAAAACTAATTTCAATACTTAGGGCTACATAACTGCAAGCCTTACACAGATTAATGTGATTGCCCAAAGCTGTGTGTTCTAGCTAAAGTTTAATTCTATCTTATTTATTACATGAAAGCCAAATTACAGTTTTGAAGAAATGAATAATTCATCTATTGATTTTCTTGCATGTTCTACCAGGTTACATAAAGTGATAAAGAACTCATGCACATTACTTTCATTGTATGTGAAGGCTTGTATCAGACTTTATAGGGGTTGTCTGAGCTATGAGAAAAAATAATAATATTGCACTGTAATATGTACATACGCTAAGCGAGTTTTAGGCTAGTTCCTCATTTCTCTAGTTTTCTTCAGGCCCTTTGTTTGCCTGCAATAACAAGAACCTCTGCGGTTTCCTCGTGAATATTTGAACCCATCCCCTTACTCTGCAAAGAGAGTGAATAAAAGTGCTGCCCTAAGTGAAATGTCTGAATGCTGGGATACTCAGCAGCATTTTGTATGTGTAGGACTACAAGTCTTAGCAGTACAATGGCATTGGTGATGCACACAGGATCACCCCCCTACCTGTTCTTGTGCAATGCTCTGCAGAACTCCCCCAGTCTATCAGCTCTGTGTCTGCAGCATGAGGATCCTTTGTCTCTTCACTGTCTGCACCTGCTCAGCAAAGCCTCCAGCCCTGAATATGTGCTGCAGAAGGGGTTAAAGTTTCCTGAACAATCCAGGGAGAGGTAGACACAGGACAGACAGCAGAAGATGACAGTGCAAGGGGGCATGCCTAGCACGATGATGTCTTGTGAACAGACATAGACCTGCTCTCTCAGGATTGTGTACAGAACATCATCAGAGCAGGGAGATAAGCTGACATCACAGGTCATGTGACCCTTAGTAAGATCTGAGAAAGGAGGTACTGCAGATGAAGAAAGTACATTGTAAACCCCTTACATTTGATTAGCTAGAGACATACAAAGAACAAAGAAATAACTAGGACAACCCCTTTAAAAGCCAAGTTCACCAAAGAATGGTCAAGATATAAGAAAGAACCTTATATACTGTATTATGAATGTAGAAAATCACAAAGTCTAACACATCTACTGTATGTATAATTTGGTCTGGTTTGTGTTTTATTGCTGGATTACTGTATTATAAAATCATCTTGAATTGAGAAAGACTGGTAAGCCATTACATATTTGTACAGTGCTACAGAAATCCTGCTTGTAGGCCTCACTGGAGTGATATTTGTTGATTAAGAAGTATGGTATTTTAATTAAAGAAGAACATGTGTAACATAAGTTACATAGTTGTTGTAGTAAAGCAAAAGGGCACTTACTGCAATGCAGTAAAAATTGGTTCAGTAGGGTCCAATATATACTCATACAGATTGGTGCCAAATGTATGTTTCTCATGTTCTGCCGACAGGCATGCTGCTCAGCAGGCAGCGCTGCTGACATTCAGTTGTCAGGACAACAGGGCTGGGCCTCCTGGTGCAGGAAGTGCAAGCTAATCAGAGGTGACATTGACATATCTAACGTGCTGACGTCATCAGAAGTGTCACATGACCAGGAAGTGCTGGCCACAAGTTACCTGTGATCAGTGTCTTTTCTTGGATATTCGCAGTAGCCTTTTGCTTCTATCCTGACTCCTCTGTAATATATACCAGATAATTCATCTATCAATCTCTTATATTATAAAAATGAGTTTCTGTCTGTCTGTCCCGGCGTCTGTCTCTCTGTTCTTTATGTGCGACCAAACGACTTGAGCAAAGGTACGGGAAGGTTTTAGACCAGGTCTCAGCTCTCTAGGACATACTGTTCCTGAGATATTCCCAATATATGAACTGCATTAGCCAATTAAAGCATGCAAATCTTTATCATCATATCCCAACTGCCATACACACGGTCACATGTCCCTTATCAGCCAATTTTGCAGACCCTTAGTCTCCACATACACACAGTTTTACTCCAGGTTACCATAACAACCCAGCCATTTTTCTTCACTGCTCTACGTCAGCTTTAGGCTAGGACTACAGGACGACAATAAGTTGACACATAGGGCACAACGACTCTGCTACATGCATCCATCTTGGATAGATTTTTTTGCGACTGTCATGTCGCAGTCGCAGCAGGTCACAGTGCGACACCTTAGCCTATCATTATAAAAATTGTTGAGACAAAATGTTGCGCAACACATGTCGTCATGTAGCCCTAGCATTAACGGGGCAGGGCGCTGGGGAGGTCACTGTTAAAGAGGCAGGTACTGTGGAGGTTATTTATGGGAAATAATAGGACATGTTCTATTTTTAATCAGAACGGAAATATGGAAATGGAATGCATACGGAGTACATTCCGTTTTTTTTGCGGACCAATTGAAATTAATGGTTCCATATATGAAACACAAAAAAAACGGAATGTAAATGAAAAAAAAATAAAAAACTTTTGTGTGCAAGAGGCCTTAGCTGGAGGTGAAAATTCTCACAGATCCGTGCCACATTAATTTTGACACAAATTATGTTTTATACACTGCCATAGGAAAATGTCATGTTCAGTGGTTAGGAGAACCACTGTACATATCCCAAGCATTCGCAGACAAGACAAACAGACAGAATAGGCAAAAACAAATGGTTTATTAAACAAATGGTACAAGACACAAACATAATCAGAATCAAACTGGACATAAAGGTGAGGAACAGTGCAGATCTGGTCTTTCCCGACCACTGTCCCTACCTGCTTGAACTATCTGTCCTAAATGACAGCTCCCAATGGTTGACAGTCCCTATGCTGGCTAAGTGCAGGAACCTAGTCCAAACACTGACAGTACTGCAGGGACCTGTTCATACAGCCGGATCAGACAGACACAAATCAAGATCACAAGTAAACCAGATGAAGACACAGAATCAGGATCAGAATTAGGATCAAGGCATAAACTGGAACACAAAGCATATTAGTATACAGTTGTGGCCAAAAGTTTAGAGAATGACACAAATATTAGTTTTTACAAAGTTTTCTGCTAAACTGCTTTTAGATCTTTGTTTCAGTTGTTTCTGTGATGTAGTGAAATATAATTACACGCACTTCATACGTTTCAAAGCCTTTTATCGACAATTACATGACATTTATGCAAAGAGTCAGTATTTGCAGTGTTGGCCCTTCTTTTTCAGGACCTCTGCAATTCGACTGGGCATGCTCTCAATCAACTTCTGGGCCAATTCCTGACTGATAGCAACCCATTCTTTCATAATCACTTCTTGGAGTTTGTCAGAATTAGTGGGTTTTTGTTTGTCCACCTGCCTCTTGAGGATTGACCACAAGTTCTCAATGAGATTAAGATCTGGGGAGTTTCCAGGCCATGGACCCAAAATGTCAACATTTTGGTCCCCGAGCCACTTAGTTATCACTTTTGCCTTATGGCACGGTGCTCCATTGTGCTGGAAAATGCATTGTTCTTCACCAAACTGTTGTTGGATTGTTGGAAGAAGTTGCTGTTGGAGGGTGTTTTGGTACCATGCTTTATTCATGGCTGTGTTTTGGTGCAAAATTGTGAGTGAGCCTACTCCCTTGGATGAGAAGCAACCCCACACATGAATGGTCTCAGGATGCTTTACTGTTGGCATGACACAGGACTTATGGTAGCGCTCACCTTTTCTTCTCCGGACAAGCCTTTTTCCTGATGCCCCAAACAATCGGAAAGAGGCTTCATCGGAGAATATGACTTTGCCCTAGTCCTCAGCAGTCCATTCACCATATTTTCTGCAGAAGATCAATCTGTCCCTGATCTTTTTTTTGGAGAGACGTGGCTTCTTTGCTGCCCTTCTTGACGCCAGGCCATCTTCCAAAAGTCTTCGCCTCACTGTGCGTGCAGATGCGCTCACACCTGCCTGCTGCCATTCCTGAGCAAGCTCTGCACTGGTGGCACTCCGATCCAGCAGCTGAATCCTCTTTAGAAGCCGATCCTGGAGCTTGCTGGACTTTCTTGGACGCCCTGAAGCCTTCTTAACAAGAATTGAACCTCTTTCCTTGAAGTTCTTGATGATCCTATAAATTGTTGATTGAGGTGCAATCTTAGTAGCCACACTATCCTTGCCTGTGAAGCCATTTTTATGCAACACAATGATGGCTGCACACGTTTCTTTGCAGGACACCATGGTTAACAATGGAAGAACAATGATTTCAAGCATCACCCTCCTTTTAACAGGTCAAGTCTGCCTTTTTAACCCAATCAGCCTGACATATTGATCTCCAGCCTTGTGCTCGTCAACATTCTCACCTGAGTTAACAAGACGATTATTGAAATGATCTTAGCAGGTCCTTTAATGACAGCAATGAAATGCAGTGGAAAGGAGTTTTGGGGGATTAAGTTAATTTTCATGGCAAAGAAGGACTATGCAATTCATCTGATCACTCTTCATAACATTCTGGAGTATATGCAAATTGCTATTATAAAAACTTGAGCAGCAACTTTTCAAATTTCCAATATTTATGTAATTCTCAAAACTTTTGGCCACGACTGTACATTCAGGAAGCATGGTGTTCACGGTCAGAACAGAAAATAAACAAAGACAAAACAAAGACACTGCAAACATTGATGAACAATCAGCCCGACCACACGAGTCAGAGTGAAATCACAAAGACTCTGGACAGGAGAGCATGCACACTGCTTTCCTGGAGACAGACTGATCTTTCAGGCACACAGGTCTAAATAGCATAGTGAATTAGTGAATAAGACATCTTACCACCTGATATTCAGACACACATAACAGGGAAACATTAACCCATGAATCCATGATCACAGAGAGCATATAAGTCACAGGGAACTGTTCACTCTTAGAAGTCTTCAGGCAGCATGCACAACACAAGCAGCCAGCATACACGGAAACACGTCAGCCGCAGCCAGTAGATGAGAGCACAGCAGTGGCGGACTGGGGTGTCTAGGGCCCACCAGTAAAATTTATTTTGGGGGACCACCATATGGATACATTCAAATATTACTTGCTCACACAGCAGCAAGATGCTACCAGATTATTGAATATCGAGGTCCCTGCAGCAACTTTGAGAAGGTAGGTCTTGAAGAAAAGAGGACACTGGCTAGCTTTCTTCTATACATAGAAGACATCTCAGCTCTGATGTCTATAATAATAAAATGGGGAGTTTATTTAATAATCTATCAAGTTTTTTATATGATCATAGGCTGGTTGAGGTGCTGTACATTAAATATATGTATGTAGTGCAGTAAGTCTTCTGTGTTATGTGCTATTTGTGCAGGAGGTGGGAGACTAGGGGCCCACCTTGCTCAGGGGTCTACAAGAGAATTCACCTGTACCCCTGTGAGCCAGTCCAAGCCTGAAGCACAACCAGTCTACATGGTAACACAGTGTCACCGTGAACAGCACTATGACAGCAAGTTTGTCTATTTAAGTGTGACAGTGTCAATTGCCAGACTGAAAACCCTCTCTGAGATGATATTGGAAGCTGGACAAGACAGTTCAGAGTGAGTAAACTGCCTACCTAAAAGACCATGGGATCAGGAAACACCATATGTGCCATGAAAAAGGCTATAGCCCAGATAGTATTAACCTGGTAAAGCTGCGGCAAACAAAACACACGTCAAGGTGTTCTCTGACCATGCCCTGTTTAGGGTTGAGCAAATCTTCTGGAAGTCGTCAGAGTTCAGGAAATGTTTTTTTTTATAGTATGCAAAGCAATAACTTCGGCTCATCGGAGCAAATACATTCTAATACTGTATGGAGCTTGTGCTCCGTACAGTATTAGAACAAAGTTATATGCAAATTGACTTCGGATGTTTCACCTGAAGTCGATTTGCTCATCCCTATCCCTGATCATGTCTTTAGTTGTGTTATTTGTTTGGAAGCACTAATATTATTACATATATATATATATATATATATATATATATATATATATATATACATATATATAGCCTGATTATTCTGAGAGTATTTTCTGAGGGAATTTTTTGGACATTTTTATGATATATTGTGTTTGTGCATTACTTTTTTGTTCCTTTTGGGAGCATTTTGTAGGTTAATGTGTGTACCATATTTTTCGCCCTATAAGACGTACCAGCCCATAAGACACACCTAGGTTTTTGGGGAGGAAAATAAGAAAAAATAATGTTTTACCAAAAGGTGTGCTTTTGGTGGGTTTGGAACTAATGGTGGTCTGTGGATGGCACTATTACTGGGGATCTGTGGATGGCACTATTATGGGGGATCTGTGAAGGACACTGTTATAGGGGGATCTGGGGATGGTACTGTTATGGGGGATCTGTGGATGACGCACTGTTATGGGGGGGGGATCTGTGGATGACGCACTGTTATGAGGAGATCTGTGGATGATGCAGTTATGGGGGATCTGTGGATGACGCACTGTTATGGGGGATCTGTGACAGACACTGTTATGGTAGGGGATCTGTGACGGACACTGTTACAGGGGGATCTGTGGCTGACACTGTTACAGGAGGGATCTGTGGCTGACACTGTTACAGGGGGGATCTGTGGCTGACACTGTTACAGGGGGGATCTGTGGCTGACACTGTTACAGGGGGGATCTGTGGCTGACACTGTTACAGGGGGGATCTGTGGCTGACACTGTTACAGGGGGGATCTGTGGCTGACACTGTTACA
Source organism: Bufo gargarizans (assembly GCF_014858855.1). Classification (NCBI taxonomy): domain Eukaryota; kingdom Metazoa; phylum Chordata; class Amphibia; order Anura; family Bufonidae; genus Bufo; species Bufo gargarizans. The sequence continues at coordinate 289,072,909 of NC_058084.1, read as the reverse complement.
GGGGGAATCTGTGGCTGACACTGTTATGGGGGATCTGTGGATTGTACTGCTATGGGGGATCTGTGAATGGCACTGTTATGGGGGATCTGTGGGTGGCACTGTTATATATGTGCTATCCACAGACCCCCCAGCCCATAACAGTGCCATCCACAGACCCCCCAGCCCATAACAGTGAGACCCACAGACCCCCCAGCCCATAACAGTGCCTTCCACAGATGTTCCCCATAAAACTGTCATCCACAGATTACCCCCCTGCTCCATTGCTGCAGTATACAAATATAAAATGTCTCATTCAATTAAAAGTGATTAAACATGCCCCCTCACTCCTAATATTACCATACATCCTAACAGCTTCTGTACAATGCAATCAAGCAGGCCAGGCAGCCGGCACGTCACTCACTGATGTCACGTGCCTGCACCGCCTGCTTAATTCATAAAGTAGGCGGCGCAGGCACGTGACATCAGGGAGTTACGCTGCCGCCTGCCCGGCTGTCTGCCTGCATGCATTCTACAGAAGCTGTTGGGGTGTACGGTAATATTAAAAGTGGGGGGGCCATGTTTAATCACTTTTAATTGAATGAGACATTTTATATTTGAATAGTGCAGCACTGGAGCGGCGGGGCCAGAGTACAGTGACTGTACCGCCCCGCCGCAATTGCCGGCCCCCAGCTCCTCCTCCCAGTCCCTCCCCGCTCGCTCATACATCGGAGCCTGTGATGTAAAAAATGTTAGCATTCGCCCCATAAGACGCAGGGGCATTTTCCCCCCATTTTAGGGGGGGCAAGTGTATCTTATGGGGCGAAAAAAACGGCATATATATATATATATATATATATATATGCCCTCTGTTTAGAGACAGTTTTTTGTTCTCATAGTCCAGATAGTTCCTGTTGTTCAGATGGTATATCTCTGTTTGCTGATTTGCGTCAGCCTGGAGCAGCACATGAAAAAAACAGCTTCATTGTTTTAATGAGACTGAACTGGGTGCTGCAATGGCTTCTGATACCTGTGGCAACTGAGATGGTGGGAGTTTGGTAACTTAGCATGGGACAGAGTGGCAAGCGTCTATTGGCAGACACGCTGTTGGCGAGCGTCTATTGGCAGACATGCTGTTGGCAAGCGTCTATTGTTAGAAAGCCGCAACAAGCTGCTTGGCATGAGGAAAACATTCCCCCACTTTGCTTTGAAAGCGAGGGTCAAAATGTGTGGCTATCCAGGATTCAGCAGATTGCTTCATGGTAACGATACACCAGTCGGTACGTAAGCAAGCATACAGCATTCCATGCTTGCAGGCATGCCTGAGGACCAGGGGCATTGCTAGGTTAAAACATTTGAGGCCTGGGGACGGCAATACAATTGAATCTAATGTCCTGCAAGATCTGAAGAACCTGTGATGACATCACAGTCCATGTGATCAGTTTTAACTGCAGTAGCTGAAAAGGACCTGTGATGATGTCACCATCATGTGACCAGTGCAGGAGAGGATGGTTCTCAGCAGTGAAGAGAAGTCCTGGGAAGATGCTGAGGTGAGGTCTGCTACTTAAGGAGAGGTAAGTGAAGGGGTAGATTAGGCAGAGCAATGTTGGGAGTTGTAGTTTTTTAACTGGGACGGTATTTTAGGGCTAAAGAGAGTGATGTTATTTATATGGGACTAAATGTTGAGAGAGGGGTGTTATTTACATGGGAATGAATGTGGAGGGTGTGATGTTATTTACATGGGACTGAATGTTGAGGGGGTGATGTTATTTACATGGGACTGCATGTAGGAGGTGGCTGGGGAGGGGGTGATGTTATTTACATGGGACTGTATGTTGAAGGTGTCTGAATGAGGGAGTGATGTCATTTACATGGGACTGTTTGTTGAAGGCAGCTGGGAAGGCTGTGATGTTATTTACTTGGGACTTTATATTGGAGGGGGCAGGAGAGATGGTGCAATGTTATTTACATGGGACTGTATTTTGGAGGGGCCTGTAGATAGAGGGGGATGTTATTTACATGGGACTGTATATTGAAGAGGGCTGGAGAGATGGTGTGATGGTATTTACATGGGACTATATGGCGGAGGGAGGGAAATAATGTTATTTACATGTGACTGTATGGTAGAGGGGCTGAGGAATTATAATTTCTGAGGACACTAAAAGGAGGAATTTAACTACAGGGCCACTGCAGGGGGCATTATACAGACGTGGACAAAATTGTTGGTACCCTTTGGTCAATGAAAGAAAAAGTCACAATGGTCACAGAAATAACTTTAATCTGACAAAAGTAATAATAAATTAAAATTCTATAAATGTTAACCAATGAAAGTCAGACATTGTTTTTCAACCATGCTTCAACAGAATTATGTAAAAAAATAAACTCATGAAACAGGCATGGACAAAAATGATGGTACCCCTAGAAAACACAGAACATAATGTGACCAAAGGGACATGTTAATTCAAGGTGTGTCCACTAATTAGCATCACAGGTGTCTACAACCTTGTAATCAGCCATTGGGCCTATATATATGGCTCCAGGTAATCACTGTGTTGTTTGGTGATATGGTGTGTACCACACTCGACATGGACCAGAGGAAGCAAAGGAAAGAGCTGTCTCAAGAGATCAGAAAGAAAATTATAGACAAGCATGTTAAAGGTAAAGGCTATAAGACCATCTCCAAGCAACTAGATGTTCCTGTGAGTACAGTTGCACATATTATTCATAAGTTTAAGATCCATGGGACTGTAGCCAACCTCCCTGGACGTGGCCGCAGGAGGAAAATTGATGACAAATCTAAGAGACGGATAATCCGAATGGTAACAAAAGAGCCTAGAAAGACTTCTAAAGAGATTCAAGGTGAACTTCATGCTCAAGGAACATCAGTGTCAGATCGCACCATCCGTCGTTGTTTGAGCCAAAGTGGACTACATGGGAGACGACCAAGGAGGACACCATTGTTGAAAACGAATCATAAAAAAGCAAGACTGGAATATGCCAAACTACATGTTGACAAGCCACAAAGCTTCTGGGAGAATGTCCTGTGGACAGATGAGACAAAAATCGAAGTTTTTGCCAAGGCACATCAGCTGTATGTTCACAGACGAAAAAATGAAGCATATCAAGAAAAGAACACTGTCCCTACTGTGAAACATGGAGGAGGCTCTGTTATGTTCTGGGGCTGCTTTGCTGCGTCTGGCACAGGGTGTCTTGAATCTGTGCAGGGTACAATGAAATCTCAAGACTATCAAGGAATTCTAGAGAGAAATGTACTAGCCAGTGTCAGAAAGCTTGGTCTCAGTCGCAGGTCATGGGTCTTGCAACAGGACAATGACCCAAAACACACCGCTAAAAACACCCAAGAATGGCTAAGAGGAAAAAATTGGACTATTCTAAAGTGGCCTTCTATGAGCCCTGACCTCAATCCTATTGAGCATCTTTGGAAGGAGCTGAAACATGCAGTCTGGAAAAGGCACCCTTCAAACCGGACACAACTGGAGCAGTTTGCTCATGAGGAGTGGGCCAAAATACCTGCTGAGAGGTGCAGATGTCTCATTGACAGTTACAGGAAGCGTTTGATTGCAGTGATTGCCTCAAAAGGTTGCGCAACAAAATATTAAGTTAGGGGTACCATCATTTTTGTCCATGCCTGTTTCATGAGTTTATTTTTTTACATAATTCTGTTGAAGCATGGTTGAAAAACAATGTCTGACTTTCATTGGTTAACATTTATAGAATTTTAATTTATTATTACTTTTGTCAGATTAAAGTTATTTCTGTGACCATTGTGACTTTTTCTTTCATTGACCAAAGGGTACCAACAATTTTGTCCACGTCTGTAAATACTGGGAGCACTTCAGGGTGAAAATTATTATAGTAGGGGGTAATACAAATACTGGGGGTACTTCAGGGTGAGCATTATAACAGTAGGGGGAAAAATAAATATGGGGCACTTCAGGGTGAGGATTATATTAGTGGGGGGCATTATAAATACTGGGGGCACTGTAGGGGCATTTTCAATACAGGGGACACTATAAGCATTCTTATTACTACTGGGGACTCTATAGGAGTAACTTATAGAGCTGCCTTATTTCTACTAAGAGCACTGTAGGGGGGACTTATTTCTAATGAAGGGTCTGTAGAGAGCTTTATTACCACTGGGGGAACAATAGGGGGGCTTGTTTCTACTGGGAGCTCTGTGAGGGCATTATTAATACTGGAGGGCTCTTCTACCAATGGGGGCACTATTGGGGAGCATTTTCACTGTTGGGGACACTGTAGGGGACAGTATTACTAATGAGATAAGGGGATAAGGGAAATCCATGGCACTCCAGTTCAGATTATGCAATTTTAATTGTCAAAAAAATTGGTCATTTTACATAGATTTCCATATAATGTTGTTTACATCCAGAAACAGAGAAAACATAATAGCCACATTGTATTGCCCGGATGTTTTGGTCTGTTATGAGAACTTTTTCAGCATTTCTCATTAGTGGCAGGAGGGTAAAGGCAATTCCTGGATACACAATGTGGCTATTATATTTTCTCTCTTTCTGGATGTAAACCAACATTATATGGAAATCTATGTAAAATGAACCATTTTTTTGACAATTAAAATTGCATAATGAACTGGAGTGCCGTAGATTTCCCTTATCTCAGACAATTTGCCCTCACGAGCACCCAGAACAGAATATTAGAGTGCAGATCACACATGCTTATAATTGTGTATTACTAATGAGGACACTCTAGAAGGGAATTACTATTGGTGGGACTTTGAGGAGCACTATTACTATGGGGGCACTATTATTTCTTCAGGATAGCGAGCAGCAGGATAACACTGTGTGGGGACTCCAGGTTGGGGGATGATGATGGAAAAGTAAGGAAGTTAAGATGTCTGTGTGTCACACTCTGCAGAGACAAGGCACGGCTGAAAGAAGTTGTCCGGACAGAATGGAGAAGAAGATGACAGAGAAGATCTACATCAGAGGAGATGTCACCTGGGAGACACTGGATGTGAGAGATATCTGCTGCTGTATAGCTGTATAGCAAGTACAGTAAAATGTCTTTAGTGCTAGTGTTTGCGGGGAGGGGGTTCTATAGTTGACTTAGAGAATTGTGACATATGCATTGGGGCTTGGGCCCCCGATCTTTTGAGACCCTAGCAACGCTCCTGCTGAGGACCCAGTTCTTTATGGCTCAGCCCACCCACTGAGATGATTGGTCATCTTGGCCAGTGTTATCGTCACCATCAGCCTCATCCTCCTGCATAAGCGATTCCTCCTCCTCCTGCTCCAGTGGTAGCTTCTCAACCTCATACTACTCCACTTTCCTCATGTATGGGTCCTCAAGAGCTATATGGTGTCCTTCAAGCTGTTATTTTTCCGTCACCCACTGTAGAATCAGTGTTAGTGTCTGGTCTAAGATAAATAGCGGGGGGGGGGGGGGGGTGACTTTCTAAATTCTGTAGTTGTCACTACTGACAAATCTGGTGGCTTCCCTCAGTAAGGCCTGTTTCACACCTGTGTTATTAATTCCAGTTTTGAGATCTGGCATAGGATCTTGGCTAGATTTGGTTGTATTAAATCTAAACTGAAAAAAACTGGATCTAGTATAAAAATTATTGTAAGTCAATGGGCGCCTGATCCGTTATTTTACCTAACTATGGGTACTTTCACACTTGCGGCAGTGTATTCCGGCAGGCAGTTCCGTCGCCAGAACTGCCTGACGGATACGTCAAACGCATGCAAATTTATGGCATTTGTCAGACGGATCAGGATCCTAATCTGTATGACACATGCATTGAAATGACGGATCTCTCTGGAAAAATGGATCTGGCATTTATTTTTTTTCACATATTTTGCGGTCTGAGCATGCGCAGACGGCAATGCTCTCCATTCAGAATGCATTAGGATAAAACTGATCAGTTATTTTCTGGTATTGAACCCCTAGGACGGAACTCAATGCCGGAAAAGAATAACGCTAGTGTGAAAGTACCCTATAGCTTGCAACTGTTTTGTGTTCAGTCAAAAAATGCAACAAAATGGAACAGAATGCATCCTGATGCATTCTGATCAGTTTTGTCCCCATGGACAACAAATCTGTTTTGGCCCAGTTTTGAGATCCTTTTTTGAGAAATAATGGTGGCATTACAATCCATTAAGTGGTAAGTCAGCAACTGTACCAGCATCAACTTGGCCAGGTGGGAGTTAAGCTTGCAGACCATCAGATTGCTGGGCGTGTAGAATTGTTTCCTGGCCACAAATTCACTTATAGATGGCTGATCAGAATACAAGGAGTAGTAGTCTGAGTGGGAGAAGCAATAACTGATGATGACAAGGACACTTAACTGAATGTGGATGTGTCCTGGCTGTTGCAAGGAATTACAAATAAAAGTCCTCATACAGTATAGTTACCTCAATGGAAAAATTAAAAAGTTATTGCCCTCAGAATGCAATGATGAAAAAATTGATGTGTCTATAAGGACTAAAATAGCTGCATCCTTCAGGCATTAACGTATACTGAAAATAACTTGGCAATAGTGTTGCAAGAAAAGCACCATTCACAATCTTCCTGCAATACTTCACAGTGGAAATGACACACCAAGGTATCATTTGCTCTACTACTCTGAGTTTTACAAAGCTTATAGAGGGTACTGTCTCTCCTTGAGGAGCTCAGCTCTGTAAGAAGAATTAGTGGCAATGCTTCATGCAAAAACAATAAGCCAAGAGGTATCTCCTAGAGAAAGAAAACTGTCTCGAAAATGCCACCTTTCAGAAGTGGCTCCCCACCAGTCAATGTCCTACTTTTTGAAAAGACAAAGGCAAATAGGCAAAAGATGACACTATAAAAACTATTCTCTTTTTCTGGGAGATACCTCTTTAGGTATACCTTTTTGCATTTTATTTGAAGAAAGATGGAGGAAATTCAAAGCACAACTCAAACACACCACAAATTTGGATTTACTTGGCATCTAATCTGTGGTGTTGATAATACACAGTTTCTGTAGGGATCTTCATAAGAACCTGTTTTAACATAAAACTTTATATGCTTTGCTCTTTTCTGGACCAAGAAATGTAAAAAGTGTTGCCATTTTCTAGACTGACAGAAATTCAAGTCTTCAAGTGAATTTGCCACCAGCGACCTCTGTATCCAACAGTTTGCATAGACATATACAGTGGCGGAAATAATTATTTGACCCCTCACTGATTTTGTAAGTTTGTCCAATGACAAAGAAATGAAAAGTCTCAGAACAGTATCATTTCAATGGTAGGTTTATTGTAACAGTGGCAGATAGCACATCAAAAGGAAAATCGAAAAAATAACTTTAAATAAAAGATAGCAACTGATTTGCATTTCATTGAGTGAAATAAGTATTTGAACCCTCTAACAAAAAAAGACTTAATACTTGGTGGAAAAACCCTTGTTTGCAAGCACAGAGGTCAAACGTTTCTTGTAATTGATGACCAAGTTTGCGCACATTTTAGGAGGAATGTTGGTCCACTCCTCTTTGCAGATCATCTCTAAATCCCTAAGGTTTCGAGGCTGTCTCTGTGCAACTCTGAGCTTGAGCTTGAGCTCAGAGCGAGGTCGATTGATGGTCATTTTGTGCTCCTTCCATTTTCGAACAATCGCACCAACAGTTGTCACCTTCTCTCCCAGCTTCTTGCTAATGGTTTTGTAGCCCATTCCAGCCTTGTGCAGGTCTACAATTTTGTCTCTGACATCCTTGGACAGCTCTTTGGTCTTTCCCATGTTGGAGAGTTTGGAGTCTGCTTGATTGATTGATTCTGTGGACAGGTGTCTTTTATACAGGTGACTAGTTAAGACAGGTGTCCTTAATGAGGGTGACTAATTGAGTAGAAGTGTCTAACCACTCTGTGGGAGCCAGAACTCTTAATGGTTGGTAGGGGTTCAAATACTTATTTCACTCAATGAAATGCAAATCAGTTGCTATCTTTTATTTAAAGTTATTTTTTCGATTTTCCTTTTGATGTGCTATCTGCCACTGTTACAATAAACCTACCATTCAAATGATACTGTTCTGAGACTTTTCATTTCTTTGTCATTGGACAAACTTACAAAATCAGTGAGGGGTCAAATAATTATTTCCTCCACTGTAGCTGTAGTTCACCTGATTAAAGCACTTTTTATTTTGTTGTTACTTTTTTCTAATTTGCAAATTGGGCCTTTGGTGCAATGAGGACATTACTTGTTGGATTCAAACTCTGCTCCTGTCTTCTCCAGCCCTTGCTCAATGTTTAGCTACCTTCTGGCCCTGTCAATGAGAGCAGCCACGGAGGGACTGGACACCGAACAGAGTAGTACTTGGGTGCAACAAAATGTATAGTGACATACTTATTTGCATATAAATAGTATCATTACTCACAACAGAGTTTAATCAGATGAGCCACAGTTTCATGGAGAGGTCACTGGTCACAGATTCCCTTTAAATTAATATTGGGCTCAGTTCTTTGGGCAAAATAGATTTGCTTTATCTGTTCTTGCCAGTTTACAAAATTTAGAAATGACAGCCTTCTAATAAATAAAGCTATTAAGCACAAACTGATGTACATTATCAGTGGGAGATAATTCTCACAAAAAAACCTGAACAGGTACACTATGTCATCATGGTGATTGCACAGGTGTAAGCCGTCTACCAGGGTCAGCTTACCAGTAGAGATGGCCTTGCAGTTCTCCCAGCAGTCGTTTTGCGGCGAACTTTGCTCGTTCGCGGTTCGTCGAACAGGCGAACATATGTCGAAGTTTCCCCTCAAAAAACGGATTAAGGGGTGCGA